>NC_086104.1:110255661-110588225 GCF_963921235.1 Mobula hypostoma
ACACAGCTCAACATATCATGGAAACCAGTGTCCACTCCATCAACTCTGTCTATATTCACTGCCTCTGTAAAGCAAATACCCTACCCAACCTGGAATTCTCTCTACTACCCTCTTCCATAAAGCAGAACATACAGAAGTTTGAAAACACATACCACCAAGCTCCAGGACAGCGTTGATCACTCTGTTATAAGGTTATTCAATGATTTTCTAGTACGATAAGATGGACTCTTGGCCTCACGATCTACCTTGTTATGATCTTGCATCTTATCGCGACCTGCAGTGCACTTTCTCTGTGGCTGTATTACTTTCTTCCACACACTGTTATTGCTTAACCTTGTATTACCACAATGTACTGGGTAATGATTTGATCTGCATGAACAGTTTGCAGGGTAAGCTTCTTGCTATACCTCAGAACATGTGACAGTAATAAACCAATTCAATTCCAATTCCATTGTAAGTATGAAGGAGAATCCAGGAGTATGAAGGAAAAGCCATTTCTGTTAGAAGTTGCTGAAGAGTTTTTTGTTCATTGATTGAAAATGATAATTATTGAATTTTAGCTGTTGTAGATCCATAATATAGACCAGAGCGAATTACACTCTGTGGCCAGTTTATTAGGTACACCTATACACTTCATTGCTATATATATATGTAATCAGATAATCATATTTCCACAACTCAGTACATAAAGGCATGCAGACAGAGTCAACAGGCTCAGTTCAAACCAAACACCGGAATTGGAAAGAAATGTGATCTAAGTGATTTTGACTGTGGAATGATTGTTAGGAATAGATGAAGTGGTTTAAGCATCTCAGAAACTCCTTTTCTCCTGGCAATTTACAGAGAATGGTGCGAGAAACAAAAAGCATCATCCAGTGAGCTCCAGCTCTGTGGGCAAAAATGCCTAGTTAATGAGAGAGGTTAGAGGAGAACGGCAAGACTAGCTCAAGCTGACAAGAAGGCAACACTAACTCAAAGACCCACGTGAGACAACAGTGGTGTGCAGAGGAGCATTTCTGAATGCAGATCATGTCAAACCTTGAAGTGGATGGGCAACAGCAGGAGAAGAGCACAGCAGGTTCCACTTCTGTAGTCACTTTAGTCTGGACACTCCTATACCTGATTAAGTGCCCACTGAGTATGTAACTGCTAATTACTACCTTAATAAAACTGCTTTCGTAGATTTTTTTCAGTATTTGTGTTGCTTTTTTAAACATTTAATGATTCTTCTCTTACAATTACAAATTTATACTTTGTAGAGAATACTAGTGGAATATCTTCCCAAAATAACCCCCAAGGAGCTCGTTGAAGTGTTTTCAGCTGACTCATGTATTAAATAAAGAAAAGTAAATACTATGGACCCAGAAATCTAAAACTATGAAGGAAGATTTAGGCAAGATTCCATGAAATGTAATACATGCAGTCTTCATGTTAATAATGATCTTAAAATAAAAAAAAACCTCCAGCTACAGCAAAAAAATAAGGTTAAATGCTACCAAATAGTGGAGCAACAAAAAATCTGTTGGAAGAACTCAGCAGGCCGAGCAGCATCTCGATTAGGATCGACTTGGACCTAGGGGTCCAAAATCCCCTTGGTGATAGGAGGCAGGGTGATGGTAAAAGGATGTCTTTTTCTGATTAGAAGCTTGTGACTGTAGGGATTGATGCTGGGTTTCTTGTTTGGAATTATATAAATAACTTGGATGTGGATGATTAGACAACCTTGACAGTTGGAATCATTGCGAATAACATGGAAGGTTAAAGCAACAGCAGGAAACGGGACAGAGCTTTGTCAGATGGAATTTAGACCTGACAAGTGTGTGCTGATGCATTTTGGGAGGTAAAATAGGAGAAGGACACAAAGCAAACAATAGGGCACCAAGGAATTTTAATAAACTAAGGGCCCAAGGTCATTGTTCACTGAGAGTGGCAATGCTGACAGACAATGTGGTGAAGAAGACATTAAACATGCTTGCATTCATTGGTAGGGGGAAAGAATGTAAGAGTTGGGCATTGTGTTGCAACTTTACAAAGCATAGGTTAGCACGCACTTGGAGCATTATGTGCAGTTTCTGGTCACCACACCTCAGAAAGGACGTGGCAGCACTGGAGAAGATACAGAAGAGATTCACCAGGAAGCTGCCTGGATTGGAGGGCTTCAGTTCTGGACAGAGATTGGATAGACTGGGCTCATTTTCCCTGGAGCAAAGGCTGTTGGGTGACTGATGGAGGCATCAAGATGATAAGATGCAGAGAGAGAGCAGTTAGTTAAATTATTCCTTCCATGACAGGGGTATCAAAATAAGAGGACAAGAGTTTAAAGTGAGAGATAAGATCTTAAAGGAGATCTGATGGGAAGATAATTTACATAGGGTGGTTGATATCTGGGACTCACTGCCAGAGGAGCTGGTGGTGGAATCATGTTGGAGAGGCATTTAGACACACCCATAAATAGGCAAGCCAGAGAAGGATAGTGAGGGTAAGTGGGATTAGCGGCATAGCAAAATGGTCAGCATAGACTACATTGTGGGCTGAAGGAACCATATCTGTGCTGTAAACTCTGTTGCTCTTTTCTACCTTCCTAATTTGGAGTATTGTGCACAGTTCTGATCACCTACCTACAGAAAATATATCAATAAGCCTGAAATAGTGCAGAGAAAATTTAAAATGTTGTTGGCAGGATTGAGGACCTGAGTTGTAGGGAAAGGTTGAATAGGTAGCATAATAGTCTGGAACAGACTAGATGGGCTGAAGGGCCCGTTTCTGTGCTATTCTACGACTATAAATGGAGGGGCAATTTACAGAGGCCAAGTTAACCTTCCAGCCTGTTTTGGGACATGGGAGGAAGCCAGAGTAAACGGTGGAGAACCACTGTCTCAGGTAGGACATTTCAACTTCTCACCGGTAACCCCAGGGTAGGATTGAACTTGTACAGCTGGAGCTATGTGGCGGCAGCACTAATGTGCCCCTACACTGAATGGCAGAGTAGATTTAGGAAGTCCTGTGGCAGTGTGTCGCACAACAAGGGCATTGGATAAAAATGTAAGCCCTCCCGTGTGTCCCTTACAAGTGTCAAAAAAGTCAAAAAAGGAAGTAGGGATAGTCCGAGTAATTATAGACCAGTGAGCCTTACATCTGTGGTGGGAAAGCTGTTGGAAAAGATTCTTAGAGATAGGATCTCTGGGCATTTAGAGAATCATAGTCTGATCTGGGACAGTCAGCATGGCTTTGTGAAGGGCAGATCGTGTCTAACAGGCCTGATAGAGTTCTTTGTGGAGGTGACCAGGCATATAGATGAAGGTAGTGCAGTGGATGTAATCTATATGGATTTTAGTAAGGCATTTGACAAGGTTCCACACGGTAGGCTTATTCAGAAAGTCCGAAGGCATGGGATCCAGGGAAGTTTAGCCAGGTGGATTCAGAATTGGCTTGCCTGCGGAAGGCAGCGGGTCATGGTGGAGGGAGTACATTCAGATTGGAGGATTGTGACTAGTGGTGTCCCACAAGGATCTGTTCTGGGACCTCCACTTTTCGTGATTTTTATTAACGACCTGGATGTGGGGGTAGAAGGGTGGGTTGACACAAAGGTTGGTGGTGTTGTAGATAGTGTAGAAGATTGTCGAAGATTGCAGAGAGACATTGATAGGTTGCAGAAGTGGGCTGAGAAGTGGCAGATGGAGTTCAACCTGGAGAAGTGTGAGGTGGTACACTTTGGAAGGACAAACTCCAAGGCAGAGTACAAAGTAAATGGCAGGATACTTGGTAGTGTGGAGCAGCAGAGGGATCTGGGGGTATATGTCCACAGTTCCCTGAAAGTTGCCTCACAGGTAGATAGGGTAGTTAAGAAAGCTTATGGGGTGTTTGCTTTCATAAGTCGAGGGATAGAGTTTAAGAGTCACGATGTAATGATGCAGCTCTATAAAACTCTGGTTAGGCCATACTTGGAGTACTGTGTCCAGTTCTGGTTGCCTCACTATAGGAAGGATGTGGAAGCATTGGAAAGGGTACAGAGGAGATTTACCAGGATGCTGCCTGGTTTAGAGAGTATGGATTATGATCAGCGATTAAGAGAGCTAGGGCTTTACTCTTTGGAGAGAAGGAGGATGAGAGGAGACATGACAGAGGCGTACAAGATAATAAGAGGAATAGATAAGAGTGGTTAGCCGGCGCCTCTTCCCCAGGGCACCACTGCTCAATACAAGAGGACATGGCTTTAAGGTAAGGGGTGGGAAGTTCAAGGGGGATATTAGAGGAAGGTTTTTAACTCAGAGAGTGGTTGGTGCATGGAATGCACTGCCTGAGTCAGTGGTGGAGGCAGATACACTCGTGAAGTTTAAGAGACTACTGGACAGGTATATGGAGGAATTTAGGGTGGGGGTTATATGGGAGGCAGGGTTTGAGGGTCAGCACAACAGTGTGGGCTGAAGGGCCTGTACTGTGCTGTACTATTCTATGTTCTATGTTTATATATTTTTAACCAGAGCCTATCACTTTGTTTGATTCCATGGTCTTTTACTGCTAAACTGTTGTTTACAATTGCTCTTTTTAAATTCCTGTTTAACTTCAATAACAATCAAATAACATACTAGATTTTTTTTTAATCGATCGTCTTCCTTTCAGCACTAAAGGACTTTGTGATGCACACCATTTCTTAAGACATATTTACGAAAGGGAAAGGTGTATTTTTACTCAAAAACTGGTTTATAGAGGCTTACAAAATTCTGGGGGGCAAAGATAAACAGATAGATTTTTTTCTCTCCTGTACTGGGGAATCTAGAACCAGAGAGGCACAAGGTTAAGGTGAAAGCGGGTCTGAAGACAAAGTTTTTTCCCCTCGAGGATGATGAATAGCTAGTATGGAGCTTGTGGAGGCACATTCCATTGCAAGATTTGAAGAGTATTTGGGCTGGTATTTAGAAAGGGGATGAACACTTAAGCAATCAGTTATTTTGTGCTTTATATTTGTAATTAATTTAGATCACTCTTTAGAGATCTGATTTCACCTTGACACAAACGAACCATTTTCTGTTGATCTGTGTCAAAAATGCCTATTAAATCCACTGTGATTACATGTTCATTCTTTGGGGCACTCCTCTATTTTTGTGGATGTTTGCGAAGAAAAAGCACTTCAGGATGTATATTGTATACATTTCTCTGACATTAAATTGTACCTTTGAACCTTTTGAACCTTTGTTGTGAAATAATAAAACATGAAAACTTCCAAGGGGAGCGAATACTTTTTATAGCCACTGTACGTACTGCCCGTGACCATGTGGGATTCCTCGGAGTACGCCTATTCTCTCACACATTCCAGAGATGTATAGTTAGGGATAGTGAATTGTGGGCCTACTACGTTGGTGCTAGAAGCATGGTAACACTTGTGGGCTGCCTCCACCACAATCCTCAGGGGGTGTTTTCCGTTGAGGGATGGCTGTTAGTGTGGCGCTGTTACGGCTTGGGGCATTCCAGAAATTGGAGTTCAATTCCTGTGCCATCTGTAAGGAGTTTCTACGTTTTTCTTGTCAACATGTGGGTTCCTCAGGGTGCTCTGGTTTCCTCCCACAGTCCAAAGACACTGCTCAGTATGTTCTTTGTGGTCCTATTGGTATGTTCCCGTGCTGTATGGTTCTATGTTCCATGTGGTGCAAGGTTGGGATATGAAAAATAAATATGGTTTGAGGTAGTCTTAGGGTTTCTCCGGTCAGTTCAAGAACCTGACGGCAAAGCAAGAAGTTGTGTTGAACTTTGAAATGTTAGTTTTCATGGTCTGTCCCTCCAGTCTGGTGACAGCATCCAACAACGTTCACGACCCTGCAGAGATTTGTGGACATGGTTCAACACATTATGGAAATCAGCCTCCTCTCCATGGACTCTGTCTATACTTGCAGCTTCTGTAAAGCAAATTCTCCTCCCACCATGGAATTCTCTCTACTCCCCTCTTCCATGAGATACAAAAGTTTGAAAACACGTACCACCTATCATGGTCCCGTCCACGAAGTCCGGGTTCCGGTTCATGGTCCAGTCCGTGGACTCCAGACTCTGGGTTTTCCGGCTGTCCCTTGTTTCAGTTGGGCTTAATCATAGGCACCTGATGCTCGTCTTGGGGCTGGGAATATAAGTGACTCTGGGATCAAATGTGGGTGCTGGTTCGTCTCGTCAGTATTCCGTCCGCACATCTGTGGGGTAAGTCAGGCAGTTGGATCAGTCCCTTCCTGTCCTTTCCTCTGTTGGGTAAGCCAGGCCATCTTTGCTGTTACCCTGAGGCTGGACTGTTCCCTTCTCTTCCCTTTCCTTCTGAAGCCTTGCCTGTTTTGCCGTCAAGTTCTACCACCAGAGCAAGACTTGCTGTGTCTAGATAAGGAACTGTCTATCGTTGTTTGGAACTGTCTCTGTGTCCATGCCTTCGCTAGGTAGGTCCGTCCGTTTGCCGCTACCTTGTGTTGGGAACCGTCTCTGTGTCCACACTTTCGCTAGGTAGGTCCAGCCGTTTGCCGCTACCTTGTGTTGGGAACCATCTCGTTGTATTCAGCATTCTGTGTATGAGTCCAGGCTCTACGTCCTGTTCCCAAGGAAGGGTCCTGGCTCTGTGTTCTGTGTATGAGTCCTGGCCCTACATCCTGTTCCCAAAAAGGGGTCCCGGCTCTGTGTTCCATGTTCCTGTCTCTCAAGTCCAAGGTTCCATGTTCCCATGCTCTAGACCAGGGCTCCGAGCATCCAGTCCTCATCCAAAGCTCCAAGGTTTCTGTCTCCCAAGACCATGTCATGTCCTCGCCTAGTTCCGGGGTCCAAGCCTGAGTCAAGACTCAGGTTCTGGGTCCTTGTCCAGTCTCAGGCTCAGAGTCCAAGCCCAGGCTCCTAGTTCCCAATTCCTTGACCTGGTCCCGCTTTTCTAGCCAAAGTCCTAGCCCAAGTCTGTGTTCCTGTCTCAGTTCCTAGTCTGTGTTCTGTGCCATCCCTGAGCCTATTCTAGTCCAGTTCCTAGTACTTCAGTGTCTATGTCTTGCATTTGGGTCTTCTCCCATTGCCCCCCCCCCACAATAAGATGGACTCTTGACCTCACGATCTACCTTGTTACGATCTTGCACCTTATCACCACCTGCAATGCACTTCCTCTGTAGCTGTATTACTTCCTGCCACACACTGTTATTGCTTAACCTTGTATTACCACAATGTACTGGGTAATAATTTGATCTGCATGAAAAGTTTGCAGGATAAGCTTCTTACTATACCTTAGAATATGTGACAGTAATAAACCAATTCAATTCCAATTCCATTTTAAGTATGAAGGAGAATCCAGAGAATCAGCCGTTTCTGTTAGAAGTTGCTGAAGAGTTTTTTGTTCATTGATTGAAAATGATAATTATTGAATTTTAGCAGTTGTAGGTCCACAATACAGACCAGAGGCAATTACACTCCGTAGCCAGTTTATTAGGTACACCTATACATTTGTTATGTACCCCTAGGGTTCATATTTTCTCTGGACTGTCACTTTAAAATGTCGGGAGAATGAGACTGACTTTTTGACACTGTTTGAGCTGCTCCAGAAAGAGGGAGAGAGAGAGAGAGAGGCAGGTAGAGTTATTTGATGGATAATCGATGTTATGATTTCTCTGCAGCTTGTTTTGAATATACAAAGACACACAGGCACACACACTGTTAGAGTCAAGTTGGATTCGGTCAATGGAAGACATCAGTGAGTCGGTCGCTGGTTTAAACTTCCAGTAGCCCAAAAGGGATGAGTTGGGATCGATCCTGAGTATTGATGAATAACTCTCAAGTTTTCTGCAAATAGAACAAGTTTGTAGGCAGAGAAAATAGGAGAGATAGGTTTGAAACAGAAAGAACCTAGTGACAAAGAGATCACTGTTTGAACTCTCTCTCTAAGTAGCCAGTGAGGGTGAGTTTGTTTCCATTCGACTACAGAAGTGTGATTGTCACTTAGTAATCCACAAGAGTGGGTTCTCTGGTGAAGGAAACCTTTGTGAATACCACATATGTATTTACCCTTTGTCTGGGTGTGGTAGTTCACTGAAGAAAGGCACCCCTGTGGCAAATCAGTCTTGGAGTTATTTTGTATGTCATGAGACTGGATAAGTGGCTATCTCTTTGTGTGTTTGGGCTAACTTTGTGGAGTCTACCAGTGTGTCTAACCCTTGCCTGGTTTGGTAGATTATCACTTGAAGACGGCGCTCTTAAGTTGGTCAAGTTTGGCTAACTTGGAAGTTTCGGAGGACAACGGGAAGAATCGACAGCATCGGCTTATGTGGACAACAAACCTCTCTCTCTCCTCAATTCTACTTAACTCATTAACATGAACTGAACTGACTTCGTTTACCTACTATTGTAAGACTGTATCAATTACCTCTGAAGCTTGAAGAAGTTTGGGTTTATATTTCCACACCTGTATATGCATAAACTCTGCTAACCTGTTTGATTTATCGAGTTTTATATTACTATATTGCATAGTTACTAATAAAAATCATGTTAGTAAACTGTAAAAACAGACTCCAGGTGTATTCCATTTCTGCTGGTTCTTCAACCCGTCCGGGGTCCCTAACAAAATTAGGACCTGCGTCCAGGATCTGAACAAATTGTTTGGGGGCTTAATTGATTTGATTGGGGAAAATCCCTTTCAATTTGTTTGTGTGGAAAAAGAGCAGCAATGGATGTTAGAGTTTTCCTGGCCTTGCCGGACCCTGTGGCTTTGAAGAAAGCTAGAAAGGATGAGTTGCAGAAAATTGCTGAGGAACTGAAACTTACGGAGGTCAAGAAGGGTATGACAAAGGCAGTAATTCGAAGGAAAATAGTTGAACACTATACCTCTGTGAAGCAATTTGACCGGAGGTGTTAAAGGGATTTCCTGCAGGTAAAGAGGAGATCCAGTTACGACTGGAACAAATGAAGTCAGATAGACGTAAGTTCGAGAATGAGCAAGAGCAAAGATAGCACAAGTTGCAATTAAAACAGCTCGCGGCTGAAGAAGCAGAAACACAGAGAGAGTTCGAGAGGGAGATGTGGCAGCTGGGAGGGCCAGTGTTGGACTCCAGTGATCTTTACAGCTTGAAAGAGCTGGATTTGATTGAAGAATTTAAGAAGTGTGTTCCAGATGATGTAAGGGCATACCTCGATGAAAGGGATGCAACTACCTTGCGTGAGTCTGCTAGATTAGCAGACAAGGTGGTTTTAACCCACGAGGTTGAGTTTACTCCAGATGAGAGTTTCCCAGAGAGTAGCTGGGAGGATCAGGGTAACCTGGAATTTGAAACTGGGACTAGTGATGAAGGCCTAGAAGAGGCAGCTGTCCGGATTGCCTATGTTCAGGTTGTTGAAGTACCTGTGGATTCACAGGGTACTGAACCTTGTGTTGAAACTCAGTTAAGGTCTGAGGTGTCAGACTCAGTTGAAAAGGAATGCAGTCCTTTTGGGTCAGATGGACTTGGTTCAGTGAATAAGGGGTTAACCTTGGTACCAGTGGAAATTGAGGATTCTCAGTCATTTGTGTTAGACAGCATTCTAAAAGTTAGTGATGAGACGAGAATTGGTGAGGTAAATTTTATTGACGGTATTGGGAAAAGTATGGTTTCTGAACCTTTGAATAAGGTAAATTTGAAGTCTGGATTGGTTTCAAGACCTTTGACCTTGCTGAGAGAAACAGCTCTCTCAGATGCTGAGACAGTACATGTTAATTTGATACAATAGGTTTTGGAATTTCAGAATAAACAACGTGAGGTTGTTTACCAAATTTGAGATGTGGAGAGACAAAACTTGAAGTGTTGTTTTGACCAAGAGGACCATCTGTGGGTGTTAATATGGAAACCAGTAGAATTAAAGATCTTGAAGATAGAATTAATGGCTTGTTTGGAAGTTCAGTAAATGGGCTTAGTTTAGAAAACATGAGTGATAAGTTGGCACCTGTGAGGGTAAAGTGCAGGGAGTCTGTGAAGATATTTGAGCTGGTAAGCAAGCTGATCACGTGATGGCTAAGTGTTCTGTTTCAAAGTGGAAAAGGGACAATGGGTGGTCAAACGCCATCATGAATAACTCAGAATATCGTCACACACTTCATTGCTATATATATCTAATCAGATAATAATATTGCAGCAACTCAGTACATAAAGGCATGCAGGCAGAGTCAACAGGCTCAGTTCAAACCAAATACCGGAATTGGAAAGAAATGTGATCCAAGTGATTTTGACTGTGGAATGATTGTTAGGAATGGATGAAGTGGCTTAAGCATCTCAGATACTCCTTTTCTCCTGGCAATTTACAGAGAATGGTGCGAGAAACAAAAAGAATCATCCAGTGAGCTCCAGCTCTGTGGGCAAAAATTCCTAGTTAATGAGAGAGGTTAGAGCTGACAAGAAGGCAACACTAACTCAAATACCCACGTGAGACTACAGTGATGTGCAGAAGAGCATTTCTGAATGCAGATCATGTCAAACCTTGAAGTGGATGGGCAACAGCAGGAGAAGAGCACAGCAGGTTCCACTTCTGTAGTCACTTTAGTCTGGACACTCCTATACCTGATAAAGTGCCCACTGAGTATGTAACTGCTAATTACTACCTTAATAAAACCGCTTTCGTAGATTTTTTTCAGTATTTGTGCTGCTTTTTTAAACATTTAATGATTCTTCTCTTATAATTACAAATTTATACTTTGTAGAGAATACTAGTGGAATATCTTCCCAAAATAACCCCCAAGGAGCTCGTTGAAGTGTTTTCAGCTGACTCATGTATTAAATGAAGAAAAGTAAATACTGTGGACTTAGAAATCTAAAACTATGAAGGAAGATTTAGGCAAGATTCCAAGAAATGTAATAAATGCAGTCTTGATGTTAATAATGGTCTTAAAATAAAAAAAATACAAAAATAGCTCCAGCTACAGCAAAAGAATAAGGTTAAATGCTACCAAATATTGGAGCAACAAAGAATCTGTTGGAAGAACTCAGCAGGCCGAGCAGCATCTCGATTAGGATCGACTTGGACCTAGGGGTCCAAAATCCCCTTGGTGATAGGAGGCAGGGTGATGGTAAAAGGATGTCTTTTTCTGATTAGAAGCTTATGACTGTAGGGATTGATGCTGGGTTTCTTGTTTGGAATTATATAAATAACTTGGATGTGGATGATTAGACAACCTTGACAGTTGGAATCATTGCGAATAACATGGAAGGTTAAAGCAACAGCAGGAAACGGGACAGAGCTTTGTCAGATGGAATTTAAACCTGACAAGTGTGTGCTGATGCATTTTGGGAGGTAAAATAGGAGAAGGACACAAAGCAAACAATAGGGCACCAAGGAATTTTAATAAACTAAGGGCCCAAGGTCATTGTTCACTGAGAGTGGCAATGCTGACAGACAATGTGGTGAAGAAGACATTAAACATGCTTGCATTCATTGGTAGGGGGAAAGAATGTAAGAGTTGGGCATTGTGTTGCAACTTTACAAAGCATAGGTTAGCACGCGCTTGGAGCATTATGTGCAGTTTCTGGTTAATACACCTTAGAAAGGACGTGGCAGCACTGGAGAAGATACAGAAGAGATTCACCAGGAAGCTGCCTGGTTTGGAGGGTTTCAGTTCTGGACAGAGATTGGATAGACTGGGCTCATTTTCCCTGGAGCAAAGGCTGTTGGGTGACTGATGGAGGCATCAAGATGATAAGATGCAGAGAGAGAGCAGTTAGTTAAATTATTCCTTCCATGACAGGGGTATCAAAATAAGAGGACAAGAGTTTAAAGTGAGAGATAAGATCTTAAAGGAGATCTGATGGGAAGGTAATTAACATAGGGTGGTTGATATCTGGGACTCACTGCCAGAGGAGCTGGTGGTGGAATCATGTTGGAGAGGCATTTAGACACACCCATAAATAGGCAAGCCAGAGAAGGATAGTGAGGGTAAGTGGGATTAGCGGCATAGCAAAATGGTCAGCATAGACTACATTGTGGGCTGAAGGAACCATATCTGTGCTGTAAACTCTGTCGCTCTTTTCTACCTTCCTAATTTGGAGTATTGTGCACAGTTCTGGTCACCTACCTACAGAAAATATATCAATAAGCCTGAAATAGTGCAGAGAAAATTTAAAATGTTGTTGGCAGGATTGAGGACCTGAGTTGTAGGGAAAGGTTGAATAGGTTAAAACTTTGTTCCCTGGAGCACAGGAGAATGAGGAGAGATTTGATCGAGGTGTACAAAATTATGAATGCTCCCAACCCTGTCTGTGAGAGGAGGAAGGTTGGGCAAGGAGCCAGCATCCTCATCTCCTAAAATCCCAGCGCTACAGAAGCTCCAAGGAACTCATTCCTGGTAGTGGAAGGATACACTAAGAATTGAGCTGTCCCTGGGGACAACCTGAAAGGATGGTCCAGGTGAGCGTCCTATGGCCCAGTGAGGGTGACGGGCTTAAGCAAGCAGACAAAATTATGAGGGGTACAAATAACGTAAGTGCAAGCTGGCTTTTCCACTGACATTGGGTAAGACTAGTATTAGAGGTCGCCAGTTAAGGGTGAAAGATGAAATGTTTAAGACAAACATGAAAGGAACTTTTTCTCTCACAGGGTGGAGAGAGCATGGAACGAGCTTCCAGCACAAGTGGTGGGTGTGGGTCTGATTCCAACATTTGAGAGAAATTTAGATAGGATGGTAGGGCTATGGAGGGCCATGATCCTCGTGCAAGTTGATGGGACTAGGCGGGTAATAGTCCAGCACAGACTAGATGGGCTGAAGGGCCCGCGTCTGTGTTATTCTACGACTATAAATGGAGGGGCAATTTACAGAGGCCATGTTAACCTTCCAGCTTGTTTTGGGACATGGGAGGAAGCCAGAGTAAGCGTTGGAGAACCACTGTCTCAGGTAGGACATGTCAACTTCTCACCGGTAACCCCAGGGTAGGATTGAACTTGTACAGCTGGAGCTAAGTGGCAGCAGCACTAATGTGCCCCTACACTGAATGGCAGAGTAGATTTAGGAAGTCCTGTGGCAGTGTGTCGCACAACAAGGGCATTGGATAAAAAATGTAAGCCCTCCTGCGTGTCCCTTACAAGTGATTGGTCAAAAAGGAGTCTATAGTAGCCGGATAGGGACGACCGCTTCGGACGGGTCACTGACATAACCCTCCTACTAGGCACCTCTCCCGAGCTTAGAACAGCGATCACACCGAAAGCACAATCCTCTCGAGACAGATGTGTTAAACCAGTGGTCAGCGTTTCAGCAGCCATGGGCCATGCCGCACTGCGGACAGGAGGATCTTCAGAGTTCTCTGGCCAAGGGTTCAATCGCGGAATATTCCCAAGGCAGAGTTTCATGGGAATTGAGACATGAAAGAAGTTAAGAAGCAAAGCAGGAAAGTGGTGTTGAGCTTGGGGAAATGACAGCTAACTGCTCATAAAAAACCTCACCCACAACCACCTCCTGCCGCACCTACGCAAGAGCCTCTGGGTCCAACACTGGCGTCGCCAGACAGCCCAGTAGTCCCGTGGAAGCAAGTCCTCCTCCACCCTGTATGATTGTCTAATAAGGACTGAGTTAGAGAGACTGAAACGTTGTCAAACCTCATCGTTCTGCGATTTGGGTGGGTGAGTCCGGTCTCTACCGCTGGCGTGAAACCAGCACCTCTCACCGGAACTGATCCGGCCCTTTCGCCCCATTCCTGGAAATGCCGGTCTCGTCATACGTGGTTTGGTTCTGACTGAAGCGTGAGAGATTTCGACCTCCCTCCTGATCAAAGAGAAGGGAACCTGAAGGGAGGAACGAAAAGAACCAGAGCAGTTAACGCCCTAAGTCCGCGGCAGATTCTGTTCCTGTTTCTAAGACACTTCACACTCGGTATTAGGACTGTGAAATATTATTAACCGTTAGCTCCAGTCCTAGAAGTAAAAAATGAGAGATGTGAAAAAATGAGAGTGAAGCTAACAGAACGAGAGAAGTTGGAAGAGTCTGAGACTGAACTCGCTTGGACACTGATACAATTAACAATCAAGCATTCACATTCGTAGAAGAGCAGCAGCACCTGGGAGTTGTTCAAGAAACTGCGGAGAAAAAAAGTTGATCAGCACCCATCTCACAGTGCTGGGAGGAGATCGGTGGATTTACTGCTGCTTCAGTGGAGACAATTGTCTGGCAAACATGAACTGCACGAGAGACGAATTCTATGAGTTGTCTGCATTTACATCCACATTTTTAGTTGTAATCTACAGACTTCTGGAAAACATTGCAGCATGCTTTTATTTATTATTTAACAAAGCCAATAAAAGACTGACTGCAGTCAAAATCTACATGATCAATTTGACACTGGGGGACCTGATGTTCGTTGTGTTTCTTCCATTCTGGGTCGATTATTACAATAACGGAAGAAGAGATTTCCCAAAAGTGCGTGCGGTTTCTTGGGGTCTCTGTTTTACATGAACACCTACAGCACTCTCTGCTTCTTCTCACTGATAAGCTTCACCCGTTACCTCGCTGTCTCACGGCCGCTGTGAACATCTCAGTCAAAGAAAGTTGTAAGAGCTGTCATCCTTACCGCTGTAATATTGACAGAAACTGTGGGTTGTTCTTTATGGATTTTATTCAAAGGCGATAAGCACACCAATAAAAGACAGGACAACAAAACAAGCTGTTTTGAAAATTACTGCAGTGTCAATGAGTCGACACCTTTGTATTTATTGATCATTCACTCGATTATGGTGCTGACTTTCGCTGTCACCTTCGGTGTGGTGATTGCTAATTACATCCTCATCCTTCGAAAACTTTTGATTGACAAGGTAGCGTTGAGTTTGCCTCAAGGCAAGCTGAAGAAACAGGTTTCCCGAATGGTGCTGATGGTTCTAGTGATCTACAGCCTTTGTTTTCTCCCATACCACATGATCCAACTGCCTTGGGTGCTTTTACAACTTCAGGAAAAGTTTCAATGACATTCACCACATTACTCTGGGCCTGATATGCATCAACTATATTCTGAATCCTATTGTTTACTGCTTCCAAACCATTCACAGTTGATCGCAGTATCCGAATTAGGTGTGAATGTGTTGTTTCTATATTCCAGGTGATTTGTATTATTTTGCTTTGCAAGTAACAATGAGTAACTTTCGTCCTTGTACAACAAAATACAATGGCTTGTTTGCTTAAAACCAGAAAGTACCGATCAGCTCGGAGAAAATCGGTATGAGGTACGGGTTAACACTCTTTCATTTATTTTTATCAGAGCTCTTCACTTCTTTTGATTCAATGGCCATTTTACAGTTAAACTGCTGTTTATAATTGCTCTTTTTAGATTCTCGTTTAACTGTAATAACAATCAAAGAACATACGAGAATTTCTTTTGATCGAATGTGGCTTTTAAGCACTAACAGAATTGCCAGTTCTTAACAGTTATTTACGAAAGGGGAAGCAGTGTTTTTACTCAAAAAGCGTTTTATAGAGGCTCACAAAATTTGGTGTGGGGGGGACAAAGATAAACATAGATTTTTTTATATCCTGGATTGGGGAATCTAAAACCAGAGGGGCACAGATTTAAGATGAAAGAGGGAGAGGTGTAAAGAGGGTCTGCGTAGAAAGTTTTTTCCTAGAAGACGGTGAATAGCTAGTATGGAGCTTGTGGAGGCACATTCCATTGCAATATTCGAAAAGTATTTGGACTGGTAGTTACATAGGCAAATAGCAGAGGAAAACCTGCCCTAATACAGATAGTGGCAGACTAGATCGGCATTGTAGCTGGCCTAAATGAAGTTGGCCAAAGTGTCTGTTTCGCTGCCGTATATTATATGAAACACAGCAGGATTACAGTCTGATGAGTGTGACAACAGTGGCAGGGATGTTACTGGAAAATCTCTGATTTTCTGCAATGGAGTGGCAGGACTTGAGACAGCATGAAGAGGAGAAAATCAGCAGATGCTGTTTGGATAGACAGCATAGTTTTAAGATGAGATACCGTTTCCAAGTGTATGACTCTATCAGCCAATTGATCTCTGGTCATTGTCATGAAGACTGCTGATCTCAGTCAGTAGCAGTTGGGAATTTCAGTGTTTTAGAGCTATGGACGTAGCATAGTCCACCCTTTTTTGATTTCAATTAACCCGTGCTCATGGCAAACCAAACTAATGAGGAGAGCCATCTTATCTGAATGGAGTGGGATAATCATCCCAATAGTAAAGGAAAGGATCCATCCAGTGGCTTTTCCCCAGGAGCTCCAGATCCTTCCCACTTTCGAAAGATGTACTGGTTGATAAGTTAACTGGACGGTGTAAATTATCTCCAGTATAGATGTGCGGTTCAAGCTGCACCCTGTTCTGACCCGGAAATAATTCATCTTTGACTCTAAACCCTAGATCTCCTCCCCAGCAGCATTGTGGGAGCTCTGCCCCAAAGGACTGCAACCCGTCAAGAAGGTATCCCATCATTACTTCTCAAAGGCAGTAAATGTTGGCCATGATTAATACTCATCACACCCCTTCAGTTTTCACTCAGAGTTAAAGAACACAATGTCCCAAACTACACAAAATGAATATGGCTCGTAATAAATTGGAAAAAAATGTTACATCTTGCAATTTTCACAAGATTTGCAGAACATTTCTTACCAGGCCCATTGCTGTTTAATGAAGAGCTGTGTAGCTCCAATTAATGATTTAAATATCTGTGGCCTTTTTTAAGGGTCTGGCACGATGTCTTCATTAAATGAAGGTAAAAGATATTGTACTTTCAGCTCTTTCTCAAGGAGTTTTCCAGTGTTCCAGTATGTTAAAAGTGGAAATTGCTGGTCCGCCATCCGTCTATATATGTGAGAGATTACAATTCATCATCATCATCAGGTGCCATTCCCAGTTTGAGCTTTGACTGCCATGGCCCACACACTCCTGTTTCGGGTCAAGTGGATCAATTCATTGGTATTCATTTTCAGTTCTCTGGCTGCTGTCTCTATCATCATTTGTCTTTGTCTTCCTCTTGCTTTCTCCCCTTCAATCTTTCTCATAATTACCGTGCATTCTAACTCCTCTTTCCTATTCACATGTCCAATGAAATTACGTTGCCTTTTCATGATCTCGTATATTATTTTTCTTGTGTTTGCTCTGTTCATGACATCCTCGTTAGATATTAGTTTCGTCCATGATATTCTTTGCATCCTCCTCAAAAACCACATTTCTGCTGCTTCAATTCATTTTCTCATGTTACTAGTTATTGTCCAACATTCTGAGCCATATAACATAACTGAATAAATGTAACATTTCAGTACTCTGAGGAGGGTTGTCATGCCTAGTTTAGTATTGGTCAGTATACTCTTCATTCTCATAAAGGTGTCTTTTGCCATCCCTATTCTTCTTTTGACGTCCATGTCGCACCTGCCATCTGATGTCACCCAGCTTCCTAAGTAGCAAAAGTTCTGTACTTGTTTTATGTCTTCCCTGTTTATTCTCAGCCTGCAGATAGGATTCCCCTTCCTTTTGGATATCACCATACATTGTCTTTTTGCAGTTGATAGATAGACCCATTTTTGCACTTTCTTCAACAACTATATCAATTAAGTTCTGTAGTTCTTCCTTCGTACTTGCAATTAACACAGTGTCATCCGCATATTTGAAATTATTGATGTTTTCACCGCCAACTTTGATTCCCAGGATGTCTCTTATTTTTTGTAATATTGTTTCACTGTACATATTAAATAAATCAGGGGAGAAAACACACCTTCGTCTAACACCTCTCTTGATTTTCGTAAACTGACTCACTTCTCCATCTATTCTTACAGCGGCAGTTTGTTCCAAGTACAGATTTCTGATTAGGCGGAGGTCTTTCGAATCTAGATCTAGAGTTTCCTGTAATATTTTGAATAAGTTATTGTGCTTCACTTTATCAAAAGCTTTTATGTAGTCGATAAACAAACAAATCTTTTTGCACTTTAATAGCTTGTTCTGATAGTATCCTTAACATCAATATTGCCTTTCTTGTACCTTTATCTTTCACAAATCCACATTGTTCTTTACCTATTTCAGCTTGTATCTTACTTTTAGCTCTTGTCATCAAAGTTCTTAGAAGTATCTTGGTTATGACTATAGTTTGTAATGCAATAAATAAGATGAAGAAAGGAAAGGCAGCAGGTCCTGATGAATTAGTGGTAGAACAAATTAGTGGTCACCAACCTTCTTAAGCCGAAGATCCCCTACCTCGGCCTTACTGAAAGGCAAGATCGACCTACTAAATCGTTTAGAGAAAAAACAGCTCAGATTGTACTTCCAATTTGAGGCCTTTTATTTGGGCTAATTGTATTTTAATTACATAAAATGCTTTTGTCAAACTTTCAAATTAATTCAACCAAGAAAACACTGTAACTAGCATATCAAACAGGCAATAGCAGCATCGAGCTCATCCAATAGCGCCTTGAATAAGCGGTGCTAAAGCACTTTTGCTCGAATCAAGTTTATCAGTTTGACCACCGGTGTCAGTACATGAGAAAAGTCCACGACCTTCCCAGCCAAGGCCTGCTGATGAATCACACAGTGATAATTCAGGAAGCTGGGAAAATCAGGGTCATTACGGCACAGTGCTATAAAACCAACATGCACACCGCGCATTGCTGGGGCCCCATCAGTAGTAATTGCCACCAGTTTATGAATGGGGATGTCATTTTCACGGACTTTTTTTTAACTCATTGTAAATATCCTCACCTCTCGTTCTCTCCTTTAAGTTCAAAAGAGTGAGGAAATCCTCCTTTGTTGTAAAATCCTGGAAAACCATTCTGACAAATACAACAAACTGAGCTGTTTGCATTACATCCAGGGATTCATCGAACTGTTGTGAAAAACATTCACAGTGACAAGTCCTTTAACACTTGTCGATCTACGTCCTCTGAGCCTTCAACCCAGATTTCAGCTTCTCAACTTTCCTGGTATTGGTAAACTGTTACTGAGACACTAGTATAAGATTCAGGGGTACGCAAGCTAATGACACCACTGTTTTTGTTTCCCATTTCTTTACATTTTGGGAATGTTGGAATTTAAAGGGGGAGAAGTGTTGTAATGTGAGCATTATAAAGATAAGTTAATACCAATTAGGATCATGGTAATATAGCAATACTCCCGCTATGGAAAGCTGTTTGTAAGGAGAGATTGTTTCTGGGGTTGCAGGGTTTTCCTTCAGTCTTTTCTGCCCAGTGTGCATTAGTGAAAACCTCTGTATGCGAATATCGTTTTACCATCCTAGTTAGAGTTGTTCCTTTTGGGCATGAAGTTGTCGAGTGGTCCTTTTTCAAAGTAGAAGTTACCACATATTTACATCAAAAGGTTTATCAGACATAATGCATTTGTGTATTTATTTTTAATTTTTTTGAGATCCACTGGGAAAGTCTCAAAGATCAACCGGTTGATCGTGATTGACTGGTTGGCGATCACTACAACAAATTATCGCCCTTGAAGATTATGGAATTGAAAAACTTACTGATTTAATCAATGACATTTGGTAAGACTGGAATAATACCAGAAGAGATGAAAAAGTCAGTATTTATCACTCTTCCTAAGAAACCTGGAGCAACAGAATGTGAATTACATAGGACCATAAATTCAATGAGTCATATCACCAAGATTACATTTACATTTTCTAAATATTTCTGATATTAATGAATCATGGAAAAAGTATTAATAATATTTTGATGTAAATGATAGCATTGTTATTTTTACGCTCTTCAGGCTGAAAATAAACGTGGTGGAATTCATTTTAGTCTGCTAGTTTGAATCTTCTAGTGTTTTTATAATGAGTAATAAGTAGATTAGATTGTTAGGACACTCAGTCCTCATTTATTGTCATTTAGAAATGCATGCATTAAAAAATGATACAATGTTCCTCCAGAAAGATATCACAGAAACACAGGACAAACCAAGACTAAAACTGACAAAACCACAAAATTATAACATATAGTTACAACAGTGCAAAGCAATACCATAATTTGATAAAGAGCAGACCATGGGCACGGTAAAAAAAGTCTCAAGTCCCGATAGCCCCATCATCTCACGCAGATGGTAGAAGGGAGAAACTCTCCCTGCCATGAACCTCCAAGCACCGCAAACTTGCCGATGCGTTGGAAGCACCCGGCCACAGCCGACTCTGAGTCCGTCCGAAAACTTCGAGCCTCCGACCAGCCCTTCAACACTGAGCACCGAGCACCATCTCTGCCGAGCACTTCGACCCCAGCCCTGGCTGCCAAGCAACAGGCAAAGCCGAGGACTCGGGGCCTTCTCCCTCCGGAGACTCTGGATCACACAGTAGCAGTGGCAGCGAAACAGGCATTTCAGAAATTTCACCAGATGTTCCTCTGTGCTCTCACGTCTGTCTCCATCAAATCAGGATTGTGCACGGCATCCTACTTGACAGATAACAGATATCATTCACCGGAGTGGCCGCTGCGCACTGCGTCACACTGCCATCTTCTCCTCCCTCAGTTTAATCACCTTCAGTTTAGGAAACATCCTGTCACATAGGTTTCAATGAGATCCCAACAGATCTCAATTTGTTAATTCCAGTAAGTAGAGGCCCATACTAAGGAGAGGTCATGGTAGGATGGAAGCTGAGGGCAGAAGGCTCTGCAGATACAAGTGACTGGGAAGAGAGAGCTGCACACACACAAGCTTAATGACGGCAAATGAGCTCAAAGGATGCATTTTCAAATCAATGATATCCCACCAACCCAGCTGCACCCCAACAACCAACAACCCCCATTAATCATTCATTCGCCTCATCTCACCTTCACACATCTTCTCTTGTGCAGTGCAGCCCTTCATACACGCAGCTATTCAGCTACAAAAGCCACACCATTGATAGAGCATGTACAACATGCTCTTGCTGCAGGTAGCTCAGGATTAGGAACCAGCAGCATCCCAGAGGGGCAAAGTGGCCTGTGCTTCCTTCACCAGAAAACTCGGCAGTGTCGGAACGATGAAAGATGCCCTAAGCTCTGGTCCACACAGTCACCTCAGTCACTGGAGTGAGAGCCTGCCAGTGAGGTGCCGTCAGAGCACACCTGGAGACCACTCCATACCCCAGGTTCTCGCCAGCCCCTGCTACAGCAAACCTTTTGCTGACATTTTCCTACATTCCCCACAGCTCTACAAGGAACTCTCTCCCAAGGACTGTCCAATTTCCTTTACACAGGATTGATTCTTGCTCCACCACTCTCTGCTGGCTGTGCGCCATGGGTCCTAACAATCAACTGATGAAAAGGCTCTTCTTCATGTCCTAGTAATACACCAGAGAAGCATAACCACAGCCATTCATACCAAGCAGGAGTAAATCAATGCAACTGAGCATGCTGTGTTGTCTAGAAGATGTTACACCACTCATCCGAGATCATCATCATCGTCCACCTCCTCCGTAAAGTTTTTAAATGAAAACTGTCAGCCCCTAAATCTAGTAGTGCAGCCTGTACTTCCTTTTGTTCAACCTTATATGCTTCACATTGCAAGTTATGGAAGTGACTTTAATTTAATTCACAATATTGTCTTTCATTATTTAAAGTCTATAGGGCTTTTGGGGGTAATTTAGTTTTTATTTGATAAAGTACTAGTAGAGGTTTTATTTCCCAACTCTCTACACTCTCTTGAATAGAACACCAGTCCCACTGGTGATGGTAATACACATTTAAGTTCGACTGTCAATCACCATTAAAAATCAGAAAAAGGAGAAGGTCCAACTGCTGGTGAATCAATAACCCTTGCAAAAACTGTATAATGAAGACCAAAGGACACTCCAAGCAACTCTGTGAAAAGGTTATTGAAAAGCACGAGTCAGGAGATCGATACAAGAAAATTTCCAAGACACTGAGTATCCCTTGGAGTACTGTTTAGTCAATCATCAAGAAATGGAAAGAATATGGTACAGCTGTAAATCTGCCTAGAGCAGGCCGTCCTCAAAAACTGTGTGACTGTGCAAGAAGGGGTCTAGTGAGGAAGGCTACCAAGAGACTTATGACAACTTTTCCAGATTTATCAGCTTCAGTGGCTGAGATGGGAGAGACTACATATATAACTGTTGCCTGGGTGCCTTACCAGTCACAGCTTTATGGAAGAGTGGAAACGAGAAAGCTACTGGTGAAAAGAGCTCACATGAAATCTTGGAGACCCTGAAATCAGCTGGGAGATTCTAGGTTGTTCTGTAACCAAAATTGAGCCTTTTGGCCATCAGACTAAATACCATATTTGGCATAAGCCAAACATCGCACATCATCAAAAACACAACATCTCTATTGTGAAACATGGTGGTGGCTGCATCATGCTGTGGGGATATTTCACTGCAGCAGGCCCTGGAAAGCTTTTCAAGGTAGAGCATGAAATGAATGCAGCAAAGTACAGGGAAATCCTGCTGGAAAACCTGATGCAGTCTGCAAGAGAACAGCGACTTTGCAGAGTACTTGTTTTCCAGCAAGACAATGACCCCAAGTAGAAAGTCAAAGCTGCACAGGAATGGCCTGAAGTGGCCAAGACAGAGTCCTCAGTCAATTGAGAATTTGTGGCAGGAGTTGAATATGGCTGTTCCCTTATGATCCCCTTGCAATCTGACAGAGCTTGAGCAGTTTTGTAAAGACAATGGGGTAAAATTGCGTGCCCAGATGTGGAAAGCTGATAGAGACGTATCCACACAGACTCAAGGCTGTAATTGCTGCCAAAGGTACATCTACTAAGGTACATCTACTAAATACTGACTTGATGGCTTGAATACTTATGCAATCAATTATTTTGTTTCATTTTTGTAATTAACTGAGATCACTTTGTAGAGACATAATTTCACTTTTACACGAAGGAATCTTTTTCTGCTGATCAGTGGCAAAAAAAGCCAAATTAAATCCTCTGTGAATCAATGTTGTAAAACAATAAAACATGAAAACCTCCAAGAGATGTGAATACATTTTTATAGGCACTGTACAAACTCCTTAGGCTTCCCTGTTAGGAAATGAACCCCAGTCGATGATTGCTGGTCCTGTAAAGCACAATTCTAACCATTATGCTTGTGCACCTGCTGCGGTGCTGCCAATGTCCACCTGCTTTCCACAGTTCACATTCTAAAGGTTTTAAAGGATGGCTTTCAGTACTTTCTTTGCTGTTGGCATAAATTTTGGCTTAACAGACTTCTGTAACCTTGCACCATTTTCATACAGTGTGAACAAATGATACACAGTACTGTGCAACAGTCTGAGTCACAGATATATAACCATATAACAATTACAGCACGGAAACAGGCCATCTCGGCCCTCCTAGTCTGTGCCGAACTCCTACTCTCACCCAATCCCACCGACCTGCACTCAGCCCATAACCCTCCATTCCTTTCCTGTCCATATAGCCGTCCAATTTAACTTTAAATGACAACATCGAACCTGCCTCAACCACTTCTGCTGGAAGCTCGTTCCACACAGCTACCACTCTCTGAGTAAAGAAGTTCCCCCTCATGTTACCCCTAAACTTTTGCCCTTTAACTCTCAACTCATGTCCTCTTGTTTGAATCTCCCCCATTCTCAATGGAAAAAGCCTATCCATGCCAACTCTATCAATCCCCCTCATAATTTTAAACACCTCTATCAAGTCGCCCCGCAACCTTCTACGCTCCAAAGAATAAAGACCTAACTTGTTCAACCTTTCTCTGTAACTTAGGAGATGAAACCCAGGCAACATTTTAGTAAATCTCCTCTGTACTCTCTCAATTTTATTGACATCTTTCCTATAATTCAGTGACCAGAACTGTACACAATACTCCAAATTTGGCCTTACCAATGCCATATATATATATATATGTGTGTGTGTGTGTGTGTGTGTGTGTGTGTTGGGGGGGAGGTTAGGAAGAGGGGAATCAGGAATCTTGGTTGGGAAAAGTGGGAAGCATTCTCTAATGATCATTAAACTATTTGGAATCAAATTACCTTGCCTGGTGTCTGAGGGCTGGGTGTGTCTGCACCCGCATCACTGGCACACACCATCCCTGCCCCCCCCCCACTGCCACCCTCAGCCCCTGGCACTCCTTCTCTGCACCCTGTCCCATATCCCTCCACCCTCGCCATTCCCAACAGCCTTGGCTCGAGCAGACTTACACACTCGCTCTCTGTACCACGTTGTGTACCTCAGTCTTTTCACAATATGGTGCACAACAATAGGGAAGTGAGTTTGAAGCTGTGTGAAACTTTCATTCAGCCAAAACGCATGTTTCTGTGCTGTATCCAGCTCACAACTGAAATATTGTTTTTATTTCTGGCCACCTCACTTCAGGAAGGTTAGGAAGATTCTTGACATGGTGTTTGAATGTTTTCAGAGTCGAAGGATTTCATCTCCAATGTTTGACCAGAGCAGCTGCAGTTCTTTTCCATTGGAATCAAGAAGGGATTAGGTGGAGGTGTGGAGAAGATTTCAAGGTTCAGAGTAAATTGATTATAAAACTAGATACAGAATCTGTCACAGTGAGATTATTTTTCTTGCAGGCAATTATAATAGAAAAAATAAATAGGATAGAATCAACGATCAACTACACACAAAGGCTGACAAACAACCAATGTGCTAAAGAAGATAAGCTGTGTAAGTAACAAAATGTTAATAATAAATAAACAAGCAGGCAAGTAAATAACTAAATAATAGATAAATAAATTTTGAGAACATGAGTTGTAGAGTACCTGAAATTTAGTTCAATGGTTGTGGAATCGGTTCAGAGTTTCGGATCCAGCTTAGAAAATGCAGCACTTTTAGAGAGAGTGAATAGAGAGAAACTGCCTCCATTAGCAGATGGTGCAGAGGCAGGAACACGTAGATCGAAGGCTCTGAGAAAAACTTCATGGAGGGCTGGGCTGTTATTGTGATTGGATGCCTGTGGCTAGTGTTGACCCACAAGGGTTGGTACTGGGCCCCTTGCTGTTGCTTTGGGCAAAATCATGATTTGGGTTTAGGTGTAGGAGGCATAATCAGAAATTTACAGATGATGTAGAACTTTGGTGGAGTGGTTGACAATGTTTGCTATAATCTTAGGCTACAGGATGATATTAATGTGTTGTTGAAATGGGCTAAAAATGACAGCTGAAGTTTAATTCAACAAATGTAAGGCAGTGTACTTTAGGGATGCTGATGAAACTAGGGGGTACACCATAAATGGTAGGGCCCTAAGAGTATCGGCAACAGAGGGACTTTGGCGCTCTAGTCCAAAGATCCTTGAATATGGTGGTGAAGCAGATAACTTTATAAGAAAGCTTATGGGAAGCTGGCTCGCATTAGTGGAGCCATTGAGTGGGTGAACAGGGAGGATATGCTCCAACTTTATGGAACATTGGTCAGATGTTGACTGGATTACCACATGCATTACTGGTCAGGAAAGGGTGCAGGGGAGCTACACCAGAATGTCTCCTGAGGTTTCAGCAACGAGGAGAGACTGGAATGGAAGAGGTTAAGAGAAAGGGTGGGGTATGCATCCACCTATCAGCTACTTACAGTGCAGTCCAAACATCTCTCACCCAGCGTCTCCACAACAGTCCCACCTCCAGTCATGCAAAGATAAGACTAATGACACTCTCATTAGCTCTATGACTCTTAGCGACCCTCGTGTGATCGCTATACCTTTAAAGAGTGCATAAGCTGGAAAACTACCCACCATGGATCAAGGACTCAGGGTGGTGGACAGGTTGTCTTGGAGGAGTGGAGGTTGGTGGCTCTGGCTGTGAATGGCATGATGATGTTGGGAAATAGTGTAGGTTCACGTAGGGGGAGAATGTGGAAAAGGAACTGGAGATGGTGGTCTTGGCGAGTGTGAGTTGGTGGAAGGAAGTTGGAAGGAAGTTGAATGTCGATCTGGAAAACAGAAAAAGAAACATAATATGGGAATGATTTCAAGTGATGTAAAGGTAGTGTGGGAGATATTGAAAAATAGGAAAGAAGACTTAAAGGTAATGTTTAAAGTTGATGTGGAACACTCTTCTTCTATCAATCTCATTAAATAACTACAGAGTTAAAATTGGCCATAGGAAATATAGATTGTGCTTGTACTTTAAGAGGAGGTGATGAGTTAACAGTGTGAGAAAGCATTACAATTGAAGACTCTGCTTGGCAAAAAGTTAGTGTCTCTGTTGCCTAATGAAAATTAAGGTATTCGAGGTGTTATAATGGATGGCCCAGTGGAGATTTCAATAGAAGACTTTAAATCTCATTTATTGGGAGGCGAGGTTAATGAGGTAAAGAGATTGCAAGTAGTCAGAAATGGGGTAAGGATGGATAGTTTATCTATATTGATATGTTTTGATGAAATGAAGCTCTCTGATAGAGTTAGTTTGGGGTATATTAGTTATAATATATGAGCTTATGCAATGGCCTTGCAAAAAGTTAAACCGAAATTTTTGCAAAGTACCAGTCAAAGAACAGAATATGAAGTCAGAGGCTATATGTTGGCATCAAACTTCTCTCACTAAAGATACTTTACTAGTTGATAAAATGAAGTTTGTGATGTTCATAACAGATGTGGTGAAGAGTACTGCTCAAACAGCTATTTGTACTGAGAAATTTAAAACTATTGTGAAAGCTGCTGAAAAGTATCTGGCTACAGCTGGTGTGATGTGGGGAGCTGTAAATGAAGCTCTGATGGGTGGGGAATCTGTATTTCAGTCTCTTCGTGAAGGAACACGATGAGCATAAGAATATTGCAGTGCAATGCGAGAAGCTGGATTTCTGACGGTCAAGACCTTAAGTTTATTTCAGATTTATCAAATCCACCTGGTGTTACATGTATTGAGTAATCCTGGTTGTCAACACATTTAAGTTTTTCCTTGTTGAGTTATATTGTAATTAGGCATGATAGATTAGTTGGTAGAGGGGTTGGTGTTGCAATTTTATAAGGAAAGGGATAAGACATAGAGTTGTGGATGTAAATGAAGTATATGAGGCACTTGTAGTGGAAGTATTTGATTCCACAGGTAGGGGCATTAAATTGATAATTTGTTACAACCCTTGTAGAAAGCTTTCGATTGACTTCAAAGGTTTCAAAGGTACATTAAAGGTCAGAGACATGTATACAATATACATCCTGAAATGCTTTCCCTTTGCAAACATCCACGAAAAACGGAGGAGTGCTCCCATAGAATGAATGACAGTTAAATATTAGAACCCCAAAGTCCCCCCCACTCCCCTCCCTCCTGCAAAAAAAAACATCAGCACCCACCAGCAAGCACACAAGCATGCAGCAAAACAATAGCAAAGACAAAGACTTGCAGTACTCCAAAGACTGCTCATTCACCCACTATTCAACATACCACAGGCTCATTCTCTCCCTAATGAGGGAGAAAGAGGTGTCTCTGTTTCACAATGAGAGGGGAGACATACCAAACAACTCACTGGTTTACGATGTTAAGAGTCCATTGCGTCACTTTTATTGAGATCTGTGCCTAAAGATCTCAGGCCCCTGGGCACACAGCCTTAGATCTTTCATCTACCATGACACTTCGTTCTTCCTCTAGGACACCGACCTACGATCCACCTGTCTCCAGAGCCACGAGATCTCGGGCCTCCAAAGGTGAGCGTAGCTCTTAGGCCGCACCCATAGTGTGCCGAATAACATCCAGTCGCGAAACACTGAGAGCAGCTCCCATTCCCGCAAAGAATTGTAGGCAGCGTGGAACTACAGGTCAGGGTCTTCAAAATAACCCTGAAAAAAAAAAGGGAAAAATAGAGATGTTAAAGTTAGAAATAGAGCTCTTTCCAAAGATGCAGGCAAAGGAGTCGCCATTAGGGGCCATTGATTCTCCTAAGTCTCCTCCAAGCATATGTACCTTTAGCTCACTAAGGATTGTATGGGGTGGGGATTTTAATGCGCATAGTTCACTATGTTTGCAGAATGATGGTAATGGTTTGATTGTAGAAGAATTTTAGATATTCACATCTTGTGTGTCTTAATGATGGGAGGGGTACGAGATTTAATGTTCATAATTGTTCTTAAACTGCCATAGATTTAACTGTAGTTTGGAACATTCTGGCTGGAGTGAGTGAGTGAGAGAGATGTCATGGGAGATGAAACATTGGGGAGTGATCATTTTCCTATATTTATAAGCTTGGGTGTAGATTTGTATTCGTGACAGAAAGGAACCTTTAGGACATGGAATTTTGGTAAAGCAAATATGGAAAAGTTTAAGGCTTTGTGTGATGAACGTCTGTCTGGGTGAATGTTGAGGATGATGTGGATTTCTGCAATGAAATGTTATGCAAACTGCAGTGGAAGTGATTTCTATTAAAAAGGGTATTAGTAAGAGAAAGGCTGTACCATGATGGACTGAGGAGTGTGCAGAGGCAATTAGGGAGAGAAATAAGGCATGTAGGAAAGTTAAGAAGTATCACTCTCTGAGTGACCTTATTAAGTATAAAAGAGCATAGATCGTGGTGAGGAAAGTAGTGAAGGTTGCGAAAAATTGTGATAGAATTGGAAGGGATACTAAACTTGGAGAACTTGGGGAATGATTAAAACTTATGGTTGGGGGGAGGAATTCAGAGGGCTAGGGACATTCCAGTATTGATTAAAGAAGGTAATACGAGTATTATTGAAATAGAGAAAGTTGTGTTGGTGGCTCGGTCACTTCCTGCAATTTATAATCAAGACAGTTTAAGTGCAGAGGCTAAACAATGTAGGGCTAAGGTTCTAAGTGAATTCCCTGATGTGTTGGAAGCTAGCTATAGCAATGATAGTATTAGTGATGTAGAGTTTTCTTTGTGTGAATTTAAGAAAGCTGTTAATAGTACAGGTCAAACTGCTTCAGGAAAGGAAAGGAAAATTGTTATTGTAGGATCAAACATATGGTTGACATCTCTCTTGAGATGATGTTAAAACTTTTGAATCATATTTGGAGTTTAGACCATCTTCTCTCCTCATGGAAAATGGCAGTAGAAGTGCCTGTTCTAAAACCTGAAACCACCCCCATCAGATCCTTCTAGTTGTAGATCAATAATGTCCTATTTGTGTAAACTTATGGAATGTATGGTAATAAAGTGGTTGAGTTATACTTTAGAAAAAAGAGGTGATATAACATTTTATCAGAGCAGATTTCAGAAGAGTAGAATTACATTGGATTCAGTTTTATGCTTGGAAGATGATATTAGGAAAACACCGGTAAACAAAGAAATTGTAACAGCAGTACTTTTTGATATAGAAAAACATATCATATGTTATGGAGGGGAAGTCTTTTGATTAAATTATGGAAATTAGGAGTGAGAGGAAGGCTATCTCTTTGAGTTTTTTATTGGGACGGTCTTTTCAGATAAGGGTAGGTAAGGTACATTCGAGCTTCTATGAGATAGAGAATGGGAACCCACAAGGCAGTATTTGTAGCCCTCTGTTATTTAATATTATGATTAATGATATTTTCTCTGAGATAGGTACTGAGGTTGGTAAATCACTTTTGGTAGATGATGGAGCTTTATGGATCAGAGGTAGAAATTTCAATTTAACTGTATGTAGGATGCAATTAGTGGTTAATAAGGTTGAACTGAGGGGTTTTAAGCTTTCTGTAGCTGAAACACAAGTTGTATGTTTTACAAGGAGGATCAATAGACCCGCACTTCATTTTAAATTAGATAGTCAAATTCTGGAAGAAGTGTCATTGGCAAGGTTTCTTGGTTTGTGGTTGGATAATATGCTGGCACTGAAGCATCATATCAGTAAGATAATTGACAAATGTAAAGGGACACTAAATATCCTTAGGTGCCTACTTGCATATTCCTGGGGTGCTACAGGAAAATCTCTGTTGACCAGTTATACTTGTTTATTAGATCTGTATTTGATTATGGCTGTGTGGCTTATGGATCAGCTTCAGCTTTACCTTTAAAATGTTTGGATGTGATACAAGCACAGACTTTAAGACTATGTTGTGTACAGTGAGGTCATCTCCTGTTTTGGATTTACTGGTTGAACTGGGACAATTCCCCTTACAGTTGTGGAGTTTGAAGTTGATGTTAACGTACTGGATTAAATTGAGGGGCAGAGGAATGATCACCCTGTTATAAGTGTGTTGGAAGACTGTTGGGAACATCAGAAGAATGTTTTTAGTTTTGGCCGGCTATGTTCCCCACCGTGGTTTTTTCCCAATGAGTTTCGTTGATTTCAGGTTGCATGATTTAATGAAGTTCAAGGATCGAGATATGCCTGAGAGTCTGTTGGTTGATCTATATTTTAAGGAAAATTATTGTGATATGTTAACAATTTTTATTGATGGATGAAAAGATAATTTAACAGAAAATATCAGTGTGGCTGTTTATGTGACTGAACTACAGGTAACAATAAAGAAACGTCTTACAAACTATTTATCAGCATATATTGCAGAGCTGGTTACCATCATTTCGGGCCTACAATGGGTGGAGAAAATCTGTCCTTGCAAAGTTATAATTTCTTCAGAATCTTTTTCCGTTTTAAGTGGTCTTAAAACAGGTCATCCCAGCAGTAGACCAGATTTACTGTTGGAAGTTCTTCAAACTTTATTTCACATTCAAAGTTATTGGTGCTCATGTCAGCTTCTTATGGGTCCCTGTATATAGAAGTGTTGAGGGGAATGAGTGGGTTGATTTTTTGGCCAAAAAAATGGTTAAAAGTTCATTTCTGGATATAGACCTTCCACTTAGCAAATCAGAAGCTAAGGGGTTAGTGGGACTAAGATTTTTAGGGAATTATGCAAGACACAAGAGGAGACGCGTGAAAGTGAGGTGAGGCAAATATCACAACCACAGATCCAGCAGCGCAGTAGATACGGCAATTGCACTTGTGAATTTGCACGTGTCAGCTAATTATTGTTTAATCATGATAGTATTTAACTCCATACTTGTCGTCATAGTGCTTGTTGAGACTTGGACAGAGCACAGCAACACTTCGCTGCCTGTTTGCTTTCAGCCTTCCCTGAGAAATTGGAGTTTCAAGTCAATTGACTCTGAAGACTAGCGGTATTCGTTTAATGTTTAGATTTTCTTTTCAGCTGCAGTCTAGACTTCATTTCCCATTTGAGAGTTTTAGTTAATGGCCCTATTTGGCCTAGCATTTATTGTTTATTTTCCCTTTAACACTGTTCGCATTAAAGTTTGTGAACTATTGACCTGCTTCAGTGTCTCTCACTCCGCACTTGGGCCATATCCAAACCTGGTAACAGCAAATGAATGATTAGTAGTGGTTGCTGGTTGTTGGGGTGCAGCTGGGTTGGTGGGATATCATGGTTTTGAAAATGCATGCTTTGCCTGAGCTCATTTGACCTGTCATTAAGCTTCCTCCTGCTCTCTGTATTCGTGCAGTTCTCCTTCATTGTCTTCTGCACTCTCTCTTCCTTCCCAGTCACTTGTATCTGCCGAGCCTTTTGCAGCCCCCCCCCACCCCAAAACTTCTATACCACCACGACCTCTGCCTAGTCTGGGCCTCTACTCGCTGGATTTTAGAAGTATGAGGGGGGAGGGGATCTCATTGAAACCTATCAAATATTGAAATGTTGAGATAGAGTGGCTGTGAAGAGGATGTTTCCTTTGGGGAGGGAGTCTAGGATCAGAGGACACAGCCTCAAAATAGAGGGACATCTGTTTAAAACAGATGAAGAGGAATTTTTTAGCCAGTGGGTGGTGAATCTGTGCAAACTGATGTCTTACAATGAGAGTACAATGATGTCTTGCAGTGAGAGTAACAAGACTAATGCTTGTCACATTTTCCATTCCAACACTTTTTAAAAAAAGTTTCAAAGTGACACTTCAGGGTTATTAAATTTACCAGAGCAGGACTGAGCAACGAAGGAACCAAAGGAAATAATCTCCCAAGCAGAGAAGTGATACAGACACATCAGATATAATCAACCAAGCAAGATACAGAATTCTACAGGAAATGTTGCAAGGGAAGGACATGAAATAAATAAAAGTTGCATACCCAGTGGCCACTTTATGAGCTGCATCAGTACACTTCTTTGTTAATGCAAATATCTATTCAGCCAATCATGTGGCAGCAACTCAATGCATATAAGCATGCAGACATGGTCAAGAGGTTCAGTTGTTGTTCAGACCAAACATCAGAATGTTGAAGAAATGTGATCCAAGTGATTTTAACTGTGGTATGATTGTTGGTACCATATGGGGTGGTTTGAGTATCTCAGAAACGGTTGTTCTCCTGGGGTTTTCATGCACAACAGTCTGTAGAGTTTACAGAGAATGGTGTGGCTGGTTCAAGCTGACAGGAAGGTGTCAGTAACTAAGATAACCATGCGTGTGCAGGAGCATCTCTGAATGCACAACTCGTCAAACCTTGATGGGCTATAGCAGCAGAAGATCATGAAGATACACTCAGTGGCCATTTTATTAGTTACAAGATGTACCTAATGAAGTGGCCACTGAATGTAAAGAAGGTAAGTTAAACTGAAGGTAATTATTTCCCATAATGAAGACACTAGAAGATTGAATATAGCAGACTAAAATGAATTCTACCACATTTATTTTCAGCCCGAAGAGCAGGAAAATAACACTACTATCATTTACATCAAAATATTATTAATATTTGTCACGATTCACTAGTGTCAGAAATATTTAGAAATTGTAATTGTAATCTCTCACATGCATAGTCAGAGTGCTGGTCAGTAATTTCCAACTTTTAACATACTGGAATTCTGGAAAAATTACTCAAGAAAGAGCTGAAAGCAATATAACTTTTGCCCTCATTTAATGAAGACATTGTGCATAACCCTAAAAAAAAAGCCACAAATATTTATACAATAAATTGGAGCTGCACAGCTCTTCATTAAACAGCAATGGGCCTGGTAAGAAATATTCTGCAAATCTTGTAAAATCTCAAGTTGCATCATTTTCTCACATTTTTTTTACAAGACGTTCATTTTGTGTAGTTTGGGACATTGTGTTCTTTAACTCTGAGTGAAAACTGAAGGGGTGTGATGAGTATTAATCATGGCCAACATTTACTGCCTTTGAGAAGTAATGATGGGATACCTTCTTGACGGGTTGCAGTCCTTTGGGGCAGAGCTCCCACAATGCTGCTGGGGAGGAGATCTAGGGTTTAGAGTCAAAGATGAATTATTTCCGGGTCAGAACAGGGTGCAGCTTGAACCGCACGTCTATACTGGAGATAATTTACACAGTCCAGTTAACTTATCAACCAGTACATCTTTCGAAAGTGGGAAGGATCTGGAGCTCCTGGGGAAAAGCCACTGGATGGATCCTTTCCTTTACTATTGGGATGATTATCCTACTCCATTCAGATAAAACGGCTCTCCTCATTAGTTCTGTTTGCCATGAGCACGGGTTAATTGAAATCAAAAAGGGTGGACTATGCTCCATCCATAGCTCTAAAGCACTGAAATTCCCAACTGCTACTGACTGAGACCAGCTGACTTCATGACAATGACCAGAGATCAACTGGCTGATAGAGTCATACATATCGCAATGGAATGCGCCTCCACAAGCTCCATACTAGCTATTCACCATCCTCGAGGGGGAAAAAAAAACCTTCTCCTCAGACCCTCTTAACATTTCACTCTTTTTCACCTTAACCCTGTGCATCTCCGGTTCTAGATTCCCCAATCCAGGAGATTAAAAAAAAATCTATCTATGTTCATCTCTGTTCCTCCCTGTTTTTGTGAGCCTCTATAAAACGCTTTTTGAATAAAAACACCGCTTCCCCATTGTAAATAACTCTTAAGAACTGGCAATTTCCTTAGTGCTTAAAGGAAGATTTCGATGAAAAAAAAATCTAGTATGTTATTTGATTGTTATTGAAGTTAAACGGAAATGTAAAAAGAGCAATTGTAAACAACAGTTTAACAGTAAAAAGCCATGGAATCAAACGAAGTGATCGGCTCTGGTAAAAATACATGAAGCAGTGTGTTAACCCGTAGTTCGTACAGATTTTCTCGGAGCTGGTCGGTAGTCTGGTTGTAAGCAAACAAGCCGCTGCGTTTTTTTTGGACAACGGGGAAAGTTACTCATCGTTACTTGCAAAGCAAAATAATACAAATCACTGAAAATATACAATCAATACATTCACACCGAATTGGGATACTGCGATCAACTGTGAATGGTTTGAGATTTTTGCCTCTTCAGAACACAGTTATTCCTGAGGTAGCCCATCCACTCTCTCAGGTATTGTCTGAAATCTTCGGTCAGAAAACAGTAAACAATAGGATCCAGAACACAGTTGATACACATCAGGCCCAGAGTAACGTGGTGAACGTCGTTGAAACTCTTCCTGAAGGTGCCATCTCCAGGTTTCGTGAAGTTGAGAACGTAAACCACCCAAGGCAGTTGGATCATGTGGTATGGGAGAAAACAAAGGCTGTAGATCACTAGAACCATCAGCACCATTCGGGAAGCCCGTTTCTTCAGCTTGCCTTGAGGCAAACTCAACGCTACCTTGTCAATCAAAAGTTTTCGAAGGATGAGGATATAATTAGCAATCACCACCCCGAAGGTGACAGCGAAAGTCAGCGCCATAATCGAGTGAATGATCAATAAACGCGATCGTTCTGACTCATTGTCGCTGCAGTAATTTTCGAAACAGCTTGTTTTGTTGTCCGGTCTTTTATTGGTGTGGTTACTGTTTGTGATCAAAATAGGTATAGAAGCACCCAGAGTTCCTGTCCATATTACAGCGGTAAGGATGACAGCTCTTACCACCTGCTTCGTCTGAGCTGTTTTCAGCGGCCGTGAGACAGCGAGGTAGCGGCTGAAGCTTATCAGTGACAAGAAGCAGAGAGTGCTGTAGGTGTTGATGTAAAACAGAGACCCAAAGAAACCGCACGCACGGTCGGATAATCTCCAGTTTCTTCCGTTATTGTAATAATCGACCCAGACTGGAAGAAACACAACGAACATCAGGTCCGCCAGTGTCAAATTGATCATGTAGATTTTGACTTCAGTCAGTCTTTTATTGGCTTTGTTGTATAATAAATAAAAGCATGCTACGATGTTTTCCGGAAGCCCTATAATAAAGAGAAGACTGTAGATTACAACGAAAAATCTGGGTGTAAATGCAGACGACTCGTATAATTTGTCGTTCGTGCAGGTCATGTTTGCCGCCGGTCACCCAGTGAAAGTAGCACAATTGTCTCCGTGAAGCTGCGGTAAATCCACCGATCACCTCCCTGCACTGTGCGAGATGGGTGCTGATCAAGTTTTTACTCCGCAGTTGCGTGAACAACTCCCAGATGCCGTTCTTCTACGAATGTGAATGCTTGATTGTTAATTGTATCAGTGTCCAAGCGAGTTCAGTCTCAGACCCTTCCAACTTCTCTCGTTCTGTTAGCTTGACTCCAGATGGAGAAAGTCTCGTCTTTTCAGTTACTTCTAGGACTGGAGCTAACGGTCAATAATATTTCGCAGTCCTAAAACCGAATGTGAAGTGTCATAGAAACAGGAACAGAATCTGCCGCGGACTTAGGGCGTTAACTGTTCTGGTTCTTTTCGTTCCTCCCTTCAGGTTCCCTTCTCTTTGATCAGGAGGGAGGTCGAAATCTCTCACGCTTCAGTCAGAACCAAAGTTCACGTATGGCGAGACCGGCATTTCCAGGAATGGGGCGAAAGGGCCGGATCAGTTCCGGTGAGAGGTGCTGGTTTCACGCCAGCGGTAGAGACCGGACTCACCCACCCAAATCGCAGAACGATGAGGTTTGACAACGTTTCAGTCTCTCTAACTCAGTCCTTATTAGACAATCATACAGGGTGGAGGAGGACTTGCTTCCACGGGACTACTGGGCTGTCTGGCGACGCCAGTGTTGGACCCAGAGGCTCTTGCGTAGGTGCGGCAGGAGGTGGTTGTGGGTGAGGTTTTTTATGAGCAGTTAGCTGTCATTTCCCCAAGCTCAACGCCACTTTCCTGCTTTGCTTCTTAACTTCTTTCATGTCTCAATTCCCATGAAACTCTGCCTTGGGAATATTCCGCGATTGAACCCTTGGCTAGTGTCACACGGGGGGAGGGGGCGGGATTGGGAGCAAGGGTGGACCCAAATGCAAGACACATCTTGTGAGGTTACTTAGATTTAGTTTATAGTTCGATACCAGGAGAGCTAGGCAGGAGCATGAGTAGCGAACTGGACAAGGACTGAGGACTACCACTAGGCTGGGACTAAGGGTCTGGGCTAGGACTCGGAATTGGATCCCAGAACTAGAGGAGACATGAAGAGGCTAGAGTATGGACTCGGAGCCAGAGACTGGGCAAGGACCCAGTACCTGGGTCTTGCCTCGGGCTCGGACCACAGAACCAGGCTAGGACACGACATCGCGAGGGAGAGGAGGAACATGGGAACACAGAGCCTCGGTCTCTGGAGATCAGGTACATGGAACCATGGACACATACACAGAACACAAAGCTGGGACCCCTCCTTGGGAACAGGACATAGTGCCGGGACTCACACATAGAACAGAGAGCCGGGACCCCTCCTTGGGTACAGGACATAGGGCTGGGACTCATGACCCCCGCGGGGCAACGGCAAGACTTACCCCACGGAGGAGAGGACAAAACAAGACAAACACCAAAGAACACAGTTTCTATCTAGCTCCAGCGATAGAACTAGGTGCAGGGGAGGGCTACAGACGAAAGCTAGAAGCTAGAGGGGCAGAGAAGGAATTCAGACAGAGAGGTAGGACAGGAATCACAGACCACCAGGTCCAGGACTTGATAGGTACTCGGATGCTGCCAGGGCCAGGACTTGACTTGGTACTTGGATGCCACCAGGGCCAGGACTTGACTTGGTACTCGGATGCCGCCGGAGCCAGGACGTGGTACTTGGAACCTCTGGGTAGTGGCGAGCTCTAGACTCGGCCCAGGAACAGTAGACAGTGGCTCCTGATTCTCTCTGGTGGGTTAACTGACGGACCCACCTTGATGAGGAAACTTTGCAGGCTCGCTTCGACGAGGTAACTGGACAGGGTTGCTCCAGTGAGGAAGGGCGAATTACCGGCACTCACTTCAGCGGAAACTAGGCTTGCTCCAGCAGATGACATCGGCACACCGTACCTTTGATGACTTTGCAGATGCTCCCACGCCGAACGGCTGAAAGCTGGAAACTGTAAATTACTGGTTCAGCCGAGCATCAATTGCCTCTAATCACCAAAGCCAAGGGACACGGGAAAACAGGGAATCAACGGTCTGGATCGTAACATAAACAAGGTAAATTGAAAGGGACCCCGATCCAGACCATGACACCCTTGGCTAAAGATCTGTGAAGATCCTCCTGTCCGCAGTCCGTCATGGCCCACGGCTGCTGAAAAGTTGACCACTGCTTTAATACAGCTGTCTCGAGAGGATTGTGCTTTCAGTGTGATTGTTGTTCTAAGCTCGGGAAAGCTGCCTAGTTGGAGGATTGGGTCAGTGAACCGTCCGAAGTGGTCATCCTTTCCCAGCTCCTATAGGCTCCTTTTTGACCAATCACATGTAAGAGACACGCAGGAGGGCTTACATTTTTATCCAATGCCCTTGTTGTGCGACACACTGCCACAGGACTTCCTAAATCTACTCTGCCATTCAGTGTAGGGGCACATTAGTGTTGCTGCCACTTAGCTCCAGCTGTACAAGTTCAATCCTACCCTGGGGTTACCGGTGAGAAGTTGACATGTCCTACCTGAGACAGTGTTCTCCACCGTTTACTCTGGCTTCCTCCCATGTCCCAAAACAGGCTAGAAGGTTAACTTGGCCTCTGTAAATTGCCCCTCCATTTATAGTCATAGAATAGCACAGAAACGGGCCCTTCAGCCCATCTAGTCTGTTCCAGACTATTATGCTACCTATTCAACCTTTCCCTACAACTCAGGTCCTCAATCCTGCCAACAACATTTTAAATTTTCTCTGCACTATTTCAGGCTTATTGATATATTTTCTGTAGGTAGGTGACCAGAACTGTGCACAATACTCCAAATTAGGAAGGTAGAAAAGAGCAACAGAGTTTACAGCACAGATATGGTTCCTTCAGCCCACAATGTAGTCTATGCTGACCATTTTGCTATGCCGCTAATCCCACTTACCCTCACTATCCTTCTCTGGCTTGCCTATTTATGGGTGTGTCTAAATGCCTCTCCAACATGATTCCACCACCAGCTCCTCTGGCAGTGAGTCCCAGATATCAACCACCCTATGTTAATTATCTTCCCATCAGATCTCCTTTAAGATCTTATCTCCCACTTTAAACTCTTGTCCTCTTATTTTGATACCCCTGTCATGGAAGGAATAATTTAACTAACTGCTCTCTCTCTGCATCTTATCATCTTGATGCCTCCATCAGTCACCCAACAGCCTTTGCTCCAGGGAAAATGAGCCCAGTCTATCCAATCTCTGTCCAGAACTGAAGCCCTCCAAACCAGGCAGCTTCCTGGTGAATCTCTTCTGTATCTTCTCCAGTGCTGCCACGTCCTTTCTGAGGTGTGGTGACCAGAAACTGCACATAATGCTCCAAGTGTGTGCTAACCAAAGGTTCTAAAAACTAGGTAATGATAGGAATAGAAACATAGAAACATAGAAAATAGGTGCAGGAGTAGGCCATTCGGCCCTTCGAGCCTGCACCGCCATTTATTATGATCATGGCTGATCCTCCAACTCAGAACCCCGCCCCAGCCTTCCCTCCATACCCCCTGACCCCCGTAGCCACAAGGGCCATATCTAACTCCCTCTTAAATATAGCCAATGAACTGGCCTCAACTGTTTCCTGTGGCAGAGAATTCCACAGGTTCACCACTCTCTGTGTGAAGAAGTTTTTCCTAATCTCAGTCCTAAAAGGCTTCCCCTCTATCCTCAAACTGTGGCCCCTCGTTCTGGACTTCCCCAACATCGGGAACAATCTTCCTGCATCGAGCCTGTCCAATCCCTTTAGGATCTTATACGTTTCAATCAGATCCCCCCTCAATCTTCTAAATTCCAACGAGTACAAGCCCAGTTCATCCAGTCTTTCTTCATATGAAAGTCCTGCCATCCCAGGAATCAATCTGGTGAACCTTCTTTGTACTCCCTCTATGGCAAGGATGTCTTTCCTCAGATTAGGGGACCAAAACTGCACACAATACTCCAGGTGTGGTCTCACCAAGGCCTTGTATAACTGCAGTAGTACCTGCCTGCTCCTGTACTCGAATCCTCTCGCTATAAATGCCAGCATACCATTCGCCTTTTTCACCGCCTGCTGTACCTGCATGCCCACTTTCAATGACTGGTGTATAATGACACCCAGGTCTCATTGCACCTCCCCTTTTCCTAATCGGCCACCATTCAGATAATAATCTGTTTTCGTATTTTTGCCACCAAAGTGGATAACTTCACATTTATCCACATTAAATTGCATCTGCCATGAATTTGCCCACTCACCTAACCTATCCAAGTCACCCTGCATCCTCTTAGCATCCTCCTCACTGCTAACACTGCCACCCAGCTTCGTGTCATCCGCAAACTTGGAGATGCTGCATTTAATTCCCTCATCCAAGTCATTAATATATATTGTAAACAACTGGGGTCCCAGCACTGAGCCTTGCGGTACCCCACAAGTTACCGCCTGCCATTCTGAAAAGGTCCCGTTTATTCCCACTCTTTGCTTCCTGTCTGCTAACCAATTCTCCACCCACACCAATACCTTACCCCCAATACTGTGTGCTTTAAGTTTGCACACTAATCTCCTGTGTGGGACCTTGTCAAAAGCCTTTTGAAAATCCAAATATACCACATCCACTGGTTCTCCCCTATCCACTCTACTAGTTACATCCTCAAAAAATTCTATGAGATTCGTCAGACATGATTTTCCTTTCACAAATCCATGCTGACTTTGTCCTATCATTTCACCACTTTCCAAATGTGCTGTTAATCTAGAAGATTATAAGGCTAGCAGGAAAGAGTTTAAGAATGAAATTAGGAGAACCAGAAGCGGCCATGAGAAGGCATTGACGGACAGGATTAAGGAAAACCCAAGGCATTCTACAAGTATGTGAAGTACAAAAGGATAAGACATGAGAGAATCAAGTGTGACAGTGGAAAAGTGTGTACGGAATTGGAGGAAATAGTGGAGGTACTTAATGGATACTTTGCTTCGGTCTTCTCTATGGAAAGGATCTTGGCGATTGTAGGGATGACTTGCAGTGGACTGAAAAGCTGTAGATATCCAGGAAAAGGATGTGCTGGAGCTTTTGGGAAGCATCAAGTTGGATAAGTCACTGGGATCGGACAGGATGTACCCCAGGCTACTGTGGGAAGCGAGGGAGGAGATTGCTGAGCCTCTGGCAATGATCTTTGCATTATCAATGAGGACGGGAGAGGTTCTGGAGGATTGGAGGGTTGTGGTTCCCTTATTCAAGAAAGTGTGTAGGGATAGACCAGGAAATTATACGCCAGTGAGTCTTACTTCAGTGGTTGGTAAGTTGAGGGAGAAGATCCTGAGAGGCAGGATTTATGAACATTTGGAGGGGCATAATATGATTGGGAATAGTCAACATAGCTTTGTTAAAGGCAGGTTGTGCCATACGAGTCTGATTAAATCTTTTGAGGATCTGATTAAACACATTGATGAAGATGGAGCCGTAGATGTAGTGTATATGCATTTTAGCAAGGCATTTAATAAGATAACCCATGCAAGGCTTATTGAGAAAGTAAGGAGACATGGGATCCAAGGGGACATTGCTTTGTGGATCCAGAACTGGCTTGCCCACAGAAGGCAGAGATTGCTTGTAGATGGGTCATATTCTGCATGGAGGCCGGGGACCAGCGGTGTGCCTCAGGGATCTGTTCCGGGACCCCTACTCTGTGATTTTTATAAATGACCTGGATGAGGAAGTGGAGGAATGAGTTAGTAAATTTGCTGATGACACAAATGTTGGGGGTGTTGTGGATAGTGTGGAGGGCTGTCAGAGGTTACAACAGGACATTGATAGAATGCAATACTGGGCTGAGAAGTGGCAGATGGAGTTCAACCCAGACAAGTGTGAGATGGTTCATTTTGGTAGGTCAAATATGATGGCAGAATATAGTGTTAATGGTAAGACTCTTGGCAGTGTGGAGGATCAGAGGGATCCTGGGGTCCGAGTCTGTAGGACACTCAAAGCTGCTACACAGGTTGACTGTGTGGTTAAGGCGGCATACGGTGTATTGGCCTTCATCAACCGTGGGATTGAGTTTAAGAGCCAAGAGGTAATGTTGCAGCTATATAGGACCCTGGTCAGACTCCACTTGGAGTACTGTGCTCAGTTCTACTCACCTCACTATAGGAAGGACGTGGAAACCATAGAAAGGGTGCAGAGGAGATTTACAAGGATGTTGTCTAGATTGGGGAGCATGCCTTATGAGAATAGGTTGAGTGAACTCGGCCTTTTCTCCTTGGAACAACGGAGGATGAGAGGTGACCTGATAGAAATATACAAGATAATGAGAGGCATTGATCATGTGGATAATCAGAGGCTTTTCCCCAGGGCTGAAATTGCTAACACAAGAGGACATAGTTTTAAGGTGATTGGAAGTAGGTACAGAGGAGATGTCAGTGGTAAGTTTTTTCACGCAGAGAGCGGTGAGTGCGTGAAATGGGCTGCCAGCAACGATGGTGGAGGTGGATACAATAGAGTCTTTTAAGAGACTCCTGGATAGGTAACTGGAGCTTAGAAAAATAGAGGGCTATGGGTAAAGCCTAGGTAGTTCTAAAGTAGGAACATGTTCAGCACAGCTTTGTGGGCCAAAGGGCCTGTATCGTGCACTAGGTTTTCTATCTTTCTACATATAGGAGTGTCCAGACTAAAGTGACTACAGAAGTGGAAACTGCTGTGCTCTTCTCCTGCTGTTGCCCATCCACTTCAAGGTTTGACATGATCTGCATTCAGAAATGCTCTTCTGCACACCACTGTTGTCTCACGTGGGTCTTTGAGTTAGTGTTGCCTTCTTGTCAGCTTGAACTAGTCTGGCCACTCTCCTCTAACCTCTCTCATTAACTAGGCATTTTTGCCCACAGAGCTGGAGCTCACTGGATGATTCTTTTTGTTTCTCGCACCATTCTCTGTAAATTGCCAAGAGGAAAGGAGTTTCTGAGATGCTTAAACCACTTCATCCATTCCTAACAATCATTCCACAGTCAAAATCACTTAGATCACATTTCTTTCCAATTCCGGTGTTTGGTTTGAACTGAGTCTGTTGTCTCTGTCTGCATGCCTTAATGTACTGAGTTGCTGCAATATGATTGTCTGATTACATATATATAGCAATGAAGTGTATAGGTGTACCTAATAAACTGGCCACAGAGTATAATTCCCTCTGGTCTGTATTATGGACCTACAGCAGCTAAAATTCAATAATTATCATTTTCAATCAATGAACAAAAAACTCTTCAGCAACTTCTAACAGAAACAACTTATTGTCTGGATCCTCCTTCATACTTTCAATGGAATTGGAACTGAATTGGTTTATTCCTGTCACACATACTGAGGTATAGCAAGAAGCTTACCCTGCAAACTGTTCATGCAGATCAAATCATTACCCAGTACATTGTGGTAATACAAGGTTAAGCAATAACAGTGTGTGGAAGAAAGTAATACAGCCACAGAGAAAGTGCACTGCAGGTCGCGATAAGATGCAAGATCATAACAAGGTAGATCGTGAGGCCAAGAGTCCATCTTATCCTACTAGAAAATCATCCAATAATCTTATAACAGAGTGATCAAAGGTATCCTTGAGCTTGGTGGTATGTGTTTTCGAACTCCTGTATCTTATGGAAGAGGGTAGTAGAGAGAATTCCATGGTGGGAGGAGAATTTGCTTTACAGAAGCTGCAAGTATAGACAGAGTCCATGGAGGGGAGGCTGATTTCCATAATGTGTTGAACCGTGTCCACAAATCTCTGCAGGGTCATGATCTTTGTTGGATGCTGCCATCAGTCTGGAGGTACAGACCATGAAAACTAACATTTCAAAGTTCAACACAATTTCTTGCTTTGCCGTCAGGTTCTTGAACTGACCGGAGAAACCCTAAGACTACCTCAAACCATGTTAATTTTTCGCTATCCCAACCTTGCACCACATGGAACATAGAACCATACAGCACAGGAACAGACCAATAGGACCACAAAGAACATACTGAGCAGTGTCTTTGGACAGTGGGAGGAAACCAGAGTACCCTGAGGAAACCCACATGTTGACGAGAAAAACATAGAAGCTCCTTACAGATGGCACAGGAATTGAACTCCGATTTCTGGAATGCCCCGAGCCATAGCAATGCCGCACTAACAACCATCCCTCAACAGCCAACACCTCCTGAGGATTGTGGTGGAGGCAGCCCACAAGTGTCACCATGCTTCTAGCACCAACGTAGTAAGCCCACAATTCACTATCCCTAACTATACATCTCTGGAATGTGTGAATGTAGACCTGGACAACAGAAAAAGAAACATAATATTGGAATGATTTCAAGTGATGGAGAGGAAGGGTGGGATGTATTGAAAAAGAGTAAAGAAGACTTCAAAGAATTGTTTAACTTTGACCTTGAACATCCAACTTCTATCAATCCCATTAAATTAACTATAGAGTTAAAATCAGCCATTTGGAATACAGATTATGCTTGTACTTTAGGAGGAGGGAAAGTGTTAATCGTTTGGAAGGATAAAAGCAGTGTTGGAAGGTATTACAATTGAAGACTTTACTTGGCAAAAAGAAAGTATCTATGTTGCGTAATGAGGTGTTAGTGGTGTTATAACGGGTATTCTGGTGGAGATTGCAAGTAGTCAGAAATGGGGAATGGATGCAGAGTTTTTTTGGATTGATATGTTTTGATGATAAAGTTCCCTGATAAAGTTAATTTGAATTATGGTACTCATAATGCACGAGCTTATATTCTACCTCTGGTTAGATGTTACAAATGTGAGAGGTTTGGGTGTATAGCGGCAGTATGTCGTGAGATACTATGATGGTGGGGAACATAAGCATGAAGATTCTGAAGGTGAATAGTTTCATTGTAATTGTGGAGGAAAACATAGTGCAACTGATAGAGGATGTGAAGTGCTTAAGGAAGTAGCTGAAGTTCAACAGGTTAAAGTACAGTTAGGAGTATCTTATGCGGAGGCCATACAAAACGTTAAACCAAGCATTGATGAAGAGTTACCAGTCAGAGAACGGAATATGAAGTCAGAGGCTATATGTCGGCATCATACTTCTCTCACTAAAAATACTTTACTACTGGATACAATAAGTTTGTAATGTTCATAACAGATGTGGTGAACCGTACTGCTCAAACATTTAGTTGTACTGAGAAAATTGAAATAATTGTGAAAGCTGCTGGAAAGTATTTAGGTATAACAAGTGGGAAGCTGTAAATGAAGCTGTGATGGGTGGGGTATCTGTATTTCAGTCTCTTTGTGAAGGTGCATAATTGACACAAGAATATTGCAATGGAATGTGAGAAGCCAGATTTCTAATGGTCAAGACTTAAAAGTTTATTTCAGATGTATCAAATCTACCCGATGTTGTATGTATTCAGGAAACCTGGTTGTTACCACATTTAAGTTTTTCCTTGCAGGATTATATTGTACAAACCCCATTTCCAGAAAAGTTGGGATATTTTCCAAAATGCAATAAAAACAAAAATCTGCGATATGTTAATTCACGTGAACCTTTATTTAACTGACAAAAGTACAAAGAAAAGATTTTCAATAGTTTTACTGACCAACTTAATTGTATTTTGTAAATATACACAAATTTAGAATTTGATCTGCAACACACTCTAAAGTTGGGGACAGATTTAAAATAAGATTGAAAAGTGCACAGAAAAGTCATGCTACTGTGACAATTATAGCCACCTGGGCTGGGAGTACTTCAGAAAACCATTGTCATTCGACACAGTCCGTCGCTGCATCCAGAAATGCAACTTGAAACTGTATTACGCAAGGAGGAAGCCATACACCAACTCTATGCAGAAACACCGGCGAGTTCTCTGGGCCCGAGCTCATCTCAGATGGACCGAAAGACTGTGGAACCGTGTGCTGTGGTCAGGTGAGTCCACATTTCAGCTAGTTTTCGGAAAAAACGGGCGTCGAGTTCTCCGTGCCAAAGATGAAAACGACCATCCAGATTGTTATCAGCGAAAGGTGCAAAAGCCAGCATCAGTGATGGTGTGGGGGTGCATCAGTGCCCACGGCATGGGTGAGTTGCATGTATGTGAAGGTACCATTGACTCTGAGGCGTATATTAGGATTTTAGAGAGACATATGTTGCCATCAAGGTGATGTCTCTTCCCGGGACATCCATGCTTATTCCAGCAGGACAATGCCAGACCACATTCTGCACGGGCTACAACAGCATGGCTTTGTAGACACAGAGTGCATGTGCTTGACTGGCCTGCTGCCAGTCCAGATCTATCTCCTATTGAAAATGTATGAAGCATCATGAGGAGGAGAATCAGACAACGAAGACCACGGACTGTTGAGCAGCTTGAAGTCTTATATCAAGCAGGAATGGACTAAATTTCCAATTGCAAGTCTACTACAATTAGTATCCTCCGTTCCAAAATGATTAAAAAGTGTTATTAAAAGGAAAGGTGATGTAACACAATGGTAAACATGCCTCTGCCCGAACTTTTGTTGAGTGTGTTGCAGCCATCAAATTCTAAATTTGTGTATGTTTATAAAATACAATTAAGTTGGTCAGTAAAACTATTGAAAATCTTTTCTTTGTACTTTTGTCAGTTAAATAAAGGTTCACGTGAATTAACATATCACAGATTTTTGTTTTTATTGCATTTTGGAAAATATCCCAACTTTTCTGGAAATAGGGTTTGTAATTAAGCATGATAGGTTAGTTGGTAGAGGGGTTGGTGTTGTAAATCTTATGAGCAAAGGGATAGGACATAGAGTTGCGGATGTAAATTAAGTCCATCAGGAAATGTAGAAGTATTAGATCAGAAGGTTGGGACATTAGAGTGGTAATTTTTATAACCCTTGTTGAAAGCTCTCAATTGATTTGCTGGTAAGCATTTGCAGCTCTGGCTCACCAAAGGTCAGAAGGTGTGGAGATTTTAATGCACATAGTTCACTGTGGGGTTGTTCACAAAATGATGGTAATGTTTTGATGGTAGAAGAATTTTTAGTTATTCCACATTTTGTGTGTCCTAATGATGGGAGAGGCACGAGACTTAATGTTCATAATTGCTCTTAAACTGCCATAGATTTAACTGCAGTTTCGAACATTCTGGCTGGAGTGAGTGAGTGAGATGTCATGGGAGGTGCAACATTGGGAAGTGGTCATTTTCCCTATATTTATAAGATTGGCTTTGGATTTATATTGGTGACAGAAGGGCACCTTTAGGACATGGAATTTTGGTAAAGCAAATATGGAGAAGTTTAAGGCTTTGTGTGATGAACATCTGTCAGGGCTGAATGTTGAGGATGATGTGGATTTCTGCAATGAAATGTTATGCAAACTGCAGTGGAAGTGATTCCTATTAAATAGGGTATTAATAGGATAAAGGCTGTACTGTGGTGCAGAGGCAATTAGGGAGAGAAATAAGGCGTTTAGGAAAGTGAAGAAGTATCACTCTCCGAGTGACGTTATTAAGTGTAAAAGAGCATAGATCGTGGTGAGGAAAGTAGTGAAAATCACAAAAAAAAGTGTTTACTGGAGGTCATATTGTGATAGTATTGGAAGGTGTATTAGACTTGGAGATGTGTGGGGAATGATTAAGAAAATGGGAGGGGCATTAATTGATAGGGCGAATAACATTCCAATATTGATTAAAGAAAGTAATACGATTGTTACTGAAATAGAGATGGTTTAGTTACTGGCTTCGTCATTTGCTGCAATTCATGATCAAAATAATGTAAGTGAAGAAGCTAAACCCTGATGTGTTGGAAGCCAGCTGTAGCAATGATAGTATTAGTGACGTAGAGTATCCTTTGTGTGAATTTAAGAAAGCTATGAATAGTACAGATCAGATGGCTCCAGAAAAAGATGATACATGTTATTGAATGTTTAAACAGATGGCTGACAACTATCTGCAGATAACATTAAACTCTTTGAAACTTATTTGGAGTTTAGGCAATCTTCCTTCCTCATGGAAAATGACAGTAGTGTTGCCTATTCTAAAACCTGGGAAAACTCCCATTGGATGTTTCTGGTTATAGACTAACATCCAATTTGTGTAAACCTATGGAACGTATGGTAATAGATCAGTTAAATTATATTTTGGAAAAAAAAGTGATCTAGCGTTTTATCAGAGCGGATTTCAGAAGGGTAAAATGACATTGGATTCAGTTTTAAGTTTGGAAGATGATACTTGGAAAGTACAGATAAATAAAGAAGTTGGAACAGCAATAGTTTTTTTTTTGAAACAGCGATGTGGTGCAGTAAATTTGTCTCCTGGTTCAACTTTACTGGTTGAAGTGGGACAATTGCCCTTACAGTTGAGGAGGCTGAAGTTGATGATAACATACAGGATTAAATTGAGGGGCAGAGGAGAGATCATCCCGTTAAAAGTGTGTTGGAAGACTGTTGGGAACATGACAAGAAGAATGTTTTTAGTTTTGGGTGGCTGTGTTCTTATCACGCTAGGAACATGGGTTTGCTGGTTTATGCAATATGACTCACTGTAGCTTTTTCAGTAACCCCGCTGTGGTTTTTCCCAATGATTTTAGGTTACATGATTTAATGAAGTCCAAGGATCCAGATATGCCTGAGAGTCTGTTGTAAAGAACATTATTGTGTGGATGAAAAGATAGTTTAACAGGGAATGTTGGTGTAGCTGTTTATGTGCCTGAATTACAGGTAACAATAAAGAAACATCTTTCTGCAGAGATGGTTGTCATCATTTTGGGTGGAGGAAATCTGTCCTTGCAAAGGTATAATTTGTTCAGATTCTGTTTGAGTTTTACCTAGGCTTAAACAGGTCATTCTTGCAGTAGGTCAGATTTACTGCTGGAAGTTCTTCAAACTGCAACAAAAAAAGCGACGAAACGGACTTTTAACATCGTAAACCAGCGGGTTGTTATTGTAAGTGAGGAAACAGATTCCGTAGGTCTCTAAGGCGAGGACTCTGGGCATAGTCTTGGTAGTAAAGTATTTTATTTACAGAAGGCAAGCATGGGAAAATGGCAACAGAAGCAATGCGCACATGCACACAGTTTATAGTAGTCGGATCAGCAATAAAACACACGCGGGCAATTAATAAAATCGTGTGGGAACAAAGTACACACACACACACATATACAACCAAGGGAAAAGTCAATACCATACCCGACACCCTTGACTCTGTGCAGACACGGCGCTTATGATATTAGGGACGACACCCACCCCCTAACCCTATTCAATGCACAACTCACCAACGGCAGGGTGGTCCCTCGGAGGTAGCAAAAAAGAGAAAGGGTCTGTCTGTCTGTCTGTATCTTGTTTTACGGCAGTCGGCATCCAGCTTAATGGTGCATTACCGCCATAAGAAAGGGTCAAGCACAGGTGGCTTCCTCTATAGTGCAGCAGGGCTGACGAGTCCAGCCCAGGTGATTCACAGGGGAGCCAATGGCTCGGTGCCAGCAGGGTTAAGCTGATTACAAAGGCCAATTGCCCGAGGTCAAGTACAAGGCTAATTAAAGGGGCCAATGGTTAGGTGTGCATTGATGGGCGAGGAAGGGTCAAACCTTGATTGGCAGGTGGCGTGTCTTTCGACCAGGTAAATGGGCAGTGCTGTCACGTGACAGTCACAACCCCTCCAATACAGTTGTTGTTATGTCTCCCGCTCACTGTGAAAATGGGGAACACCTCCCTCTCCCTTGCCAGGGAGAGAGAGAACCTGTGGTTTGTCGAATGTCAGATGAAAGGCAAAGCCTTTGGGGTAACTTTGGTCTGTGTCTTTGCTATTGGTTAGCATACACTTGAGCTTGGTGACGGTACTGATGCGCTTTTTTTTTGCTGGTGGACAGAGGGGGGATCGTTGCTCGCTGCCACTTACGCGCAGGAGGGGGAACTTTGGGGTTCTCATGTTTAACTGTCATTCATTCTTTGGGGCACTTCTCTGTTTTCATGGAGGTTTGCGAAGAAAAAGTATTTCAGGATGTATATTGTGTACATTTCTCTGACATTAAATTTGATGTTTGAGCCTTTGAAACTGTTGATCTCCTGGGGTTTTCAGGCACAAGTCTGTAGAGTTTACAGTTTACAGTAGGAATAAATGTTGCATACCTAGTGGCCACTTTATCAGGTGCCTCTTGTTCATTAATGCAAATAACTATTCAGCCAATTCTGTGGCAGCAACTCAATGCATAAAGGCATGCAGAAATGGTGAAGAGGTCCAGTTGTTGTTCAGACCAAACATCAGAATGTTGAAGAAATTATCTATCTATCTGTATATCTCCCTATCTATCTCTCTATCTCCCTATCAATCTCTCTCTCTATCTGTCTCTAACTATCTCTATCTTTCTCACTATCTATTTATCTCTGCACCTATCTCTCTATCTCCCAATGTATCTACCTCATTATCTCTCTCTATCTTCCTATCTCACTATCGCTCTTTCTATATCTCTATCTTTATCTCTCTATCCTTCTATCTATCTCTGTCTCTGTATTGCTCTCTCTGTCTCTCTCCCTCCATCTCTATCACTCTGTCTCTCTATCTTACTATTGATCTCTCTGTCTGCCTTTATCTCTCTATCTCTCTAACTATCTCTCTATCTCTCCATCTCTCTTTCTCTCCATCTCTCTCTGTCTCTTTATCTCTCTATATATCTCTATCTCCCTATATATATATGTATCTACCCATCTCTCTATCTGAAAATCTTCCTTTCTATCTCCATATCCCTCTGTCTATCTCATCTATCTCCCTATCTCTCTCTATCTCTCTCCATCTCTATATCTATTTCTCTATCTTTCTACACTCTATCTCCCTATATCTCCCTATCTAGCTATCAAATCTCCCTATCTATCTGCCTATCTCTCTGTCTCCCTATCTACCTCTCAATTCTCTCTATCTCCCTATTTATGTCCCTCTCTATCTCTATCTCCCCCTCTCTATCCCTCTAATTATCTATCTCTCTATCTCTCTATCTATCTCCTTATCAATCTCTCTCTCTGTCTCTTTCTGTCCCTCTATCTATCTATATATCTCCACATCTATCTCTCTTTCCCTCTCTATCTATCTCCCCATCTCTCTATCTTATTATCTCTCTATATATTCCTATCTTGATATCTCTCTATCTCTATCTCTGTATCCTTCTATCTCTCTCTCTGTTGCACTCTCTCTCTCCATCTCTATCTTACTATTTATATCACTCTCTATCTCTCCATCTCCCTCTCCCTCCATCTCCCTCTCTCCTCCATCTCCTTCTCTATCCCTCCATCTCTATCTACCTCACTATCTATCTCCATATCTCGTTATCTCTCACTCACTATCTATCTATATATATCTATATATATATATATATATATATATATATATATATATATATCCATATCTTTTTCTCTCTCTCCCTATCTCTCTCTATCACCCCATCTCTCTCTCCCTATCTCTCTCTCACTCTCCCCATCTATCTCTCTATCCTTGTATATCTCTCTTTCTCCCTATCCATCTCCTTCTATCTCTCCCTCTCTCAATCTCCCTGTATCAATCTCCCTTTAACAATCTCCATGTCCCTATCTCTCCATATCACTCTGTCTTTCTCTGTATCTCTCTTTATCATCTCCCTCTGTCTACCTCCCTCTATCTATCTTTCTATCTTTCTCTCTCTCTATCTCCCGTCTCTATCTCTCCCCCGTCTCTATCTCTCCCCGTCTATCTTTTTATCTCTCTATCTCTCTAATTATCTATCTCTCTATCTCTGTATCTCGTTCTATCTCGATCTCCATATCTCTGTATCTCTTTCTATCTCTCTCCATATCTCTGTCTCTCATTCTATGTCTCTCTGTCCTTCTGGCTCTCTCGCTGTCTCTCCATCCTATTCTTTCTCTATCTCCACGACTATCTCTCTAGCTCTCTCTATATATTTCTCTCTCTCTCTCCCTGTCACATTTCTGAGGGTGGAAGGCGGGACCAAAGACATTTACAATGAAAGAACGGAGGAAATTGTGCCGCAACTGAATCTGTACTGGCTTCAGTTCAGTGCTAATAGTTCACCTCATTAAAACACTTTGCAGAAAAGTTTTGGGCCCTTCAGATAAGAAAAGGTGTGCTGGCATTAGAAAGGTCCAGAGGAGGTTTAAGAACATCATCCCGAGATTGAAAACCGTAATGCATGAGGAACATTTCGAGATGAGAAGAATGAGGGGGGTGCGGAGATCTCATTGAAAACTATGAAAGGCCTAAAAAGAGTGGACATGGACAGGATTTTCCAAGTGCTTGAGAGTCTGTGACCAGAGAGCACAGTGTTAAGCTTCAAGGATGTCACTTCAAAAGAGTTAATGGGGAATTTCTTTAACTAGAGTGTGGTGAAACTATGGAACTCATTGTGACAGATGGTTGTGGATGGCAAGTCGTTGGGTATATTTCAACCTTGATTAGTAAGGGAGTCAAAGGGTATGGAGAGGAGAGGCAAGAGAACGCAGAAAGGGATAGTAAATCAGCTATTATGCAACAGCAGAGCAGACTTGACAGACCAAATGACCTAATTTGCTCCTATGCTTAATATTGTTATTGACTTGTGGTCAGTGCAGCAACACACAGAAAATGCTGGAGGACCTCAGAAGATCAGACAGCATTCATGGAAGGGAATAAACTGTCGTCTTTTTGGGCCAATAGCCTTCATCAGGACTGGAAAGGAAGGGAGCAGAAGCCACAATAAAGTTGTGTGGGGAGGTGATGGAGTACATCTTGGCAGGTGATAGGTGGGAGCTGATGAGGGAGAAGATGGGTGAGTGAAGGTGGAAAAGGGAGGGTGAAGTAAGAAGCGGGGAAGTGATAGGTGGAAAAGGTGAAAGGCTGAAGATGAAGGAATCTGATAGGAGAGCAGACTGGACCATGGGAAAGAGGGAAGGAGGGAGGTCATGGGCAGTTGAGAACAAAGGGGCTGAGAGGTGAAACAGAATTAGGAATGGAAAAAAAGAGAAGGAGGAAGGGGAGAAAACACTGTCAAGGGAGAAAAATCAATGTTCAATAACATCACACCTTACCTTCAGATGCTCGAGGGAAAATAGTCCCACTCCAAGACTCGAGTTCTTCAGTCCCAGTAACATCTTTTCTGCAGCATTTCCAGCGAAATGACATCATTGATGCCTGTTGCTGGAGGGTGAAGGAGAAGGAAGGAGCCGGTGACATGCAGGTCAGGGAGGCCTGGCTGTTAGTCCAAGAATCTCACAGGTCAGGATCATCCAGTTGCCAGGAGAGATGGGGCAACACAGTAGCATAGTAGTTAGCAATAAGTTCCGATTTCGATTCGTACCGCAGTCTGTAAGCGGTTTGTACAATCTCTCTGTGACTGTGTGGGTTTCCTCCGTGTGCTTCATTTTCCTCTCACATCGCAAAGACGTGTGGGTTAGGGTTAGTGAGTTGTGAGCACACTATGTTCGTGCTGAAGCACGAAGTCAATTGCGGCTGCTCCCAACACATTCTCCCTGTGACTGCGTGTATTTCCTCTGGCTGATCTGGTTTACTCCCACTTTCCAAAGAAAGCATGGTGACACTTGCAGGCTGTGCCCAGTACACAGACGGGTCTTTCAATTTCTGTATTTCACTGTATGCTTCAGTGCACAGGTGACAAATAAAGCTTATCTTTCGTTGAGGCACCACAGTCGGGTAGCGGTTAGTGTGACGCTATTACAGCTCGGGATGTCAGAGCTCAGAGTTCAACTCTGGCGCCAACTGGAATGAGTCTGGACATCCTTCCCATGGGTGCTCGTCTTTCCTCTGGGTGCTCGTCTTTCCTCCAAGTGCTCCAGTTTCACTCCCACAGTCCAAAGACATACCAATTAATCTATTAATTGGTCATTGTCACTTGTCTGGTAATTTGGCTAGGGTTAACTTGCTGCATTGTTGTGCAGTGTGCTACAAGAACCAAAAGGGCTTATTCCACACTGTTATTCTAAATAAAAATAATTTTCAAAGTTACTTGTTAATATGCAGTACCATACCTGAAGCAAGCCAAGGTACCCAGCAGTGGGGCACAGCCCCACCCAGACCCAAGCAGAGGCATTCAGTTCCATCCAGACAGAAACAGCAGGAAAAGGTCCCATCAAAACCTAAACAGCAGCATATGGTCATATCAGAAACACACACACACACACACACACACACACACACACACACACAGATGAGAAGTGTGGAGGAAGTTTATTTTTGGCAGAGTACTGGGTGCCTGGAATGGGCTGTGAAGGGTGGCGGAGGAAAGAAATATCATAATCTTGGTCAGATGTCGTCTGGGACATGAATATGCACCAGAAACAAACACAAAACACTGGAGGATCTCAACAAGTCAAGCAGCATTGATGGTCTTGACTCAAAATGTCAACCATTTTACCTCCTCTGTAGTTGCTGCCTTATCTGCTGGGTTCCTCCATCATTATTGCTCAAGACTTCCAGCATCTGCTGAATCTCTTGTTCTGAGATTAAAGAAGAGGGGACTAAGTTAAGGTGTATAAGACGATAAGGGGGGTAGAGTGATGATAGCCACCAACTTTTTCAGAGTGGAAATTACTCACATAATGGGGCATAATTTTAAGGTGTCTGCTGAAAGTGTCACCTTCCTGTCAGCTTGAACCAGTTTGGCCATTCTCCTCTAATCTCTGTCAACAAGGAGTTTTCACCCAATGAACTGACACCCACTGGCTGCTTTTTCTCTCCCACACCTTTCTTTGTAATTTGTAGAGACCAGTTTCTGAGATACCAGTTATCACCAGTTTCTGAGATACTCAAACCACCCAGTCTGGCACCAACAATCATTCCACAATCAACGTCACTTAGATCACAATTTTTCCCTATTCTGATGTTTAGACTGAACACACAACTGAACCTCTTCATCATGTCTTCCTGCTTTTATCCATTGAGTTGCAGCCACACGATTGACCGATAAAATATTTGCATAGAAGGACAGGTGTACAGTGACCACTGAGAAGGTTCTTTGTTCAAACCATCAGGATAACCCTCTTTCAGCAGCAGAAGGCACCACTGAGACAGCCATGATTCATCAAGGGATTGAGATGAAGATCTGCAAGATAATAAAACCCTGGTTAAACCACACTTGCAGCAACACACACAAAATGCTGAAGATACTCAGCGAGGCCAGGCAGCATCTATGGAAAACAGTACAGTCAACGTTTCGGGCTGAGACCCTTCGGCAGGACTATGTTCAGTATTGTGTTCAGTTCTGGTTGCCTCATCAATTTGTTTTGTCCTTGAGGTGGTGGTGATGAGCCATGACAGTCTTTCTGCTGAAGGGCCTCCCACAGTCGTGCTGTAGCAGGAATTCCAGGGTTAAGTCAAGATGCCAAAGTATCAATGATACAGAGCAACACACACAAAATGCTGGAGGAACTCAGCAGGCCAGGCAGTATCTATGGAAATGAATAAACAGTTGACATTTCAAGATGAGAGCCGGTATCGGGACTGGATGAGAAGGTGGAAGATGGCGGAAAAAGAAGGGGGGGGGGGGGGAGGCGACAATTGAAGCCCAGTGGCTGGGGGAGGAGGGATGAAGCAAGCAGCTGGGATGTGATGGGTGCAAAAGGTAAAGGGCTGGAGATGAAGGAATCTGACAGGAGAGGAGAGTGGACCATGGGATAAGGTGAAAGAGTAGCGGCACTGGGGGGTGATAGGCAGATGAGGAGAAGTGGTAAGATGAGAGTGGGGAATTGAAGAAGAGGGGAGGGTGAGCAGGAATAATTACCGGAAGTAATGAGTTCCATCAAAGGGTCTCAGTTAAAATTAGTTGTTATATTTCTAACCGCAAAACAAAGTAACTTGTATCAGTGACAATAATCCCAATTCTCATTGTGTGCCCCTGTACCTTATGGGTTTATGTACTTCCAGCTCAGGATACATGACATGGAGGTGAACTAGTTCCCATGTGCCTGCTGCCTTTGACTTTGACACGCAGATAGACTTGGCTGCCACTGGTGAAATGGCACCCTCATTCCTGGCACAAATAGCAAAGGATACTGGTCCAGTAGCTCTCTCCATTTCACAGGGTTCATCTGGGGCTGCTTGGAGCATGACCTCCATTTTCTTGGTGCTGATGGTGAGATGAACGTTGTCACAAACAGTGGAAAACTTGTCAATCATGTCTTGCATGTCGAACTTAGAGCGCAGTCATCAATGAATAGGATATCTCTCAGCACCGTCTCTTTGACATTAGTAATGACTTGAAGCCTGCGCAGGTTGAACAGCTTGCCATCCATCCTGTATTTGATGTGGATTCCAAGATACTGCCCTGGAATGCATCAGTCAACCTCACACTGAACATTATGCTGTACATCTGCTCTCACTCCATCCTCCCGCCACCCCACTAGGAATAGGGTTCCCCTGGTCCTCACCTACCACCCTACCAGCCTCCGGGTCCAACATATTATTCTCCGTAACTTCTGCCACCTCCAACGGGATCCCACCACTAAGCACATCTTTCCCTCCCCCCCCCCGCTTTCTGCAGGGATCGCTCCCTACGCGACTCCCTTGTCCATTCGTCCCCCCCATCCCTCCCCACTGATCTCCCTCCTGGCACTTATCCGTGTAAGCGGAACAATTGCTACACATGCCCTTACACTTCCTCCCTTACCACCATTCAGGGCCCCAAACACTCCTTCCAGGTGAGGCAACACTTCACCTGTGAGTCGACTGGGGTGATATACTGCGTCCGGTGCTCCCGATGTGGCCTTTTATATATTGGCGAGACCCAACGCAGACTGGGAGACTGCTTTGCTGAACATCTACGCTCTGTCCGCCAGAGAAAGCAGGATCTCCCAATGGCCACACATTTTAATTCCACATCCCATTCCCATTCTGACATGTCTATCCACGGCCTCCTCTACTGTAAAGATGAAGCCACACTCAGGTTGGAGGAACAACACCTTATATTCCGTCTGGGTAGCCTCCAACCTGATGGCATGAACATCGACTTCTCTAACTTCCGCTAAGGCCCCACCTCCCCCTTGAACCCCATCTGTTACTTATTTTTATGCACATATTCTTTCTCTCACTCTCCTTTTTCTCCCTCAGTCCCTCTGAATATACCTCTTGCCCATCCTCTGGCTCCCCCCCGCTTGTCTTTCTTCCTGGACCTCCTGTCCCATGATCCTCTCGTATCCCCTTTTGCCAATCACCTGTCCAGCTCTTGACTCCATCCCTCCCCCTCCTGTCTTCTCCTATCATTTTGCATCTTCCCCTCCCCCTCCAGCTTTCAAATCCCTTACTCACTCTTCCTTCAGTTAGTCCTGATGAAGGGTCTCTGCCTGAAACGTCGACTGCACCTCTTCCAAGAGATGCTGCCTGGCCTGCTGCGTTCACCAGCAACTTTGATGTGTGTTGCTTGAATTTCCAGCATCTGCAGAATTCCTGTTATTATGCTGACAAGGGTGGGCTCCAGCATACAGGCCATTTGTGACTGAGTTACCATCATCGGGCACACTGACTGACATCCTGTAATGAAACTGCTCGACCATGGTGATGAAAATGCCAGGGCAACTAAACTTCACCATGATCTTCCATAGTCCCTCTCGGCTCACAGGGTCAAAGGTCTTGGTTCGATTGAAGAAAGTGGTGTCGAGCTGTCCGTTCTGCTCCTGGCATTTTTCCTGCAGTTGTCTCATAGCAAGGATCATATGGATAGTTTCTTTTCCTTCCCTTAAGCGGCACTGCCTTTCTGGGAGATGACCTCATTCCAGATGAGCATTGAGCCTGTCTAGCAGGACTCTGGCTAAGATTTTCCTCAATACTGAGAGCTAACAGATCCCTCTGTGGTCGTCACATGCTTGGCAGTTTCTCTTCCTCTTTTACAGGTGTACAATGGATACATCCTTCATTTCTTGCAGAATCTGAGCCTTCTCCGAGAAGGACTGCAGGAGCTCCATCAGTTTGCAGGTGAAGAGTGAACCACCTGTTTTGTAGACCTTCCTTTTTTTGGAAAAGAGAGTCCATCTCATGGTTGACATCAACTTGATCAAGACACGTTTATGGAGAATGGTTTGTTCAGCACAGCTTCAAAATGCTCAGCCCATCTGTCCAGAATCTTGGTCTGCTCAGTGATGAGTGTGGTGCCACTTGCACTTAGGAGTGGCGAGATCCAGGAAGGACGATAGCGATAGTGTTTTTATCTCATTGTAGAATCTCTTCGAGTCATGCCTTTCCGCAAAGACCAGAATCTTGTCGGCATTTTTGCAGAGCCAAGTCTTGCAGCTTTCTGAATTTGGCTTGAATTATTCTGCATGTATTGGCAAATGTTGTCTTCTTGGAGATCCAAGAAGGATCATTCTGATTGGCTTTGTGTAGCCTGTGCCTTTCCTGTAGGAGAGCTTTCACCTGCCTATCATTCTTGTCTAAACAATCTTGGTTCTTCCTTGTTGTATGGCCAAAGACCTCGAAGGAGGCAGAGTGAACACGATTTCTGAAAGTAGTCCAGTCATCTTTAATATGCCCTCCAAGATGAACATCGGCGAGCTGTGACTGCAAGCTATGAACCAAGTGGTCTGCAGTAGTACCCGATTTCAGCTTGCTGACATTGAGCTTATTGCAAATTTCCTTGCCCGGGGACATCATTTGGGTTAGATGTGGACGTTAAGTTTGGAAAAATTGGACGGTGGTCTGTCCAGCAATCTGCGCCACATAAGGCTTTGGTCATTCTGACATTGTGTCTGTCACGTCTTCTGGTGATGACATAGTCAATCAGATGCCAGTGAGGATGCATCCAAGAGGTCTGGCAGGTGAAAGACTGTGTTGGTCATGCATGACACAACTTTTCAGAAGAAGCAGGCAGTTACTGTTGCATTTGCCTGCCCCACAGTGCTCTTGGACTCCATCCCAGGTGATCGTGGTCTCTTTCCACTCGACCAATGAAATCTCCAAGGACAAGGAGCTTGCCTGTTCTTGGTACAATCACAATCAGAGAATCAGGCTCTCCATAGAACTTGTTTTTGGGTTAGTCATCGTCAGGCTGCAAGCGCTGATCAGTGTAATATTGCATTTGTTCCTCAGGGTCATTAGATGATCATTGAATCCTTTTGGCAGACCAGTAAGCTTTCGGACAAGGTGATTCTTGATAGGAAATCCAACTTCTGCTTCACGATGTTCGGTGCTGCTGCGTCCACTCCAGAAGAATGTGTAGCCACCACCTGCTTCTGTCAGTAGGCCTTCGTTGGCCAGGTGAGTCTCCGAGAAAGCTGCCATGTTCATCTTGTAACTTCTCTAGTTCTCTGGCCACCAAAGCACTTCTTCTCTCAGTGATGTCAGACCTGCTGCTTCTACCCAGATCACAGCTGCCTTTAGGCAGCAAATCTAGTAGCTTCAATATGGTGTTGTACCATGAATAGAGGTCTAATCACTGCATTGTTGGCCCCTTGGACAAATATTTCTGTAAACTTTCTTTAAAAACTCTCCGTCCCACCATCCCGCCAAGACTTCCACGTCACTCAGATTTGGTTCCTGGCCAACTTGAAGACCTTTTGCGAGTTGCACCACACTGTCTCACAGTAATCTTGCAGCTTGTAAAAGTGGAACTTTATCCATGAGTGAGGCTTGATCTTCAGCAGATGGCTACCCCTGAGCATGATTTTGATATCTTTATCCACAATGAAGACCCGAGGAAAATAAAGAGAACGCATCAGTCAAAGTAGAGAGTGGGAAGGTAATGAAGGGGAAGAGGAAGGGAGGGAGGGGAGAGGGAAGTGAAACAGGAGTAAGCAGTAGGGAATTAGGAAGGCAGGGGACAGAAGCTTTGGGCAGGAGAAGGGTGGTATTGTGCAGGAAAAGGCAAGGAATTGCAAGAAATAAGATAGAATACTTAACCACAGTACAGGTACATCGGCCCAGAATGCTGTTCTACTTCTAACTTACTCTAATATCAAGCGACCTATGTGACAGAAAGATTTCCCTCCCGGATGAACTCTATGCCTTTTATGCTCACTTTGACTGACAGAACACGGAGGCACCATTATGAGCTCCTACAGCGCCAGACGACCCAAGATTTTAGTTTCTGAAGCCAATGTGAGGGCATCTTCAGGAGAGTTAACCCACGGAAAGCATCCAGCCCAGTCAGTATACCTGGCCAACTGTGAAAGACCTATGCTCATCAACTGGCCAGAGTATTTACTGTTCTCTTTAATGGCAATCCGAGTACCCATCAGCCTCAAGCAGGTATCGATCATACCGGAGCCCAATAAGAATGAGGTAATCTTGCTCAATGACCACCATCCAGTAGTGCATACTTTCACTGGTGTTGCAACACGACAACTCCTCCAATCTGCCTACCGTCACAACAGGTCACAGCAGATGCTCTTTCATTGGCTCTTCACTCAACCCCAGAACATCTGGACAGGGAAGATGAACACATTGACTACAGCTCAGTATTCAAAACCATCAGTGCATCAAAACTAATCAGAACACTCCAACACCTCGAAATCGATACGTACTTGTGCAAATGGGTCCTCAATTTCCTCCCTTATGGAGCCCAGTCAGTTCAGACTGGCAACATCACTTGCACAATCTCCATCAACACGGGTACATCACAAGGCAGTGTGCTTAAGCCCAAACTCGACTCGCTTTGTACAACTGTGAGGCTAATCTTGCTCCATTGCTATATTCTACTTTGCTGATAACACTGATGTTGTTGGCTGAATCAAAGCTGGTGACAAATCAACATATTGGGAGATTGAAAATCCAGATGAATAGAGCCACAGCAACAACTTCTCATTGAACATGAGTCAACCAGTTCACCTCCAACACTACTCTCCTCCATCTGGTGGAACTTGTCCTCACTCTCAATGATTTCTCTTTTGGCTCCTCCCACTTCCTTCAAACAAAAGGTGTAGCCGTGGACACTCGCATGGGTCCCAGCTATGCCTGCCTTTCTCTCAGTGACGTGCAACAGTCCATGTTATCAACCTACACCAGTGTCACTCGCTGACTTTTCTTACACTACATCGACGACTGCATCGGTGCTGCACCCATGCCGAGCATGTCAACATCATCAACTATGCCTCCAACTTACACCCTACCCTCAAATTCGCCTGGTCCATTTCAGACACCTCCCTCCCCTTTCTCAATCTCTGTCTCTGTCTCTGGTGCCTCTAAAAAACCCTCTGACTCTCAGCTACCTCAACTGTACCTCTCCCCACCCTGTTACTTGCAAAAATGCAATCCCCTTCTCAATTCCTCCGACTCTGACAGATTTGCTCTCAGGATGAGGCTTTTCTTTCCAGAACGAAGGAGACGTCCTCCTTGTTCTGGGAGGGAGGTTTGCACATGCAGTTGTGGAGGGTTTAAACTGGATTTGCAGAGGGGTGGGAACCGAAGCGAAGAGGCAGAAGATGGGGCAGTTGGCACACAAGTAGAGGCAGTTTGTGGGGAGTTTTTGAGGAAGGATAAGCTGATGATGGAGCAAAGATGCACTCACCCAGATGATTTGAGATGTGTCTATTTCAGTGCAAGGAGTATCAGAAACAAGGTGGATGAACTTTGAACTATGATGTTGTGGCTATTTCACAGATGTCTCAGGGGCAAGAATGGCTGCTGAGTGTATCAGGCTTCACACATTTGAAAAAGACAGGGAGGGAGGCAAAAGAGGTGGAGGACTGCCATTGTTACTCCGGGATAGTTTTTTATACACAACCCAATAGTAACAGGGACATTGAGGAGCAGATAGGGAGGCAGTTTATGGAAAGGAGTAATAATAACGGAGTTGTTGCGGTGGGAGATTTTAATTTCCCAAATATTGATTGGCATCTCCTGGAGTGAGGGGTTTAGATGGGGTAGGGTTTGTTAAGTGTGTCCAGAAAGGATTCATGACACAATATGTAGATAAGCCTACAAGGCTGTACTTGATCTGGTATTGGGAAATGAACCTGGTCAGATGTCAGGTTCTCAGTGGGAGAGCATTTTGGAGATAGTGATCACAATTCTATCTCCTTTACCATAGCATTAGAGAGGGATAGGAACAGACAAGTTAGGGAAACGTTTAATTGGAGTAAGGGGAAATACGAGGATATCAGGCAGGAACTTAGAAGCATAAATTGGAAACATATGTTCACAGGGAAACGTAAAGAAAAAATGTGGCAAATATTCAGGGGATATTTGCATGGGGTTCTGAGTAGGTACGTTCCAATGAGATATGGAAAGGATGGTAGGGTACAAGATCCGTGGTGTACAAAGGCCGTTGTAAATCTAGTCAAGAAGAAAAGAAGAGCTTACAAAAGGTTCAAAAGCTAGGTAATGACATGAATCTAGAAGATAAGACTAGCAGGAAGGAGTTTAAGAATGAAATTAGGAGAGCCAGGAGGGGCCATGAGAAGGCCTTGGCGGACAGGATTAAGGAAATCCCCAAGGCATTCTACAAGTATGTGAATAGCAAGAGGATAAGATCTGAGAGAATAGGACCTATCAAATGTGACAATGGAAAAGTGTGCATGGAACCGGAGGAAATAGTGGAGGTACTGAATGAATACTTTGCTTCAGTATTCATTACAGAAAGGATTTTGGCGATCGTAGGGATGACTTGCAGTGGAGTGAAAAGCTTGAGCATGTAGGTGTTAAGGAAGAGGATGTGCTGGAGCTTTTGGAAAGCATCAAGTTGGGTAAGTCACTGGGATCGGACGGGATGTACCCCAGCTACTGTGGGAGGTGAGGGAGGAGATTGCTGAGCCTCTGGCAATGATCTTTGCATCATCAATGAGGACGGGAGAGGTTCCGGAGGATTGGACGGTTGCAGATGTTGTGAGGGTGAAGAGCCAGAGGTCCTGGTACATATAGGTACCAATGACATAGGTAGGAAAAGGGATGAGGTCCTGAAAGAAGAATATAGGGAGCTAGGAAGGGAGTTGAGAAAAAGGACCGCAAAGGTAGTAATCTCGGGATTACTGCCTGTGCCACGCGACAGTGAGAGTAGGAATGCGATGAGGTGGAGGATAAATGCGTGGCTGAGGGATTGGAGCAGGGGACAGGGATTCAAGTTTTTGGATCATTGGGACCTCTTTTGGCGCAGGTGTGACCTGTACAAAAAGGACGGGTTACACTTAAATCCTAGGGGGACCAATATCCTGGCAGGGAGATTAGCGGGGGCTACTGAGGTGACTTTAAACTAGAATGGTTGGGGGGTGGGAATCAAATTAAAGCGGCTAGGTGTGAGGAGGTTAGTTCACAACAGAGGGATGGGAACCAGTGCAGAGAGACAGAGGGGTGTAAAGTGAGCGTAGAAGCAAAAAGTACAAAGGGGAAAAGTAAAAGTGGCAGGCCGACAAATCCAGGGCAAGCATTAAAAAGGGCTAAGAGAGTTGTAAATGAGCGCCTGAAGGCTTTATGTGTCAATGCAAGGAGCATTCGTAATAAGGTGGATGAATTGAAAGTGCAGATTGTTATTAATGATTATGATATAGTTGGGATCACAGAGACATGGCTCCAGGGTGACCAGGGATGGGAGCTCAACGTTCAGGGATATTCAATATTCAGGAGGGATAGACATGAAGGAAGGGGAGGTGGGGTGGCGTTGCTGGTTAAAAAAGAGATTAACGCAATAGAAAGGAAGGACATAAGCCGGGAAGATGTGGAATCGATATGGGTAGAGCTGCGTAACACTAAGGGGCAGAAGACGCTGGTGGGAGTTGTGTACAGGCCACCTAACAGTAGTAGTGAGGTCGGAGATGGTATTAAACAGGAAATTAGAAATGTGTGCAATAAAGGAACAGCAGTTATAATGGGTGACTTCAATCTACATGTAGACTGGGTGAACCAAATTGGTAAAGGTGCTGAGGAAGAGGATTTCTTGGAATGTATGCGGGATGGTTTTTTGAACCAACATGTCGAGGAACCGACTAGAGAGCAGGCTATTCTGGACTGGGTTTTGAGCAATGAGGAAGGGTTAATTAGCGATCTTGTCGTGAGAGGCCCCTTGGGTAAGAGTGACCATAATATGGTGGAATTCTTCATTAACATGGAGAGTGACGTAGTTAATTCAGAAACAAAGGATCTGAACTTAAAGAGGGGTAACTTTGAAGGTATGAGACGTGAATTAGCTAAGATAGACTGGCAAATGACACTTCAAGGATTGACGGTGGATATGCAATGGCAGGCATTTAAAGGTTGCATGGATGAACTACAACAATTGTTCATCCCAGTTTGGCAAAAGAATAAATCAAGGAAGGTAGTGCACCCGTGGCTGACAAGAGAAATTAGGGATAGTATCAATTCCAAAGAAGTAGCATACAAATTAGCCAGAGAAAGTGGCTCACCTGAGGACTGGGAGAAATTCAGAGTTCAGCAGAGGAGGACAAAGGGCTTAATTAGGAAGGGGAAAAAAGATTATGAGAGAAAACTGGCAGAGAACATAAAAACGGACTGTAAAAGCTTTTATAGATATGTAAAAAGGAAAAGACTGATAAAGACAAATGTAGGTCCCCTGCAAACAGAAACAGGTGAATTGATTATGGGGAGCAAGGACATGGCAGAGCAATTGAATAATTACTTTGGTTCTGTCTTCACTAAGGAGGACATAAATAATCTTCCAGAAATAGTAAGGGACAGAGGGTCCAGTGAGATGGAGGAACTGAGCGAAATACATGTTAGTAGGGAAGTGGTGTTAGGTAAATTGAAGGGATTGAAGGCAGATAAATCCCCAGGGCCAGATGGTCTGCATCCCAGAGTGCTTAAGGAAGTGGCCCAAGAAATAGTGGATGCATTAGTGATAATTTTTCAAAACTCGTTAGATTCTGGACTAGTTCCTGAGGATTGGAGGGTGGCTAATGTAACCCCACTTTTTAAAAAAGGAGGGAGAGAGAAACCGGGGAATGATAGGCCGGTTAGCCTAACGTCGGTGGTGGGGAAACTGCTGGAGTCAGTTATCAAGGATGTGATAACAGCACATTTGGAAAGCGGTGAAATGATCGGACAAAGTCAGCATGGATTTGTGAAAGGAAAATCATGTCTGACGAATCTCATAGAATTTTTTGAGGATGTAACTAGTAGAGTGGATAGGGGAGAACCAGTGGATGTGGTATATTTGGATTTTCAAAAGGCTTTTGACAAGGTCCCACACAGGAGATTAGTGTGCAAACTTAAAGCACACAGTATTGGGGGTAAGGTATTGGTGTGGGTGGAGAATTGGTTAGCAGACAGGAAGCAAAGAGTGGGAATAAACGGGACCTTTTCAGAATGGCAGGCGGTGACTAGTGGGGTACCACAAGGCTCAGTGCTGGGACCCCAGTTGTTTACAATATATATTAATGACTTGGATGAGGGAATTAAATGCAGCATCTCCAAGTTTGCGGATGACACGAAGCTGGGTGGCAGTGTTAGCAGTGAGGAGGATGCTAAGAGGATGCAGGGTGACTTGGATAGGTTGGGTGAGTGGGCAAACTCATGGCAGATGCAATTTAATGTGGATAAATGTGAAGTTATCCACTTTGGTGGCAAAAATAGGAAAACAGATTATTATCTGAATGGTGGCCGATTAGGAAAAGGGGAGGTGCAACGAGACCTGGGTGTCATTATACACCAGTCATTGAAAGTGGGCATGCAGGTACAGCAGGCGGTGAAAAAGGCGAATGGTATGCTGGCATTTATAGCGAGAGGATTCGAGTACAGGAGCAGGGAGGTACTACTGCAGTTGTACAAGGCCTTGGTGAGACCACACCTGGAGTATTGTGTGCAGTTTTGGTCCCCTAATCTGAGGAAAGACATCTTTGCCATAGAGGGAGTACAAAGAAGGTTCACCAGATTGATTCCTGGGATGGCAGGTCTTTCATATGAAGAAAGACTGGATGAACTGGGCTTGTACTCGTTGGAATTTAGAAGATTGAGGGGGGATCTGATTGAAACGTATAAGATCCTAAAGGGATTGGACAGGCTAGATGCGGGAAGATTGTTCCCGATGTTGGGGAGGTCTAGAACGAGGGGTCACAGTTTGAGGATAGAGGGGAAGCCTTTTAGGACCGAGGTTAGGAAAAACTTCTTCACACAGAGAGTGGTGAATCTGTGGAATTCTCTGCCACAGCAAACTGTTGAGGCCAGTTCATTAGCTATGTTTAAAAGGAAGTTAGATATGGCCCTTGTGGCTACAGGGGTCAGGGGGTATGGAGGGAAGGCTGGGTTCTGAGTTGGATGATCAGCCATGATCATAATAAATGGCGGTGCAGGCTCGAAGGGCCGAATGGCCTACTCCTGCACCTATTTTCTATGTTTCTATGTTTCTATGTTTCTATGTTGTTCCCTTATTCAAGAAAGGGAGTAGAGATAGCCCAGGAAATTATAGACCAGTGAGTCTTACCCTCAGTAAGTTGATGGAGAAGATCCTGAGAGGCAGGATTTACGAACATTTGGAGAGGCATAATATGATTAGGAATAGTCAGCATGGCTTTGTCAAAGGCAGGTTGTGCCTTATGAGCCCGAATGAATTTTTTGAGGATGTGACTAAGCACGTTGATGAAGGTAGAGCCGTAGATGTAATGTATATGGATTTTAGCAAGGCATTTGATTAGGTCCATGTAAGGCTTATTGAGAAAGTAAGGAGGCAGGGGATCCAAGGGAATATTGTTTTGTGAATCCAGAACTGGCTTGGACACAGAAGGCAAAGAGTGGTTGTAGATGGGTCATATCCTGCATGGAGGTCAGTGACCCGTGGTGTGCCTCAGGGATCTGTTCTGGGACCTCTTCTCTTTGTGATTTTTATAAATGACCTGGATGAGGAAGTGGAAGGATGGGTTAGAAAACTTGCTGATGACACAAAGGTTGGGGTGTTGTGGATGATGTGGAGGGTTGTCGGAGGTTACAATGGGACATCGATAGGATGCAAATCTGGGCTGAGAAGTGGCAGATGGAGTTCAACCCAGATAACTGTGAAGTATTTCATTTTTGTAGGTCAAATATGATGGCAGAATATAGTATTAATGGTAAGATTCTTGGCAGTCTGGAGGGATCTTGGGGTCCGAGTCCATAGGACACTCAAAGCTGCTGCGCAAGTTGACTCTGTGGTTAAGAAAGTATACGGTGCATTGCTCTTCATCAATCATGGGATTGAATTTAAGAGCCGAGAGGTAATGTTACAGCTATATAGGACCCTGGTCAGATCCCACTTGGAGTACTGTGCTCAATTCTGGTTGCCTCACAATAAGAAGGACATGGAAACCATAGAAAGTGTGCAGCACACATCAAAGTTGCTGGTGAACGCAGCAGGCCAAGCAGCATCTATAGGAAGAGGTGCAGTTGACGTTTCAGGCCGAGACCCTTCGTCAGGACTAACTGAAGGAAGAGTGAGTAAGGGATTTGAAAGTTGGAGCGGGAGGGGGAGATCCAAAATGATAGGAGAAGACAGGAGGGGGAGGGATAGAGCCAAGAGCTGGACAGGTGATTGGCAAAAGGGGATACGAGAGGATCATGGGACAGGAGGTCCGGGAAGAAAGACGGTGGGGGGGGGGGACCCAGAGGATGGGTAAGGGGTATATTCAGAGGGACAGAGGGAGAAAAAGGAGAGTGAGAGAAAGAATGTGTGCATAAAAATAAGTAACAGATGGGGTGCGAGGGGGAGGTGGGGCCTTAGCGCAAGTTAGAGAAGTCGATGTTCATGCCATCAAGTTGGAGGCTACCCAGACGGAATATAAGGTGTTGTTCCTCCAACCTGAGTGTGGCTTCATCTTTACAGTAGAGGAGGCCGTGGATAGACATGTCAGAATGGGAATGGGATGTGGAATTAAAATGTGTGGCCATTGGGAGATCCTGCTTTCTCTGGTGGACAAAGCGTAGATGTTCAGCAAAGCAGTCTCCCAGTCTGCGTCGTGTCTCGCCAATATATAAAAGGCCACATCGGGAGCACCGGACGCAGTATATCACCCCAGTCATCTCACAGGTGAAGTGTTGCCTCACCTGGAAGGAGTGTTTGGGGCCCTGAATGGTGGTAAGGGAGGAAGTGTAAGGGCATGTGTAGCACTTGTTCCGCTTACACGGATAAGTGCAAGGAGGGAGATCAGTGGGGAGGGATGGGGGGGACGAATGGACAAGGGAGTTGTGTAGGGAGCGATCCCTGCGGAATGCAGAGGGGGGGGAGGGAAAGATGTGCTTAGTGGTGGGATTCCGTTGGAGGTGGCAGAAGTTATGGAGAATAATATGTTGGACCCGGAGGCTGGTGGGGTGGTAGGTGAGGACCAGGGGAACCCTATTCCTAGTGGGGTGGAGGGAGGATGGAGTGAGAGCAGATGTACGTGAAATGGGGGAGATGCGTTTAAGAGCAGAGTTGATAGTGGAGGAAGGGAAACCTCTTTCTTTAAAAAAGGAAGACATCTCCCTCGTCCTAGAATGAAAAGCCTCATCCTGAGAGCAGATGCGGCGGAGATGGAGGAATTGCGAGAAGGGGATGGCGTTTTTGCAAGAGACAGGGTGAGAAGAGGAATAGTCCAGATAGCTGTGAGAGTCAGTAGGCTTATAGTAGACATCAGTGGATAAGCTGTCTCCAGAGACGGAGACAGAAAGATCTAGAAAGGGGAGGGAGGTGTCGGAAATGGACCAGGTAAACTTGAGGGCAGGGTGAAAGTTGGAGGCAAAGTTAATAAAGTCAACGAGTTCTGCATGCGTGCAGGAAGCAGCGCCAATGCAGTCGTCGATGTAGCGAAGGAAAAGTGGGGGACAGATACCAAAATAGGCACGGAACATAGATTGTTCCACAAACCCAACAAAAAGGCAGGCATAGCTAGGACCCATACGAGTGCCCATGGCTACACCTTTAGTTTGGAGGAAGTGGGAGGAGCTAAAGGAGAAATTATTAAGAGTAAGGACTAATCCCGTTAGACGGAGCAGAGTGGTGGTAGAGGGGAACTGATTAGGTCTGGAATCCAAAAAGAAGCGGAGAGCTTTGAGACCTTCCTGATGGGGGATGGAAGTATATAAGGACTGGACATCCATGGTGAAAATAAAGCGGTCCGGGGCCAGGGAACTTAAAATCATCGAAAAGTTTAAGAGCGTGAGAAAGAGTGCAAAGGAGATTTACATGGATGTTGCCTGGACTGGGGAGCATGCCTTATGAGAATAGGTTGAGTGAACTTGGCCTTTTCTCCTTGGAGCGACCGAGGATGAGAGGTGACCTGATAGAGGTGTACAAGATAATGAGGGGCATTGATTGTGTCGATAGTCAGAAGCTTTTTCCCAGGGCTGAAATGGCTAGCACAAGAGGACATAGTTTTAAGGTGCTTGGAAGTAGGTACAGAGGAGATGCCAGGAGTAAGTTTTTTTACGCAGAGAGTGGTGAGTGCATGCAATGGGCTGCCGGCGGTGTTGGCGGAAGCGGAAACAATAGGGTCTTTTAAGAGACTCCTGGGTAGTTACATGGAGCTTCGAAAAATAGAGGGCTATGGGTAACCCTGGGTAATTTCAAAGGTAAGGGCATGTTCGGCACAGCTTTGTTGGCTGAAGGGCCTGTATTGTGCTGTAGTTTTCTATGTTTCCATGTTTCTAAACCTGATCCCACCGGTCATTCACATAATTTTCAAAACAACTTGTTTTGTTGTCCTCTCTTTTATTGGTGTGGTTACTGTTTGTGATCAAAATAGGTATAGAAGCACCCAGAGTTCCTGTCCATATTACAGCGGTAAGGATGACAGCTCTTACCACCTGCTTCGTCTGAGCTGTTTTCAGCGGCCGTGAGACAGCGAGGTAGCGGCTGAAGCTTATCAGTGACAAGAAGCAGAGAGTGCTGTAGGTGTTGATGTAAAACAGAGACCCAAAGAAACCGCACGCACGGTCGGATAATCTCCAGTTTCTTCCGTTATTGTAATAATCGACCCAGACTGGAAGAAACACAACGAACATCAGGTCCGCCAGTGTCAAATTGATCATGTAGATTTTGACTTCAGTCAGTCTTTTATTGGCTTTGTTGTATAATAAATAAAAGCATGCTACGATGTTTTCCGGAAGCCCTATAATAAAGAGAAGACTGTAGATTACAACGAAAAATCTGGGTGCAAATGCAGATGACTGGTATAATTTGTCGTTCGTGCAGGTCATGTTTGCCGCCGGTCACCCAGTGAAAGTAGCACAATTGTCTCCGTGAAGCTGCGGTAAATCCACCGATCACCTCCCTGCACTGTGCGAGATGGGTGCTGATCAAGTTTTTACTCCGCAGTTGCGTGAACAACTCCCAGATGCCGTTCTTCTACGAATGTGAATGCTTGATTGTTAATTGTATCAGTGTCCAAGCGAGTTCAGTCTCAGACCCTTCCAACTTCTCTCGTTCTGTTAGCTTGACTCCAGATGGAGAAAGTCTCGTCTTTTCAGTTACTTCTAGGACTGGAGCTAACGGTCAATAATATTTCGCAGTCCTAATACCGAATGTGAAGTGTCATAGAAACAGGAACAGAATCTGCCGCGGACTTAGGGCGTTAACTGTTCTGGTTCTTTTCGTTCCTCCCTTCAGGTTCCCTTCTCTTTGATCAGGAGGGAGGTCGAAATCTCTCACGCTTCAGTCAGAACCAAAGTTCACGTATGGCGAGACCGGCATTTCCAGGAATGGGGCGAAAGGGCCGGATCAGTTCCGGTGAGAGGTGCTGGTTTCACACCAGCGGTAGAGACCGGACTCACCCACCCAAATCGCAGAACGATGAGGTTTGACAACGTTTCAGTCTCTCTAACTCAGTCCTTATTAGACAATCATACAGGGTGGAGGAGGACTTGCTTCCACGGGACTACTGGGCTGTCTGGCGACGCCAGTGTTGGACCCAGAGGCTCTTGCGTAGGTGCGGCAGGAGGTGGTTGTGGGTGAGGTTTTTTATGAGCAGTTAGCTGTCATTTCCCCAAGCTCAACGCCACTTTCCTGCTTTGCTTCTTAACTTCTTTCATGTCTCAATTCCCATGAAACTCTGCCTTGGGAATATTCCGCGATTGAACCCTTGGCTAGTGTCACAAGGGGGGAGGGGGCGGGATTGGGAGCAAGGGTGGACCCAAATGCAAGACACATCTTGTGAGGTTACTTAGATTTAGTTTATAGTTCGATACCAGGAGAGCTAGGCAGGAGCATGAGTAGCGAACTGGACAAGGACTGAGGACTACCACTAGGCTGGGACTAAGGGTCTGGGCTAGGACTCGGAATTGGATCCCAGAACTAGAGGAGACATGAAGAGGCTAGAGTATGGACTCGGAGCCAGAGACTGGGCAAGGACCCAGTACCTGGGTCTTGCCTCGGGCTCGGACCACAGAACCAGGCTAGGACACGACATCGCGAGGGAGAGGAGGAACATGGGAACACAGAGCCTCGGTCTCTGGAGATCAGGTACATGGAACCATGGACACATACACAGAACACAAAGCTGGGACCCCTCCTTGGGAACAGGACATAGTGCCGGGACTCACACATAGAACAGAGAGCCGGGACCCCTCCTTGGGTACAGGACATAGGGCTGGGACTCATGACCCCCGCGGGGCAACGGCAAGACTTACCCCACGGAGGAGAGGACAAAACAAGACAAACACCAAAGAACACAGTTTCTATCTAGCTCCAGCGATAGAACTAGGTGCAGGGGAGGGCTACAGATGAAAGCTAGAAGCTAGAGGGGCAGAGAAGGAATTCAGACAGAGAGGTAGGACAGGAATCACAGACCACCAGGTCCAGGACTTGATAGGTACTCGGATGCTGCCAGGGCCAGGACTTGACTTGGTACTTGGATGCCACCAGGGCCAGGACTTGACTTGATACTCGGATGCCACCAGGGCCAGGACTTGACTTGGTACTCGGATGCCGCCGGAGCCAGGACGTGGTACTTGGAACCTCTGGGTAGTGGCGAGCTCTAGACTCGGCCCAGGAACAGTAGACAGTGGCTCCTGATTCTCTCTGGCGGGTTAACTGACGGACCCACCTTGATGAGGAAACTTTGCAGGCTCGCTTCGACGAGGTAACTGGACAGGGTTGCTCCAGTGAGGAAGGGCGAATTACCGGCACTCACTTCAGCGGAAACTAGGCTTGCTCCAGCAGATGACATCGGCACACCGTACCTTTGATGACTTTGCAGATGCTCCCACGCCGAACGGCTGAAAGCTGGAAACTGTAAATTACTGGTTCAGCCGAGCATCAATTGCCTCTAATCACCAAAGCCAAGGGACACGGGAAAACAGGGAATCAACGGTCTGGATCGTAACATAAACAAGGTAAATTGAAAGGGACCCCGATCCAGACCATGACACCCTTGGCTAAAGATCTGTGAAGATCCTCCTGTCCGCAGTCCGTCATGGCCCACGGCTGCTGAAAAGTTGACCACTGCTTTAATACAGCTGTCTCGAGAGGATTGTGCTTTCAGTGTGATTGTTGTTCTAAGCTCGGGAAAGCTGCCTAGTTGGAGGATTGGGTCAGTGAACCGTCCGAAGTGGTCATCCTTTCCCAGCTCCTATAGGCTCCTTTTTGACCAATCACATGTAAGAGACACGCAGGAGGGCTTACATTTTTATCCAATGCCCTTGTTGTGCGACACACTGCCACAGGACTTCCTAAATCTACTCTGCCATTCAGTGTAGGGGCACATTAGTGTTGCTGCCACTTAGCTCCAGCTGTACAAGTTCAATCCTACCCTGGGGTTACCGGTGAGAAGTTGACATGTCCTACCTGAGACAGTGTTCTCCACCGTTTACTCTGGCTTCCTCCCATGTCCCAAAACAGGCTAGAAGGTTAACTTGGCCTCTGTAAATTGCCCCTCCATTTATAGTCATAGAATAGCACAGAAACGGGCCCTTCAGCCCATCTAGTCTGTTCCAGACTATTATGCTACCTATTCAACCTTTCCCTACAACTCAGGTCCTCAATCCTGCCAACAACATTTTAAATTTTCTCTGCACTATTTCAGGCTTATTGATATATTTTCTGTAGGTAGGTGACCAGAACTGTGCACAATACTCCAAATTAGGAAGGTAGAAAAGAGCAACAGAGTTTACAGCACAGATATGGTTCCTTCAGCCCACAATGTAGTCTATGCTGACCATTTTGCTATGCCGCTAATCCCACTTACCCTCACTATCCTTCTCTGGCTTGCCTATTTATGGGTGTGTCTAAATGCCTCTCCAACATGATTCCACCACCAGCTCCTCTGGCAGTGAGTCCCAGATATCAACCACCCTATGTTAATTATCTTCCCATCAGATCTCCTTTAAGATCTTATCTCCCACTTTAAACTCTTGTCCTCTTATTTTGATACCCCTGTCATGGAAGGAATAATTTAACTAACTGCTCTCTCTCTGCATCTTATCATCTTGATGCCTCCATCAGTCACCCAACAGCCTTTGCTCCAGGGAAAATGAGCCCAGTCTATCCAATCTCTGTCCAGAACTGAAGCCCTCCAAACCAGGCAGCTTCCTGGTGAATCTCTTCTGTATCTTCTCCAGTGCTGCCACGTCCTTTCTGAGGTGTGGTGACCAGAAACTGCACATAATGCTCCAAGTGTGTGCTAACCAAAGGTTCTAAAAACTAGGTAATGATAGGAATAGAAACATAGAAACATAGAAAATAGGTGCAGGAGTAGGCCATTCGGCCCTTCGAGCCTGCACCGCCATTTATTATGATCATGGCTGATCCTCCAACTCAGAACCCCGCCCCAGCCTTCCCTCCATACCCCCTGACCCCCGTAGCCACAAGGGCCATATCTAACTCCCTCTTAAATATAGCCAATGAACTGGCCTCAACTGTTTCCTGTGGCAGAGAATTCCACAGGTTCACCACTCTCTGTGTGAAGAAGTTTTTCCTAATCTCAGTCCTAAAAGGCTTCCCCTCTATCCTCAAACTGTGGCCCCTCGTTCTGGACTTCCCCAACATCGGGAACAATCTTCCTGCATCTAGCCTGTCCAATCCCTTTAGGATCTTATACGTTTCAATCAGATCCCCCCTCAATCTTCTAAATTCCAACGAGTACAAGCCCAGTTCATCCAGTCTTTCTTCATATGAAAGTCCTGCCATCCCAGGAATCAATCTGGTGAACCTTCTTTGTACTCCCTCTATGGCAAGGATGTCTTTCCTCAGATTAGGGGACCAAAACTGCACACAATACTCCAGGTGTGGTCTCACCAAGGCCTTGTATAACTGCAGTAGTACCTCCCTGCTCCTGTACTCGAATCCTCTCACTATAAATGCCAGCATACCATTCGCCTTTTTCACCGCCTGCTGTACCTGCATGCCCACTTTCAATGACTGGTGTATAATGACACCCAGGTCTCATTGCACCTCCCCTTTTCCTAATCGGCCACCATTCAGATAATAATCTGTTTTCGTATTTTTGCCACCAAAGTGGATAACTTCACATTTATCCACATTAAATTGCATCTGCCATGAATTTGCCCACTCACCTAACCTATCCAAGTCACCCTGCATCCTCTTAGCATCCTCCTCACTGCTAACACTGCCACCCAGCTTCGTGTCATCCGCAAACTTGGAGATGCTGCATTTAATTCCCTCATCCAAGTCATTAATATATATTGTAAACAACTGGGGTCCCAGCACTGAGCCTTGCGGTACCCCACAAGTTACCGCCTGCCATTCTGAAAAGGTCCCGTTTATTCCCACTCTTTGCTTCCTGTCTGCTAACCAATTCTCCACCCACACCAATACCTTACCCCCAATACTGTGTGCTTTAAGTTTGCACACTAATCTCCTGTGTGGGACCTTGTCAAAAGCCTTTTGAAAATCCAAATATACCACATCCACTGGTTCTCCCCTATCCACTCTACTAGTTACATCCTCAAAAAATTCTATGAGATTCGTCAGACATGATTTTCCTTTCACAAATCCATGCTGACTTTGTCCTATCATTTCACCACTTTCCAAATGTGCTGTTAATCTAGAAGATTATAAGGCTAGCAGGAAAGAGTTTAAGAATGAAATTAGGAGAACCAGAAGCGGCCATGAGAAGGCATTGACGGACAGGATTAAGGAAAACCCAAGGCATTCTACAAGTATGTGAAGTACAAAAGGATAAGACATGAGAGAATCAAGTGTGACAGTGGAAAAGTGTGTACGGAATTGGAGGAAATAGTGGAGGTACTTAATGGATACTTTGCTTCGGTCTTCTCTATGGAAAGGATCTTGGCGATTGTAGGGATGACTTGCAGTGGACTGAAAAGCTGTAGATATCCAGGAAAAGGATGTGCTGGAGCTTTTGGGAAGCATCAAGTTGGATAAGTCACTGGGATCGGACAGGATGTACCCCAGGCTACTGTGGGAAGCGAGGGAGGAGATTGCTGAGCCTCTGGCAATGATCTTTGCATTATCAATGAGGACGGGAGAGGTTCTGGAGGATTGGAGGGTTGTGGTTCCCTTATTCAAGAAAGTGTGTAGGGATAGACCAGGAAATTATACGCCAGTGAGTCTTACTTCAGTGGTTGGTAAGTTGAGGGAGAAGATCCTGAGAGGCAGGATTTATGAACATTTGGAGGGGCATAATATGATTGGGAATAGTCAACATAGCTTTGTTAAAGGCAGGTTGTGCCATACGAGTCTGATTAAATCTTTTGAGGATCTGATTAAACACATTGATGAAGATGGAGCCGTAGATGTAGTGTATATGCATTTTAGCAAGGCATTTAATAAGATAACCCATGCAAGGCTTATTGAGAAAGTAAGGAGACATGGGATCCAAGGGGACATTGCTTTGTGGATCCAGAACTGGCTTGCCCACAAGAAGGCAGAGATTGCTTGTAGATGGGTCATATTCTGCATGGAGGCCGGGGACCAGCGGTGTGCCTCAGGGATCTGTTCCGGGACCCCTACTCTGTGATTTTTATAAATGACCTGGATGAGGAAGTGGAGGAATGAGTTAGTAAATTTGCTGATGACACAAATGTTGGGGGTGTTGTGGATAGTGTGGAGGGCTGTCAGAGGTTACAACAGGACATTGATAGAATGCAATACTGGGCTGAGAAGTGGCAGATGGAGTTCAACCCAGACAAGTGTGAGATGGTTCATTTTGGTAGGTCAAATATGATGGCAGAATATAGTGTTAATGGTAAGACTCTCGGCAGTGTGGAGGATCAGAGGGATCCTGGGGTCCGAGTCTGTAGGACACTCAAAGCTGCTACACAGGTTGACTGTGTGGTTAAGGCGGCATACGGTGTATTGGCCTTCATCAACCGTGGGATTGAGTTTAAGAGCCAAGAGGTAATGTTGCAGCTATATAGGACCCTGGTCAGACTCCACTTGGAGTACTGTGCTCAGTTCTACTCACCTCACTATAGGAAGGACGTGGAAACCATAGAAAGGGTGCAGAGGAGATTTACAAGGATGTTGTCTAGATTGGGGAGCATGCCTTATGAGAATAGGTTGAGTGAACTCGGCCTTTTCTCCTTGGAACAACGGAGGATGAGAGGTGACCTGATAGAAATATACAAGATAATGAGAGGCATTGATCATGTGGATAATCAGAGGCTTTTCCCCAGGGCTGAAATTGCTAACACAAGAGGACATAGTTTTAAGGTGATTGGAAGTAGGTACAGAGGAGATGTCAGTGGTAAGTTTTTTCACGCAGAGAGCGGTGAGTGCGTGAAATGGGCTGCCAGCAACGATGGTGGAGGTGGATACAATAGAGTCTTTTAAGAGACTCCTGGATAGGTAACTGGAGCTTAGAAAAATAGAGGGCTATGGGTAAAGCCTAGGTAGTTCTAAAGTAGGAACATGTTCAGCACAGCTTTGTGGGCCAAAGGGCCTGTATCGTGCACTAGGTTTTCTATCTTTCTACATATAGGAGTGTCCAGACTAAAGTGACTACAGAAGTGGAAACTGCTGTGCTCTTCTCCTGCTGTTGCCCATCCACTTCAAGGTTTGACATGATCTGCATTCAGAAATGCTCTTCTGCACACCACTGTTGTCTCACGTGGGTCTTTGAGTTAGTGTTGCCTTCTTGTCAGCTTGAACTAGTCTGGCCACTCTCCTCTAACCTCTCTCATTAACTAGGCATTTTTGCCCACAGAGCTGGAGCTCACTGGATGATTCTTTTTGTTTCTCGCACCATTCTCTGTAAATTGCCAAGAGGAAAGGAGTTTCTGAGATGCTTAAACCACTTCATCCATTCCTAACAATCATTCCACAGTCAAAATCACTTAGATCACATTTCTTTCCAATTCCGGTGTTTGGTTTGAACTGAGTCTGTTGTCTCTGTCTGCATGCCTTAATGTACTGAGTTGCTGCAATATGATTGTCTGATTACATATATATAGCAATGAAGTGTATAGGTGTACCTAATAAACTGGCCACAGAGTATAATTCCCTCTGGTCTGTATTATGGACCTACAGCAGCTAAAATTCAATAATTATCATTTTCAATCAATGAACAAAAAACTCTTCAGCAACTTCTAACAGAAACAACTTATTGTCTGGATCCTCCTTCATACTTTCAATGGAATTGGAACTGAATTGGTTTATTCCTGTCACACATACTGAGGTATAGCAAGAAGCTTACCCTGCAAACTGTTCATGCAGATCAAATCATTACCCAGTACATTGTGGTAATACAAGGTTAAGCAATAACAGTGTGTGGAAGAAAGTAATACAGCCACAGAGAAAGTGCACTGCAGGTCGCGATAAGATGCAAGATCATAACAAGGTAGATCGTGAGGCCAAGAGTCCATCTTATCCTACTAGAAAATCATCCAATAATCTTATAACAGAGTGATCAAAGGTATCCTTGAGCTTGGTGGTATGTGTTTTCGAACTCCTGTATCTTATGGAAGAGGGTAGTAGAGAGAATTCCATGGTGGGAGGAGAATTTGCTTTACAGAAGCTGCAAGTATAGACAGAGTCCATGGAGGGGAGGCTGATTTCCATAATGTGTTGAACCGTGTCCACAAATCTCTGCAGGGTCATGATCTTTGTTGGATGCTGCCATCAGTCTGGAGGTACAGACCATGAAAACTAACATTTCAAAGTTCAACACAATTTCTTGCTTTGCCGTCAGGTTCTTGAACTGACCGGAGAAACCCTAAGACTACCTCAAACCATGTTAATTTTTCGCTATCCCAACCTTGCACCACATGGAACATAGAACCATACAGCACAGGAACAGACCAATAGGACCACAAAGAACATACTGAGCAGTGTCTTTGGACAGTGGGAGGAAACCAGAGTACCCTGAGGAAACCCACATGTTGACGAGAAAAACATAGAAGCTCCTTACAGATGGCACAGGAATTGAACTCCGATTTCTGGAATGCCCCGAGCCATAGCAATGCCGCACTAACAACCATCCCTCAACAGCCAACACCTCCTGAGGATTGTGGTGGAGGCAGCCCACAAGTGTCACCATGCTTCTAGCACCAACGTAGTAAGCCCACAATTCACTATCCCTAACTATACATCTCTGGAATGTGTGAATCTAGACCTGGACAACAGAAAAAGAAACATAATATTGGAATGATTTCAAGTGATGGAGAGGAAGGGTGGGATGTATTGAAAAAGAGTAAAGAAGACTTCAAAGAATTGTTTAACTTTGACCTTGAACATCCAACTTCTATCAATCCCATTAAATTAACTATAGAGTTAAAATCAGCCATTTGGAATACAGATTATGCTTGTACTTTAGGAGGAGGGAAAGTGTTAATCGTTTGGAAGGATAAAAGCAGTGTTGGAAGGTATTACAATTGAAGACTTTACTTGGCAAAAAGAAAGTATCTATGTTGCGTAATGAGGTGTTAGTGGTGTTATAACGGGTATTCTGGTGGAGATTGCAAGTAGTCAGAAATGGGGAATGGATGCAGAGTTTTTTTGGATTGATATGTTTTGATGATAAAGTTCCCTGATAAAGTTAATTTGAATTATGGTACTCATAATGCACGAGCTTATATTCTACCTCTGGTTAGATGTTACAAATGTGAGAGGTTTGGGTGTATAGCGGCAGTATGTCGTGAGATACTATGATGGTGGGGAACATAAGCATGAAGATTCTGAAGGTGAATAGTTTCATTGTAATTGTGGAGGAAAACATAGTGCAACTGATAGAGGATGTGAAGTGCTTAAGGAAGTAGCTGAAGTTCAACAGGTTAAAGTACAGTTAGGAGTATCTTATGCGGAGGCCATACAAAACGTTAAACCAAGCATTGATGAAGAGTTACCAGTCAGAGAACGGAATATGAAGTCAGAGGCTATATGTCGGCATCATACTTCTCTCACTAAAAATACTTTACTACTGGATACAATAAGTTTGTAATGTTCATAACAGATGTGGTGAACCGTACTGCTCAAACATTTAGTTGTACTGAGAAAATTGAAATAATTGTGAAAGCTGCTGGAAAGTATTTAGGTATAACAAGTGGGAAGCTGTAAATGAAGCTGTGATGGGTGGGGTATCTGTATTTCAGTCTCTTTGTGAAGGTGCATAATTGACACAAGAATATTGCAATGGAATGTGAGAAGCCAGATTTCTAATGGTCAAGACTTAAAAGTTTATTTCAGATGTATCAAATCTACCCGATGTTGTATGTATTCAGGAAACCTGGTTGTTACCACATTTAAGTTTTTCCTTGCAGGATTATATTGTACAAACCCCATTTCCAGAAAAGTTGGGATATTTTCCAAAATGCAATAAAAACAAAAATCTGCGATATGTTAATTCACGTGAACCTTTATTTAACTGACAAAAGTACAAAGAAAAGATTTTCAATAGTTTTACTGACCAACTTAATTGTATTTTGTAAATATACACAAATTTAGAATTTGATCTGCAACACACTCTAAAGTTGGGGACAGATTTAAAATAAGATTGAAAAGTGCACAGAAAAGTCATGCTACTGTGACAATTATAGCCACCTGGGCTGGGAGTACTTCAGAAAACCATTGTCATTCGACACAGTCCGTCGCTGCATCCAGAAATGCAACTTGAAACTGTATTACGCAAGGAGGAAGCCATACACCAACTCTATGCAGAAACACCGGCGAGTTCTCTGGGCCCGAGCTCATCTCAGATGGACCGAAAGACTGTGGAACCGTGTGCTGTGGTCAGGTGAGTCCACATTTCAGCTAGTTTTCGGAAAAAACGGGCGTCGAGTTCTCCGTGCCAAAGATGAAAACGACCATCCAGATTGTTATCAGCGAAAGGTGCAAAAGCCAGCATCAGTGATGGTGTGGGGGTGCATCAGTGCCCACGGCATGGGTGAGTTGCATGTATGTGAAGGTACCATTGACTCTGAGGCGTATATTAGGATTTTAGAGAGACATATGTTGCCATCAAGGTGATGTCTCTTCCCGGGACATCCATGCTTATTCCAGCAGGACAATGCCAGACCACATTCTGCACGGGCTACAACAGCATGGCTTTGTAGACACAGAGTGCATGTGCTTGACTGGCCTGCTGCCAGTCCAGATCTATCTCCTATTGAAAATGTATGAAGCATCATGAGGAGGAGAATCAGACAACGAAGACCACGGACTGTTGAGCAGCTTGAAGTCTTATATCAAGCAGGAATGGACTAAATTTCCAATTGCAAGTCTACTACAATTAGTATCCTCCGTTCCAAAATGATTAAAAAGTGTTATTAAAAGGAAAGGTGATGTAACACAATGGTAAACATGCCTCTGCCCGAACTTTTGTTGAGTGTGTTGCAGCCATCAAATTCTAAATTTGTGTATGTTTATAAAATACAATTAAGTTGGTCAGTAAAACTATTGAAAATCTTTTCTTTGTACTTTTGTCAGTTAAATAAAGGTTCACGTGAATTAACATATCACAGATTTTTGTTTTTATTGCATTTTGGAAAATATCCCAACTTTTCTGGAAATAGGGTTTGTAATTAAGCATGATAGGTTAGTTGGTAGAGGGGTTGGTGTTGTAAATCTTATGAGCAAAGGGATAGGACATAGAGTTGCGGATGTAAATTAAGTCCATCAGGAAATGTAGAAGTATTAGATCAGAAGGTTGGGACATTAGAGTGGTAATTTTTATAACCCTTGTTGAAAGCTCTCAATTGATTTGCTGGTAAGCATTTGCAGCTCTGGCTCACCAAAGGTCAGAAGGTGTGGAGATTTTAATGCACATAGTTCACTGTGGGGTTGTTCACAAAATGATGGTAATGTTTTGATGGTAGAAGAATTTTTAGTTATTCCACATTTTGTGTGTCCTAATGATGGGAGAGGCACGAGACTTAATGTTCATAATTGCTCTTAAACTGCCATAGATTTAACTGCAGTTTCGAACATTCTGGCTGGAGTGAGTGAGTGAGATGTCATGGGAGGTGCAACATTGGGAAGTGGTCATTTTCCCTATATTTATAAGATTGGCTTTGGATTTATATTGGTGACAGAAGGGCACCTTTAGGACATGGAATTTTGGTAAAGCAAATATGGAGAAGTTTAAGGCTTTGTGTGATGAACATCTGTCAGGGCTGAATGTTGAGGATGATGTGGATTTCTGCAATGAAATGTTATGCAAACTGCAGTGGAAGTGATTCCTATTAAATAGGGTATTAATAGGATAAAGGCTGTACTGTGGTGCAGAGGCAATTAGGGAGAGAAATAAGGCGTTTAGGAAAGTGAAGAAGTATCACTCTCCGAGTGACGTTATTAAGTGTAAAAGAGCATAGATCGTGGTGAGGAAAGTAGTGAAAATCACAAAAAAAAGTGTTTACTGGAGGTCATATTGTGATAGTATTGGAAGGTGTATTAGACTTGGAGATGTGTGGGGAATGATTAAGAAAATGGGAGGGGCATTAATTGATAGGGCGAATAACATTCCAATATTGATTAAAGAAAGTAATACGATTGTTACTGAAATAGAGATGGTTTAGTTACTGGCTTCGTCATTTGCTGCAATTCATGATCAAAATAATGTAAGTGAAGAAGCTAAACCCTGATGTGTTGGAAGCCAGCTGTAGCAATGATAGTATTAGTGACGTAGAGTATCCTTTGTGTGAATTTAAGAAAGCTATGAATAGTACAGATCAGATGGCTCCAGAAAAAGATGATACATGTTATTGAATGTTTAAACAGATGGCTGACAACTATCTGCAGATAACATTAAACTCTTTGAAACTTATTTGGAGTTTAGGCAATCTTCCTTCCTCATGGAAAATGACAGTAGTGTTGCCTATTCTAAAACCTGGGAAAACTCCCATTGGATGTTTCTGGTTATAGACTAACATCCAATTTGTGTAAACCTATGGAACGTATGGTAATAGATCAGTTAAATTATATTTTGGAAAAAAAAAGTGATCTAGCGTTTTATCAGAGCGGATTTCAGAAGGGTAAAATGACATTGGATTCAGTTTTAAGTTTGGAAGATGATACTTGGAAAGTACAGATAAATAAAGAAGTTGGAACAGCAATAGTTTTTTTTTTGAAACAGCGATGTGGTGCAGTAAATTTGTCTCCTGGTTCAACTTTACTGGTTGAAGTGGGACAATTGCCCTTACAGTTGAGGAGGCTGAAGTTGATGATAACATACAGGATTAAATTGAGGGGCAGAGGAGAGATCATCCCGTTAAAAGTGTGTTGGAAGACTGTTGGGAACATGACAAGAAGAATGTTTTTAGTTTTGGGTGGCTGTGTTCTTATCACGCTAGGAACATGGGTTTGCTGGTTTATGCAATATGACTCACTGTAGCTTTTTCAGTAACCCCGCTGTGGTTTTTCCCAATGATTTTAGGTTACATGATTTAATGAAGTCCAAGGATCCAGATATGCCTGAGAGTCTGTTGTAAAGAACATTATTGTGTGGATGAAAAGATAGTTTAACAGGGAATGTTGGTGTAGCTGTTTATGTGCCTGAATTACAGGTAACAATAAAGAAACATCTTTCTGCAGAGATGGTTGTCATCATTTTGGGTGGAGGAAATCTGTCCTTGCAAAGGTATAATTTGTTCAGATTCTGTTTGAGTTTTACCTAGGCTTAAACAGGTCATTCTTGCAGTAGGTCAGATTTACTGCTGGAAGTTCTTCAAACTGCAACAAAAAAAGCGACGAAACGGACTTTTAACATCGTAAACCAGCGGGTTGTTATTGTAAGTGAGGAAACAGATTCCGTAGGTCTCTAAGGCGAGGACTCTGGGCATAGTCTTGGTAGTAAAGTATTTTATTTACAGAAGGCAAGCATGGGAAAATGGCAACAGAAGCAATGCGCACATGCACACAGTTTATAGTAGTCGGATCAGCAATAAAACACACGCGGGCAATTAATAAAATCGTGTGGGAACAAAGTACACACACACACACATATACAACCAAGGGAAAAGTCAATACCATACCCGACACCCTTGACTCTGTGCAGACACGGCGCTTATGATATTAGGGACGACACCCACCCCCTAACCCTATTCAATGCACAACTCACCAACGGCAGGGTGGTCCCTCGGAGGTAGCAAAAAAGAGAAAGGGTCTGTCTGTCTGTCTGTATCTTGTTTTACGGCAGTCGGCATCCAGCTTAATGGTGCATTACCGCCATAAGAAAGGGTCAAGCACAGGTGGCTTCCTCTATAGTGCAGCAGGGCTGACGAGTCCAGCCCAGGTGATTCACAGGGGAGCCAATGGCTCGGTGCCAGCAGGGTTAAGCTGATTACAAAGGCCAATTGCCCGAGGTCAAGTACAAGGCTAATTAAAGGGGCCAATGGTTAGGTGTGCATTGATGGGCGAGGAAGGGTCAAACCTTGATTGGCAGGTGGCGTGTCTTTCGACCAGGTAAATGGGCAGTGCTGTCACGTGACAGTCACAACCCCTCCAATACAGTTGTTGTTATGTCTCCCGCTCACTGTGAAAATGGGGAACACCTCCCTCTCCCTTGCCAGGGAGAGAGAGAACCTGTGGTTTGTCGAATGTCAGATGAAAGGCAAAGCCTTTGGGGTAACTTTGGTCTGTGTCTTTGCTATTGGTTAGCATACACTTGAGCTTGGTGACGGTACTGATGCGCTTTTTTTTTGCTGGTGGACAGAGGGGGGATCGTTGCTCGCTGCCACTTACGCGCAGGAGGGGGAACTTTGGGGTTCTCATGTTTAACTGTCATTCATTCTTTGGGGCACTTCTCTGTTTTCATGGAGGTTTGCGAAGAAAAAGTATTTCAGGATGTATATTGTGTACATTTCTCTGACATTAAATTTGATGTTTGAGCCTTTGAAACTGTTGATCTCCTGGGGTTTTCAGGCACAAGTCTGTAGAGTTTACAGTTTACAGTAGGAATAAATGTTGCATACCTAGTGGCCACTTTATCAGGTGCCTCTTGTTCATTAATGCAAATAACTATTCAGCCAATTCTGTGGCAGCAACTCAATGCATAAAGGCATGCAGAAATGGTGAAGAGGTCCAGTTGTTGTTCAGACCAAACATCAGAATGTTGAAGAAATTATCTATCTATCTGTATATCTCCCTATCTATCTCTCTATCTCCCTATCAATCTCTCTCTCTATCTGTCTCTAACTATCTCTATCTTTCTCACTATCTATTTATCTCTGCACCTATCTCTCTATCTCCCAATGTATCTACCTCATTATCTCTCTCTATCTTCCTATCTCACTATCGCTCTTTCTATATCTCTATCTTTATCTCTCTATCCTTCTATCTATCTCTGTCTCTGTATTGCTCTCTCTGTCTCTCTCCCTCCATCTCTATCACTCTGTCTCTCTATCTTACTATTGATCTCTCTGTCTGCCTTTATCTCTCTATCTCTCTAACTATCTCTCTATCTCTCCATCTCTCTTTCTCTCCATCTCTCTCTGTCTCTTTATCTCTCTATATATCTCTATCTCCCTATATATATATGTATCTACCCATCTCTCTATCTGAAAATCTTCCTTTCTATCTCCATATCCCTCTGTCTATCTCATCTATCTCCCTATCTCTCTCTATCTCTCTCCATCTCTATATCTATTTCTCTATCTTTCTACACTCTATCTCCCTATATCTCCCTATCTAGCTATCAAATCTCCCTATCTATCTGCCTATCTCTCTGTCTCCCTATCTACCTCTCAATTCTCTCTATCTCCCTATTTATGTCCCTCTCTATCTCTATCTCCCCCTCTCTATCCCTCTAATTATCTATCTCTCTATCTCTCTATCTATCTCCTTATCAATCTCTCTCTCTGTCTCTTTCTGTCCCTCTATCTATCTATATATCTCCACATCTATCTCTCTTTCCCTCTCTATCTATCTCCCCATCTCTCTATCTTATTATCTCTCTATATATTCCTATCTTGATATCTCTCTATCTCTATCTCTGTATCCTTCTATCTCTCTCTCTGTTGCACTCTCTCTCTCCATCTCTATCTTACTATTTATATCACTCTCTATCTCTCCATCTCCCTCTCCCTCCATCTCCCTCTCTCCTCCATCTCCTTCTCTATCCCTCCATCTCTATCTACCTCACTATCTATCTCCATATCTCGTTATCTCTCACTCACTATCTATCTATATATATCTATATATATATATATATATATATATATATATATCCATATCTTTTTCTCTCTCTCCCTATCTCTCTCTATCACCCCATCTCTCTCTCCCTATCTCTCTCTCACTCTCCCCATCTATCTCTCTATCCTTGTATATCTCTCTTTCTCCCTATCCATCTCCTTCTATCTCTCCCTCTCTCAATCTCCCTGTATCAATCTCCCTTTAACAATCTCCATGTCCCTATCTCTCCATATCACTCTGTCTTTCTCTGTATCTCTCTTTATCATCTCCCTCTGTCTACCTCCCTCTATCTATCTTTCTATCTTTCTCTCTCTCTATCTCCCGTCTCTATCTCTCCCCCGTCTCTATCTCTCCCCGTCTATCTTTTTATCTCTCTATCTCTCTAATTATCTATCTCTCTATCTCTGTATCTCGTTCTATCTCGATCTCCATATCTCTGTATCTCTTTCTATCTCTCTCCATATCTCTGTCTCTCATTCTATGTCTCTCTGTCCTTCTGGCTCTCTCGCTGTCTCTCCATCCTATTCTTTCTCTATCTCCACGACTATCTCTCTAGCTCTCTCTATATATTTCTCTCTCTCTCTCCCTGTCACATTTCTGAGGGTGGAAGGCGGGACCAAAGACATTTACAATGAAAGAACGGAGGAAATTGTGCCGCAACTGAATCTGTACTGGCTTCAGTTCAGTGCTAATAGTTCACCTCATTAAAACACTTTGCAGAAAAGTTTTGGGCCCTTCAGATAAGAAAAGGTGTGCTGGCATTAGAAAGGTCCAGAGGAGGTTTAAGAACATCATCCCGAGATTGAAAACCGTAATGCATGAGGAACATTTCGAGATGAGAAGAATGAGGGGGGTGCGGAGATCTCATTGAAAACTATGAAAGGCCTAAAAAGAGTGGACATGGACAGGATTTTCCAAGTGCTTGAGAGTCTGTGACCAGAGAGCACAGTGTTAAGCTTCAAGGATGTCACTTCAAAAGAGTTAATGGGGAATTTCTTTAACTAGAGTGTGGTGAAACTATGGAACTCATTGTGACAGATGGTTGTGGATGGCAAGTCGTTGGGTATATTTCAACCTTGATTAGTAAGGGAGTCAAAGGGTATGGAGAGGAGAGGCAAGAGAACGCAGAAAGGGATAGTAAATCAGCTATTATGCAACAGCAGAGCAGACTTGACAGACCAAATGACCTAATTTGCTCCTATGCTTAATATTGTTATTGACTTGTGGTCAGTGCAGCAACACACAGAAAATGCTGGAGGACCTCAGAAGATCAGACAGCATTCATGGAAGGGAATAAACTGTCGTCTTTTTGGGCCAATAGCCTTCATCAGGACTGGAAAGGAAGGGAGCAGAAGCCACAATAAAGTTGTGTGGGGAGGTGATGGAGTACATCTTGGCAGGTGATAGGTGGGAGCTGATGAGGGAGAAGATGGGTGAGTGAAGGTGGAAAAGGGAGGGTGAAGTAAGAAGTGGGGAAGTGATAGGTGGAAAAGGTGAAAGGCTGAAGATGAAGGAATCTGATAGGAGAGCAGACTGGACCATGGGAAAGAGGGAAGGAGGGAGGTCATGGGCAGTTGAGAACAAAGGGGCTGAGAGGTGAAACAGAATTAGGAATGGAAAAAAAGAGAAGGAGGAAGGGGAGAAAACACTGTCAAGGGAGAAAAATCAATGTTCAATAACATCACACCTTACCTTCAGATGCTCGAGGGAAAATAGTCCCACTCCAAGACTCGAGTTCTTCAGTCCCAGTAACATCTTTTCTGCAGCATTTCCAGCGAAATGACATCATTGATGCCTGTTGCTGGAGGGTGAAGGAGAAGGAAGGAGCCGGTGACATGCAGGTCAGGGAGGCCTGGCTGTTAGTCCAAGAATCTCACAGGTCAGGATCATCCAGTTGCCAGGAGAGATGGGGCAACACAGTAGCATAGTAGTTAGCAATAAGTTCCGATTTCGATTCGTACCGCAGTCTGTAAGCGGTTTGTACAATCTCTCTGTGACTGTGTGGGTTTCCTCCGTGTGCTTCATTTTCCTCTCACATCGCAAAGACGTGTGGGTTAGGGTTAGTGAGTTGTGAGCACACTATGTTCGTGCTGAAGCACGAAGTCAATTGCGGCTGCTCCCAACACATTCTCCCTGTGACTGCGTGTATTTCCTCTGGCTGATCTGGTTTACTCCCACTTTCCAAAGAAAGCATGGTGACACTTGCAGGCTGTGCCCAGTACACAGACGGGTCTTTCAATTTCTGTATTTCACTGTATGCTTCAGTGCACAGGTGACAAATAAAGCTTATCTTTCGTTGAGGCACCACAGTCGGGTAGCGGTTAGTGTGACGCTATTACAGCTCGGGATGTCAGAGCTCAGAGTTCAACTCTGGCGCCAACTGGAATGAGTCTGGACATCCTTCCCATGGGTGCTCGTCTTTCCTCTGGGTGCTCGTCTTTCCTCCAAGTGCTCCAGTTTCACTCCCACAGTCCAAAGACATACCAATTAATCTATTAATTGGTCATTGTCACTTGTCTGGTAATTTGGCTAGGGTTAACTTGCTGCATTGTTGTGCAGTGTGCTACAAGAACCAAAAGGGCTTATTCCACACTGTTATTCTAAATAAAAATAATTTTCAAAGTTACTTGTTAATATGCAGTACCATACCTGAAGCAAGCCAAGGTACCCAGCAGTGGGGCACAGCCCCACCCAGACCCAAGCAGAGGCATTCAGTTCCATCCAGACAGAAACAGCAGGAAAAGGTCCCATCAAAACCTAAACAGCAGCATATGGTCATATCAGAAACACACACACACACACACACACACACACACACACACACACAGATGAGAAGTGTGGAGGAAGTTTATTTTTGGCAGAGTACTGGGTGCCTGGAATGGGCTGTGAAGGGTGGCGGAGGAAAGAAATATCATAATCTTGGTCAGATGTCGTCTGGGACATGAATATGCACCAGAAACAAACACAAAACACTGGAGGATCTCAACAAGTCAAGCAGCATTGATGGTCTTGACTCAAAATGTCAACCATTTTACCTCCTCTGTAGTTGCTGCCTTATCTGCTGGGTTCCTCCATCATTATTGCTCAAGACTTCCAGCATCTGCTGAATCTCTTGTTCTGAGATTAAAGAAGAGGGGACTAAGTTAAGGTGTATAAGACGATAAGGGGGGTAGAGTGATGATAGCCACCAACTTTTTCAGAGTGGAAATTACTCACATAATGGGGCATAATTTTAAGGTGTCTGCTGAAAGTGTCACCTTCCTGTCAGCTTGAACCAGTTTGGCCATTCTCCTCTAATCTCTGTCAACAAGGAGTTTTCACCCAATGAACTGACACCCACTGGCTGCTTTTTCTCTCCCACACCTTTCTTTGTAATTTGTAGAGACCAGTTTCTGAGATACCAGTTATCACCAGTTTCTGAGATACTCAAACCACCCAGTCTGGCACCAACAATCATTCCACAATCAACGTCACTTAGATCACAATTTTTCCCTATTCTGATGTTTAGACTGAACACACAACTGAACCTCTTCATCATGTCTTCCTGCTTTTATCCATTGAGTTGCAGCCACACGATTGACCGATAAAATATTTGCATAGAAGGACAGGTGTACAGTGACCACTGAGAAGGTTCTTTGTTCAAACCATCAGGATAACCCTCTTTCAGCAGCAGAAGGCACCACTGAGACAGCCATGATTCATCAAGGGATTGAGATGAAGATCTGCAAGATAATAAAACCCTGGTTAAACCACACTTGCAGCAACACACACAAAATGCTGAAGATACTCAGCGAGGCCAGGCAGCATCTATGGAAAACAGTACAGTCAACGTTTCGGGCCGAGACCCTTCGGCAGGACTATGTTCAGTATTGTGTTCAGTTCTGGTTGCCTCATCAATTTGTTTTGTCCTTGAGGTGGTGGTGATGAGCCATGACAGTCTTTCTGCTGAAGGGCCTCCCACAGTCGTGCTGTAGCAGGAATTCCAGGGTTAAGTCAAGATGCCAAAGTATCAATGATACAGAGCAACACACACAAAATGCTGGAGGAACTCAGCAGGCCAGGCAGTATCTATGGAAATGAATAAACAGTTGACATTTCAAGATGAGAGCCGGTATCGGGACTGGATGAGAAGGTGGAAGATGGCGGAAAAAGAAGGTGGGGGGGGGGGAGGCGACAATTGAAGCCCAGTGGCTGGGGGAGGAGGGATGAAGCAAGCAGCTGGGATGTGATGGGTGCAAAAGGTAAAGGGCTGGAGATGAAGGAATCTGACAGGAGAGGAGAGTGGACCATGGGATAAGGTGAAAGAGTAGCGGCACTGGGGGGTGATAGGCAGATGAGGAGAAGTGGTAAGATGAGAGTGGGGAATTGAAGAAGAGGGGAGGGTGAGCAGGAATAATTACCGGAAGTAATGAGTTCCATCAAAGGGTCTCAGTTAAAATTAGTTGTTATATTTCTAACCGCAAAACAAAGTAACTTGTATCAGTGACAATAATCCCAATTCTCATTGTGTGCCCCTGTACCTTATGGGTTTATGTACTTCCAGCTCAGGATACATGACATGGAGGTGAACTAGTTCCCATGTGCCTGCTGCCTTTGACTTTGACACGCAGATAGACTTGGCTGCCACTGGTGAAATGGCACCCTCATTCCTGGCACAAATAGCAAAGGATACTGGTCCAGTAGCTCTCTCCATTTCACAGGGTTCATCTGGGGCTGCTTGGAGCATGACCTCCATTTTCTTGGTGCTGATGGTGAGATGAACGTTGTCACAAACAGTGGAAAACTTGTCAATCATGTCTTGCATGTCGAACTTAGAGCGCAGTCATCAATGAATAGGATATCTCTCAGCACCGTCTCTTTGACATTAGTAATGACTTGAAGCCTGCGCAGGTTGAACAGCTTGCCATCCATCCTGTATTTGATGTGGATTCCAAGATACTGCCCTGGAATGCATCAGTCAACCTCACACTGAACATTATGCTGTACATCTGCTCTCACTCCATCCTCCCGCCACCCCACTAGGAATAGGGTTCCCCTGGTCCTCACCTACCACCCTACCAGCCTCCGGGTCCAACATATTATTCTCCGTAACTTCTGCCACCTCCAACGGGATCCCACCACTAAGCACATCTTTCCCTCCCCCCCCCCGCTTTCTGCAGGGATCGCTCCCTACGCGACTCCCTTGTCCATTCGTCCCCCCCATCCCTCCCCACTGATCTCCCTCCTGGCACTTATCCGTGTAAGCGGAACAATTGCTACACATGCCCTTACACTTCCTCCCTTACCACCATTCAGGGCCCCAAACACTCCTTCCAGGTGAGGCAACACTTCACCTGTGAGTCGACTGGGGTGATATACTGCGTCCGGTGCTCCCGATGTGGCCTTTTATATATTGGCGAGACCCAACGCAGACTGGGAGACTGCTTTGCTGAACATCTACGCTCTGTCCGCCAGAGAAAGCAGGATCTCCCAATGGCCACACATTTTAATTCCACATCCCATTCCCATTCTGACATGTCTATCCACGGCCTCCTCTACTGTAAAGATGAAGCCACACTCAGGTTGGAGGAACAACACCTTATATTCCGTCTGGGTAGCCTCCAACCTGATGGCATGAACATCGACTTCTCTAACTTCCGCTAAGGCCCCACCTCCCCCTTGAACCCCATCTGTTACTTATTTTTATGCACATATTCTTTCTCTCACTCTCCTTTTTCTCCCTCAGTCCCTCTGAATATACCTCTTGCCCATCCTCTGGCTCCCCCCCGCTTGTCTTTCTTCCTGGACCTCCTGTCCCATGATCCTCTCGTATCCCCTTTTGCCAATCACCTGTCCAGCTCTTGACTCCATCCCTCCCCCTCCTGTCTTCTCCTATCATTTTGCATCTTCCCCTCCCCCTCCAGCTTTCAAATCCCTTACTCACTCTTCCTTCAGTTAGTCCTGATGAAGGGTCTCTGCCTGAAACGTCGACTGCACCTCTTCCAAGAGATGCTGCCTGGCCTGCTGCGTTCACCAGCAACTTTGATGTGTGTTGCTTGAATTTCCAGCATCTGCAGAATTCCTGTTATTATGCTGACAAGGGTGGGCTCCAGCATACAGGCCATTTGTGACTGAGTTACCATCATCGGGCACACTGACTGACATCCTGTAATGAAACTGCTCGACCATGGTGATGAAAATGCCAGGGCAACTAAACTTCACCATGATCTTCCATAGTCCCTCTCGGCTCACAGGGTCAAAGGTCTTGGTTCGATTGAAGAAAGTGGTGTCGAGCTGTCCGTTCTGCTCCTGGCATTTTTCCTGCAGTTGTCTCATAGCAAGGATCATATGGATAGTTTCTTTTCCTTCCCTTAAGCGGCACTGCCTTTCTGGGAGATGACCTCATTCCAGATGAGCATTGAGCCTGTCTAGCAGGACTCTGGCTAAGATTTTCCTCAATACTGAGAGCTAACAGATCCCTCTGTGGTCGTCACATGCTTGGCAGTTTCTCTTCCTCTTTTACAGGTGTACAATGGATACATCCTTCATTTCTTGCAGAATCTGAGCCTTCTCCGAGAAGGACTGCAGGAGCTCCATCAGTTTGCAGGTGAAGAGTGAACCACCTGTTTTGTAGACCTTCCTTTTTTTGGAAAAGAGAGTCCATCTCATGGTTGACATCAACTTGATCAAGACACGTTTATGGAGAATGGTTTGTTCAGCACAGCTTCAAAATGCTCAGCCCATCTGTCCAGAATCTTGGTCTGCTCAGTGATGAGTGTGGTGCCACTTGCACTTAGGAGTGGCGAGATCCAGGAAGGACGATAGCGATAGTGTTTTTATCTCATTGTAGAATCTCTTCGAGTCATGCCTTTCCGCAAAGACCAGAATCTTGTCGGCATTTTTGCAGAGCCAAGTCTTGCAGCTTTCTGAATTTGGCTTGAATTATTCTGCATGTATTGGCAAATGTTGTCTTCTTGGAGATCCAAGAAGGATCATTCTGATTGGCTTTGTGTAGCCTGTGCCTTTCCTGTAGGAGAGCTTTCACCTGCCTATCATTCTTGTCTAAACAATCTTGGTTCTTCCTTGTTGTATGGCCAAAGACCTCGAAGGAGGCAGAGTGAACACGATTTCTGAAAGTAGTCCAGTCATCTTTAATATGCCCTCCAAGATGAACATCGGCGAGCTGTGACTGCAAGCTATGAACCAAGTGGTCTGCAGTAGTACCCGATTTCAGCTTGCTGACATTGAGCTTATTGCAAATTTCCTTGCCCGGGGACATCATTTGGGTTAGATGTGGACGTTAAGTTTGGAAAAATTGGACGGTGGTCTGTCCAGCAATCTGCGCCACATAAGGCTTTGGTCATTCTGACATTGTGTCTGTCACGTCTTCTGGTGATGACATAGTCAATCAGATGCCAGTGAGGATGCATCCAAGAGGTCTGGCAGGTGAAAGACTGTGTTGGTCATGCATGACACAACTTTTCAGAAGAAGCAGGCAGTTACTGTTGCATTTGCCTGCCCCACAGTGCTCTTGGACTCCATCCCAGGTGATCGTGGTCTCTTTCCACTCGACCAATGAAATCTCCAAGGACAAGGAGCTTGCCTGTTCTTGGTACAATCACAATCAGAGAATCAGGCTCTCCATAGAACTTGTTTTTGGGTTAGTCATCGTCAGGCTGCAAGCGCTGATCAGTGTAATATTGCATTTGTTCCTCAGGGTCATTAGATGATCATTGAATCCTTTTGGCAGACCAGTAAGCTTTCGGACAAGGTGATTCTTGATAGGAAATCCAACTTCTGCTTCACGATGTTCGGTGCTGCTGCGTCCACTCCAGAAGAATGTGTAGCCACCACCTGCTTCTGTCAGTAGGCCTTCGTTGGCCAGGTGAGTCTCCGAGAAAGCTGCCATGTTCATCTTGTAACTTCTCTAGTTCTCTGGCCACCAAAGCACTTCTTCTCTCAGTGATGTCAGACCTGCTGCTTCTACCCAGATCACAGCTGCCTTTAGGCAGCAAATCTAGTAGCTTCAATATGGTGTTGTACCATGAATAGAGGTCTAATCACTGCATTGTTGGCCCCTTGGACAAATATTTCTGTAAACTTTCTTTAAAAACTCTCCGTCCCACCATCCCGCCAAGACTTCCACGTCACTCAGATTTGGTTCCTGGCCAACTTGAAGACCTTTTGCGAGTTGCACCACACTGTCTCACAGTAATCTTGCAGCTTGTAAAAGTGGAACTTTATCCATGAGTGAGGCTTGATCTTCAGCAGATGGCTACCCCTGAGCATGATTTTGATATCTTTATCCACAATGAAGACCCGAGGAAAATAAAGAGAACGCATCAGTCAAAGTAGAGAGTGGGAAGGTAATGAAGGGGAAGAGGAAGGGAGGGAGGGGAGAGGGAAGTGAAACAGGAGTAAGCAGTAGGGAATTAGGAAGGCAGGGGACAGAAGCTTTGGGCAGGAGAAGGGTGGTATTGTGCAGGAAAAGGCAAGGAATTGCAAGAAATAAGATAGAATACTTAACCACAGTACAGGTACATCGGCCCAGAATGCTGTTCTACTTCTAACTTACTCTAATATCAAGCGACCTATGTGACAGAAAGATTTCCCTCCCGGATGAACTCTATGCCTTTTATGCTCACTTTGACTGACAGAACACGGAGGCACCATTATGAGCTCCTACAGCGCCAGACGACCCAAGATTTTAGTTTCTGAAGCCAATGTGAGGGCATCTTCAGGAGAGTTAACCCACGGAAAGCATCCAGCCCAGTCAGTATACCTGGCCAACTGTGAAAGACCTATGCTCATCAACTGGCCAGAGTATTTACTGTTCTCTTTAATGGCAATCCGAGTACCCATCAGCCTCAAGCAGGTATCGATCATACCGGAGCCCAATAAGAATGAGGTAATCTTGCTCAATGACCACCATCCAGTAGTGCATACTTTCACTGGTGTTGCAACACGACAACTCCTCCAATCTGCCTACCGTCACAACAGGTCACAGCAGATGCTCTTTCATTGGCTCTTCACTCAACCCCAGAACATCTGGACAGGGAAGATGAACACATTGACTACAGCTCAGTATTCAAAACCATCAGTGCATCAAAACTAATCAGAACACTCCAACACCTCGAAATCGATACGTACTTGTGCAAATGGGTCCTCAATTTCCTCCCTTATGGAGCCCAGTCAGTTCAGACTGGCAACATCACTTGCACAATCTCCATCAACACGGGTACATCACAAGGCAGTGTGCTTAAGCCCAAACTCGACTCGCTTTGTACAACTGTGAGGCTAATCTTGCTCCATTGCTATATTCTACTTTGCTGATAACACTGATGTTGTTGGCTGAATCAAAGCTGGTGACAAATCAACATATTGGGAGATTGAAAATCCAGATGAATAGAGCCACAGCAACAACTTCTCATTGAACATGAGTCAACCAGTTCACCTCCAACACTACTCTCCTCCATCTGGTGGAACTTGTCCTCACTCTCAATGATTTCTCTTTTGGCTCCTCCCACTTCCTTCAAACAAAAGGTGTAGCCGTGGACACTCGCATGGGTCCCAGCTATGCCTGCCTTTCTCTCAGTGACGTGCAACAGTCCATGTTATCAACCTACACCAGTGTCACTCGCTGACTTTTCTTACACTACATCGACGACTGCATCGGTGCTGCACCCATGCCGAGCATGTCAACATCATCAACTATGCCTCCAACTTACACCCTACCCTCAAATTCGCCTGGTCCATTTCAGACACCTCCCTCCCCTTTCTCAATCTCTGTCTCTGTCTCTGGTGCCTCTAAAAAACCCTCTGACTCTCAGCTACCTCAACTGTACCTCTCCCCACCCTGTTACTTGCAAAAATGCAATCCCCTTCTCAATTCCTCCGACTCTGACAGATTTGCTCTCAGGATGAGGCTTTTCTTTCCAGAACGAAGGAGACGTCCTCCTTGTTCTGGGAGGGAGGTTTGCACATGCAGTTGTGGAGGGTTTAAACTGGATTTGCAGAGGGGTGGGAACCGAAGCGAAGAGGCAGAAGATGGGGCAGTTGGCACACAAGTAGAGGCAGTTTGTGGGGAGTTTTTGAGGAAGGATAAGCTGATGATGGAGCAAAGATGCACTCACCCAGATGATTTGAGATGTGTCTATTTCAGTGCAAGGAGTATCAGAAACAAGGTGGATGAACTTTGAACTATGATGTTGTGGCTATTTCACAGATGTCTCAGGGGCAAGAATGGCTGCTGAGTGTATCAGGCTTCACACATTTGAAAAAGACAGGGAGGGAGGCAAAAGAGGTGGAGGACTGCCATTGTTACTCCGGGATAGTTTTTTATACACAACCCAATAGTAACAGGGACATTGAGGAGCAGATAGGGAGGCAGTTTATGGAAAGGAGTAATAATAACGGAGTTGTTGCGGTGGGAGATTTTAATTTCCCAAATATTGATTGGCATCTCCTGGAGTGAGGGGTTTAGATGGGGTAGGGTTTGTTAAGTGTGTCCAGAAAGGATTCATGACACAATATGTAGATAAGCCTACAAGGCTGTACTTGATCTGGTATTGGGAAATGAACCTGGTCAGATGTCAGGTTCTCAGTGGGAGAGCATTTTGGAGATAGTGATCACAATTCTATCTCCTTTACCATAGCATTAGAGAGGGATAGGAACAGACAAGTTAGGGAAACGTTTAATTGGAGTAAGGGGAAATACGAGGATATCAGGCAGGAACTTAGAAGCATAAATTGGAAACATATGTTCACAGGGAAACGTAAAGAAAAAATGTGGCAAATATTCAGGGGATATTTGCATGGGGTTCTGAGTAGGTACGTTCCAATGAGATATGGAAAGGATGGTAGGGTACAAGATCCGTGGTGTACAAAGGCCATTGTAAATCTAGTCAAGAAGAAAAGAAGAGCTTACAAAAGGTTCAAAAGCTAGGTAATGACATGAATCTAGAAGATAAGACTAGCAGGAAGGAGTTTAAGAATGAAATTAGGAGAGCCAGGAGGGGCCATGAGAAGGCCTTGGCGGACAGGATTAAGGAAATCCCCAAGGCATTCTACAAGTATGTGAATAGCAAGAGGATAAGATCTGAGAGAATAGGACCTATCAAATGTGACAATGGAAAAGTGTGCATGGAACCGGAGGAAATAGTGGAGGTACTGAATGAATACTTTGCTTCAGTATTCATTACAGAAAGGATTTTGGCGATCGTAGGGATGACTTGCAGTGGAGTGAAAAGCTTGAGCATGTAGGTGTTAAGGAAGAGGATGTGCTGGAGCTTTTGGAAAGCATCAAGTTGGGTAAGTCACTGGGATCGGACGGGATGTACCCCAGCTACTGTGGGAGGTGAGGGAGGAGATTGCTGAGCCTCTGGCAATGATCTTTGCATCATCAATGAGGACGGGAGAGGTTCCGGAGGATTGGACGGTTGCAGATGTTGTGAGGGTGAAGAGCCAGAGGTCCTGGTACATATAGGTACCAATGACATAGGTAGGAAAAGGGATGAGGTCCTGAAAGAAGAATATAGGGAGCTAGGAAGGGAGTTGAGAAAAAGGACCGCAAAGGTAGTAATCTCGGGATTACTGCCTGTGCCACGCGACAGTGAGAGTAGGAATGCGATGAGGTGGAGGATAAATGCGTGGCTGAGGGATTGGAGCAGGGGACAGGGATTCAAGTTTTTGGATCATTGGGACCTCTTTTGGCGCAGGTGTGACCTGTACAAAAAGGACGGGTTACACTTAAATCCTAGGGGGACCAATATCCTGGCAGGGAGATTAGCGGGGGCTACTGAGGTGACTTTAAACTAGAATGGTTGGGGGGTGGGAATCAAATTAAAGCGGCTAGGTGTGAGGAGGTTAGTTCACAACAGAGGGATGGGAACCAGTGCAGAGAGACAGAGGGGTGTAAAGTGAGCGTAGAAGCAAAAAGTACAAAGGGGAAAAGTAAAAGTGGCAGGCCGACAAATCCAGGGCAAGCATTAAAAAGGGCTAAGAGAGTTGTAAATGAGCGCCTGAAGGCTTTATGTGTCAATGCAAGGAGCATTCGTAATAAGGTGGATGAATTGAAAGTGCAGATTGTTATTAATGATTATGATATAGTTGGGATCACAGAGACATGGCTCCAGGGTGACCAGGGATGGGAGCTCAACGTTCAGGGATATTCAATATTCAGGAGGGATAGACATGAAGGAAGGGGAGGTGGGGTGGCGTTGCTGGTTAAAAAAGAGATTAACGCAATAGAAAGGAAGGACATAAGCCGGGAAGATGTGGAATCGATATGGGTAGAGCTGCGTAACACTAAGGGGCAGAAGACGCTGGTGGGAGTTGTGTACAGGCCACCTAACAGTAGTAGTGAGGTCGGAGATGGTATTAAACAGGAAATTAGAAATGTGTGCAATAAAGGAACAGCAGTTATAATGGGTGACTTCAATCTACATGTAGACTGGGTGAACCAAATTGGTAAAGGTGCTGAGGAAGAGGATTTCTTGGAATGTATGCGGGATGGTTTTTTGAACCAACATGTCGAGGAACCGACTAGAGAGCAGGCTATTCTGGACTGGGTTTTGAGCAATGAGGAAGGGTTAATTAGCGATCTTGTCGTGAGAGGCCCCTTGGGTAAGAGTGACCATAATATGGTGGAATTCTTCATTAACATGGAGAGTGACGTAGTTAATTCAGAAACAAAGGATCTGAACTTAAAGAGGGGTAACTTTGAAGGTATGAGACGTGAATTAGCTAAGATAGACTGGCAAATGACACTTCAAGGATTGACGGTGGATATGCAATGGCAGGCATTTAAAGGTTGCATGGATGAACTACAACAATTGTTCATCCCAGTTTGGCAAAAGAATAAATCAAGGAAGGTAGTGCACCCGTGGCTGACAAGAGAAATTAGGGATAGTATCAATTCCAAAGAAGTAGCATACAAATTAGCCAGAGAAAGTGGCTCACCTGAGGACTGGGAGAAATTCAGAGTTCAGCAGAGGAGGACAAAGGGCTTAATTAGGAAGGGGAAAAAAGATTATGAGAGAAAACTGGCAGAGAACATAAAAACGGACTGTAAAAGCTTTTATAGATATGTAAAAAGGAAAAGACTGATAAAGACAAATGTAGGTCCCCTGCAAACAGAAACAGGTGAATTGATTATGGGGAGCAAGGACATGGCAGAGCAATTGAATAATTACTTTGGTTCTGTCTTCACTAAGGAGGACATAAATAATCTTCCAGAAATAGTAAGGGACAGAGGGTCCAGTGAGATGGAGGAACTGAGCGAAATACATGTTAGTAGGGAAGTGGTGTTAGGTAAATTGAAGGGATTGAAGGCAGATAAATCCCCAGGGCCAGATGGTCTGCATCCCAGAGTGCTTAAGGAAGTGGCCCAAGAAATAGTGGATGCATTAGTGATAATTTTTCAAAACTCGTTAGATTCTGGACTAGTTCCTGAGGATTGGAGGGTGGCTAATGTAACCCCACTTTTTAAAAAAGGAGGGAGAGAGAAACCGGGGAATGATAGGCCGGTTAGCCTAACGTCGGTGGTGGGGAAACTGCTGGAGTCAGTTATCAAGGATGTGATAACAGCACATTTGGAAAGCGGTGAAATGATCGGACAAAGTCAGCATGGATTTGTGAAAGGAAAATCATGTCTGACGAATCTCATAGAATTTTTTGAGGATGTAACTAGTAGAGTGGATAGGGGAGAACCAGTGGATGTGGTATATTTGGATTTTCAAAAGGCTTTTGACAAGGTCCCACACAGGAGATTAGTGTGCAAACTTAAAGCACACAGTATTGGGGGTAAGGTATTGGTGTGGGTGGAGAATTGGTTAGCAGACAGGAAGCAAAGAGTGGGAATAAACGGGACCTTTTCAGAATGGCAGGCGGTGACTAGTGGGGTACCGCAAGGCTCAGTGCTGGGACCCCAGTTGTTTACAATATATATTAATGACTTGGATGAGGGAATTAAATGCAGCATCTCCAAGTTTGCGGATGACACGAAGCTGGGTGGCAGTGTTAGCAGTGAGGAGGATGCTAAGAGGATGCAGGGTGACTTGGATAGGTTGGGTGAGTGGGCAAACTCATGGCAGATGCAATTTAATGTGGATAAATGTGAAGTTATCCACTTTGGTGGCAAAAATAGGAAAACAGATTATTATCTGAATGGTGGCCGATTAGGAAAAGGGGAGGTGCAACGAGACCTGGGTGTCATTATACACCAGTCATTGAAAGTGGGCATGCAGGTACAGCAGGCGGTGAAAAAGGCGAACGGTATGCTGGCATTTATAGCGAGAGGATTCGAGTACAGGAGCAGGGAGGTACTACTGCAGTTGTACAAGGCCTTGGTGAGACCACACCTGGAGTATTGTGTGCAGTTTTGGTCCCCTAATCTGAGGAAAGACATCTTTGCCATAGAGGGAGTACAAAGAAGGTTCACCAGATTGATTCCTGGGATGGCAGGTCTTTCATATGAAGAAAGACTGGATGAACTGGGCTTGTACTCGTTGGAATTTAGAAGATTGAGGGGGGATCTGATTGAAACGTATAAGATCCTAAAGGGATTGGACAGGCTAGATGCGGGAAGATTGTTCCCGATGTTGGGGAGGTCTAGAACGAGGGGTCACAGTTTGAGGATAGAGGGGAAGCCTTTTAGGACCGAGGTTAGGAAAAACTTCTTCACACAGAGAGTGGTGAATCTGTGGAATTCTCTGCCACAGCAAACTGTTGAGGCCAGTTCATTAGCTATGTTTAAAAGGAAGTTAGATATGGCCCTTGTGGCTACAGGGGTCAGGGGGTATGGAGGGAAGGCTGGGTTCTGAGTTGGATGATCAGCCATGATCATAATAAATGGCGGTGCAGGCTCGAAGGGCCGAATGGCCTACTCCTGCACCTATTTTCTATGTTTCTATGTTTCTATGTTTCTATGTTGTTCCCTTATTCAAGAAAGGGAGTAGAGATAGCCCAGGAAATTATAGACCAGTGAGTCTTACCCTCAGTAAGTTGATGGAGAAGATCCTGAGAGGCAGGATTTACGAACATTTGGAGAGGCATAATATGATTAGGAATAGTCAGCATGGCTTTGTCAAAGGCAGGTTGTGCCTTATGAGCCCGAATGAATTTTTTGAGGATGTGACTAAGCACGTTGATGAAGGTAGAGCCGTAGATGTAATGTATATGGATTTTAGCAAGGCATTTGATAAGGTCCATGTAAGGCTTATTGAGAAAGTAAGGAGGCAGGGGATCCAAGGGAATATTGTTTTGTGAATCCAGAACTGGCTTGGACACAGAAGGCAAAGAGTGGTTGTAGATGGGTCATATCCTGCATGGAGGTCAGTGACCCGTGGTGTGCCTCAGGGATCTGTTCTGGGACCTCTTCTCTTTGTGATTTTTATAAATGACCTGGATGAGGAAGTGGAAGGATGGGTTAGAAAACTTGCTGATGACACAAAGGTTGGGGTGTTGTGGATGATGTGGAGGGTTGTCGGAGGTTACAATGGGACATCGATAGGATGCAAATCTGGGCTGAGAAGTGGCAGATGGAGTTCAACCCAGATAACTGTGAAGTATTTCATTTTTGTAGGTCAAATATGATGGCAGAATATAGTATTAATGGTAAGATTCTTGGCAGTCTGGAGGGATCTTGGGGTCCGAGTCCATAGGACACTCAAAGCTGCTGCGCAAGTTGACTCTGTGGTTAAGAAAGTATACGGTGCATTGCTCTTCATCAATCATGGGATTGAATTTAAGAGCCGAGAGGTAATGTTACAGCTATATAGGACCCTGGTCAGATCCCACTTGGAGTACTGTGCTCAATTCTGGTCGCCTCACAATAAGAAGGACATGGAAACCATAGAAAGTGTGCAGCACACATCAAAGTTGCTGGTGAACGCAGCAGGCCAAGCAGCATCTATAGGAAGAGGTGCAGTTGACGTTTCAGGCCGAGACCCTTCGTCAGGACTAACTGAAGGAAGAGTGAGTAAGGGATTTGAAAGTTGGAGCGGGAGGGGGAGATCCAAAATGATAGGAGAAGACAGGAGGGGGAGGGATGGAGCCAAGAGCTGGACAGGTGATTGGCAAAAGGGGATACGAGAGGATCATGGGACAGGAGGTCCGGGAAGAAAGACGGTGGGGGGGGGGGGACCCAGAGGATGGGTAAGGGGTATATTCAGAGGGACAGAGGGAGAAAAAGGAGAGTGAGAGAAAGAATGTGTGCATAAAAATAAGTAACAGATGGGGTACGAGGGGGAGGTGGGGCCTTAGCGCAAGTTAGAGAAGTCGATGTTCATGCCATCAAGTTGGAGGCTACCCAGACGGAATATAAGGTGTTGTTCCTCCAACCTGAGTGTGGCTTCATCTTTACAGTAGAGGAGGCCGTGGATAGACATGTCAGAATGGGAATGGGATGTGGAATTAAAATGTGTGGCCATTGGGAGATCCTGCTTTCTCTGGTGGACAGAGCGTAGATGTTCAGCAAAGCAGTCTCCCAGTCTGCGTCGTGTCTCGCCAATATATAAAAGGCCACATCGGGAGCACCGGACGCAGTATATCACCCCAGTCATCTCACAGGTGAAGTGTTGCCTCACCTGGAAGGAGTGTTTGGGGCCCTGAATGGTGGTAAGGGAGGAAGTGTAAGGGCATGTGTAGCACTTGTTCCGCTTACACGGATAAGTGCAAGGAGGGAGATCAGTGGGGAGGGATGGGGGGGACGAATGGACAAGGGAGTTGTGTAGGGAGCGATCCCTGCGGAATGCAGAGGGGGGGGGGGAAAGATGTGCTTAGTGGTGGGATTCCGTTGGAGGTGGCAGAAGTTATGGAGAATAATATGTTGGACCCGGAGGCTGGTGGGGTGGTAGGTGAGGACCAGGGGAACCCTATTCCTAGTGGGGTGGAGGGAGGATGGAGTGAGAGCAGATGTACGTGAAATGGGGGAGATGCGTTTAAGAGCAGAGTTGATAGTGGAGGAAGGGAAACCTCTTTCTTTAAAAAAGGAAGACATCTCCCTCGTCCTAGAATGAAAAGCCTCATCCTGAGAGCAGATGCGGCGGAGATGGAGGAATTGCGAGAAGGGGATGGCGTTTTTGCAAGAGACAGGGTGAGAAGAGGAATAGTCCAGATAGCTGTGAGAGTCAGTAGGCTTATAGTAGACATCAGTGGATAAGCTGTCTCCAGAGACGGAGACAGAAAGATCTAGAAAGGGGAGGGAGGTGTCGGAAATGGACCAGGTAAACTTGAGGGCAGGGTGAAAGTTGGAGGCAAAGTTAATAAAGTCAACGAGTTCTGCATGCGTGCAGGAAGCAGCGCCAATGCAGTCGTCGATGTAGCGAAGGAAAAGTGGGGGACAGATACCAAAATAGGCACGGAACATAGATTGTTCCACAAACCCAACAAAAAGGCAGGCATAGCTAGGACCCATACGAGTGCCCATGGCTACACCTTTAGTTTGGAGGAAGTGGGAGGAGCTAAAGGAGAAATTATTAAGAGTAAGGACTAATCCCGTTAGACGGAGCAGAGTGGTGGTAGAGGGGAACTGATTAGGTCTGGAATCCAAAAAGAAGCGGAGAGCTTTGAGACCTTCCTGATGGGGGATGGAAGTATATAAGGACTGGACATCCATGGTGAAAATAAAGCGGTCCGGGGCCAGGGAACTTAAAATCATCGAAAAGTTTAAGAGCGTGAGAAAGAGTGCAAAGGAGATTTACATGGATGTTGCCTGGACTGGGGAGCATGCCTTATGAGAATAGGTTGAGTGAACTTGGCCTTTTCTCCTTGGAGCGACCGAGGATGAGAGGTGACCTGATAGAGGTGTACAAGATAATGAGGGGCATTGATTGTGTCGATAGTCAGAAGCTTTTTCCCAGGGCTGAAATGGCTAGCACAAGAGGACATAGTTTTAAGGTGCTTGGAAGTAGGTACAGAGGAGATGCCAGGAGTAAGTTTTTTTACGCAGAGAGTGGTGAGTGCATGCAATGGGCTGCCGGCGGTGTTGGCGGAAGCGGAAACAATAGGGTCTTTTAAGAGACTCCTGGGTAGTTACATGGAGCTTCGAAAAATAGAGGGCTATGGGTAACCCTGGGTAATTTCAAAGGTAAGGGCATGTTCGGCACAGCTTTGTTGGCTGAAGGGCCTGTATTGTGCTGTAGTTTTCTATGTTTCCATGTTTCTAAACCTGATCCCACCGGTCATTCACATAATTTTCAAAACAACTTGTTTTGTTGTCCGGTCTTTTATTGGTGTGGTTGCTGTTTGTGATCAAAATAGGTATAGAAGCACCCAGAGTTCCTGTCCATATTACAGCGGTAAGGATGACAGCTCTTACCACCTGCTTCGTCTGAGCTGTTTTCAGCGGCCGTGAGACAGCGAGGTAGCGGCTGAAGCTTATCAGTGACAAGAAGCAGAGAGTGCTGTAGGTGTTGATGTAAAACAGAGACCCAAAGAAACCGCACGCACGGTCGGATAATCTCCAGTTTCTTCCGTTATTGTAATAATCGACCCAGACTGGAAGAAACACAACGAACATCAGGTCCGCCAGTGTCAAATTGATCATGTAGATTTTGACTTCAGTCAGTCTTTTATTGGCTTTGTTGTATAATAAATAAAAGCATGCTACGATGTTTTCCGGAAGCCCTATAATAAAGAGAAGACTGTAGATTACAACGAAAAATCTGGGTGTAAATGCAGATGACTGGTATAATTTGTCGTTCGTGCAGGTCATGTTTGCCGCCGGTCACCCAGTGAAAGGAGCACAATTGTCTCCGTGAAGCTGCGGTAAATCCACCGATCACCTCCCTGCACTGTGCGAGATGGGTGCTGATCAAGTTTTTACTCCGCAGTTGCGTGAACAACTCCCAGATGCCGTTCTTCTACGAATGTGAATGCTTGATTGTTACTTGTATCAGTGTCCAAGCGAGTTCAGTCTCAGACCCTTCCAACTTCTCTCGTTCTGTTAGCTTGACTCCAGATGGAGAAAGTCTCGTCTTTTCAGTTACTTCTAGGACTGGAGCTAACGGTCAATAATATTTCGCAGTCCTAATACCGAATGTGAAGTGTCATAGAAACAGGAACAGAATCTGCCGCGGACTTAGGGCGTTAACTGTTCTGGTTCTTTTCGTTCCTCCCTTCAGGTTCCCTTCTCTTTGATCAGGAGGGAGGTCGAAATCTCTCACGCTTCAGTCAGAACCAAAGTTCACGTATGGCGAGACCGGCATTTCCAGGAATGGGGCGAAAGGGCCGGATCAGTTCCGGTGAGAGGTGCTGGTTTCACGCCAGCGGTAGAGACCGGACTCACCCACCCAAATCGCAGAACGATGAGGTTTGACAACGTTTCAGTCTCTCTAACTCAGTCCTTATTAGACAATCATACAGGGTGGAGGAGGACTTGCTTCCACGGGACTACTGGGCTGTCTGGCGACGCCAGTGTTGGACCCAGAGGCTCTCGCGTAGGTGCGGCAGGAGGTGGTTGTGGGTGAGGTTTTTTATGAGCAGTTAGCTGTCATTTCCCCAAGCTCAACGCCACTTCCCTGCTTTGCTTCTTAACTTCTTTCATGTCTCAATTCCCATGAAACTCTGCCTTGGGAATATTCCGCGATTGAACCCTTGGCCAGAGAACTCTGAAGATCCTCCTGTCCGCAGTGCGGCATGGCCCATGGCTGCTGAAACGCTGACCACTGGTTTAACACATCTGTCTCGAGAGGATTGTGCTTTCGGTGTGATCGCTGTTCTAAGCTCGGGAGAGGTGCCTAGTAGGAGGGTTATGTCAGTGACCCGTCCGAAGCGGTCGTCCCTATCCGGCTACTATAGACTCCTTTTTGACCAATCACTTGTAAGGGACACGCAGGAGGGCTTACATTTTTATCCAATGCCCTTGTTGTGCGACACACTGCCACAGGACTTCCTAAATCTACTCTGCCATTCAGTGTAGGGGCACATTAGTGCTGCTGCCACTTAGCTCCAGCTGTACAAGTTCAATCCTACCCTGGGGTTACCGGTGAGAAGTTGACATGTCCTACCTGACAGTGGTTCTCCAACGCTTACTCTGGCTTCCTCCCATGTCCCAAAACAGGCTGGAAGGTTAACATGGCCTCTGTAAATTGCCCCTCCATTTATAGTCGTAGAATAACACAGAAGCGGGCCCTTCAGCCCATCTAGTCTGTGCTGGACTATTACCCGCCTAGTCCCATCAACTTGCACGAGGAGCATGGCCCTCCATAGCCCTACCATCCTATCTAAATTTCTCTCAAATGTTGGAATCAGACCCACACCCACCACTTGTGCTGGAAGCTCGTTCCATGCTCTCTCCACCCTGTGAGAGAAAAAGTTCCTTTCATGTTTGCCCTAAATATGTCATCTTTCACCCTTAACTGGCGACCTCTAATACTAGTCTTACCCAATGTCAGTGGAAAAGCCAGCTTGCACTTACGTTATTTGTACCCCTCATAATTTTGTCTGCTTGCTTAAGCCCGTCACCCTCACTGGGCCATAGGACGCTCACCTGGACCATCCTTTCAGGTTGTCCCCAGGGACAGCTCATCTTCTTAGTGTATCCTTCCACTACCAGGAATGAGTTCCTTGGAGCTTCTGTAGCGCTGGGATTTTAGGAGATGAGGATGCTGGCTCCTTGCCCAACCTTCCTCCTCTCACAGAGAGTTGGGAGCATTCATAATTTTGTACACCTCGATCAAATCTCTCCTCATTCTCCTGTGCTCCAGGGAACAAAGTTTTAACCTATTCCACCTTTCCCTACAACTCAGGTCCTCAATCCTGCCAACAACATTTTAAATTTTCTCTGCACTCTTTCAGGCTTATTGATATATTTTCTGTAGGTAGGTGACCAGAACTGTGCACAATACTCCAAATTAGGAAGGTAGAAAAGAGCAACAGAGTTTACAGCACAGATATGGTTCCTTCAGCCCACAATGTAGTCTATGCTGACCATTTTGCTATGCCGCTAATCCCACTTACCCTCACTATCCTTCTCTGGCTTGCCTATTTATGGGTGTGTCTAAATGCCTCTCCAACATGATTCCACCACCAGCTCCTCTGGCAGTGAGTCCCAGATATCAACCACCCTATGTAAATTATCTTCCCATCAGATCTCCTTTAAGATCTTATCTCTCACTTTAAACTCTTGTCCTCTTATTTTGATACCCCTGTCATGGAAGGAATAATTTAACTAACTGCTCTCTCTCTGCATCTTATCATCTTGATGCCTCCATCAGTCACCCAACAGCCTTTGCTCCAGGGAAAATGAGCCCAGTCTATCCAATCTCTGTCCAGAACTGAAGCCCTCCAAACCAGGCAGCTTCCTGGTGAATCTCTTCTGTATCTTCTCCAGTGCTGCCACGTCCTTTCTAAGGTGTATTAACCAGAAACTGCACATAATGCTCCAAGCGCTTGCTAACCTATGCTTTGTAAAGTTGCAACACAATGCCCAACTCTTACATTCTTTCCCCCTACCAATGAATGCAAGCATGTTTAATGTCTTCTTCACCACATTGTCTGTCAGCATTGCCACTCTCAGTGAACAATGACCTTGGGCCCTTAGTTTATTAAAATTCCTTGGTGCCCTATTGTTTGCTTTGTGTCCTTCTCCTATTTTACCTCCCAAAATGCATCAGCACACACTTGTCAGGTTTAAATTCCATCTGACAAAGCTCTGTCCCGTTTCCTGCTGTTGCTTTAACCTTCCATGTTATTCGCAATGATTCCAACTGTCAAGGTTGTCTAATCATCCACATCCAAGTTATTTATATAATTCCAAACAAGAAACCCAGCATCAAGCCCTACAGTCACAAGCTTCTAATCAGAAAAAAAACATCCTTTTACCATCACCCACTGCTTCCTATCACCAAGGGGATTTTAGACTCCCAGGTCCAAGTCGATCCCAATCGAGATGCTGCTCGGCCTGCTGAGTTCTTCCAACAGGTTCTTTGTTGCTCCAATATTTGGTAGCATTTAACCTTATTCTTTTGCTGTAGCTGGAGGTATTTTTGTTTTTTTTTATTTTAAGACCATTATTAACATCAAGACTGCATGTATTACATTTCATGGCATCTTGCCTAAATCTTCCTTCATAGTTTTAGATTTCTAAGTCCACAGTATTTACTTTTCTTCATTTAATACATGAGTCAGCTGAAAACACTTCAACGAGCTCCTTGGGGGTTATTTTGGGAAGATATTCCACTAGTATTCTCCACAAAGTATAAATTTGTAATTATAAGAGAAGAATCATTAAATGTTTAAAAAAGCAGCACAAATAATGAAAAAAATCTACGAAAGCGGTTTTATTAAGGTAGTAATTAGCAGTTACATACTCAGTGGGCACTTCATCAGGTATAGGAGTGTCCAGACTAAAGTGACTACAGAAGTGGAACCTGCTGTGCTCTTCTCCTGCTGTTGCCCATCCACTTCAAGGTTTGACATGATCTGCATTCAGAAATGCTCTTCTGCACATCACTGTAGTCTCACGTGGGTATTTGAGTTAGTGTTGCCTTCTTGTCAGCTCTAACCTCTCTCATTAACTAGGCATTTTTGCCCACCGAGCTGGAACTCACTGGATGATTCTTTTTGTTTCTCGCACCATTCTCTGTAAATTGCCAGGAGAAAAGGAGTATCTGAGATGCTTAAGCCACTTCATCCATTCCTAACAATCATTCCACAGTCAAAATCACTTGGATCACATTTCTGTCCAATTCCGGTATTTGGTTTGAACTGAGCCTGTTGACTCTGCCTGCATGCCTTTATGTACTGAGTTGCTGCAATATTATTATCTGATTAGATATATATAGCAATGAAGTGTGTGACGATATTCTGAGTTATTCATGATGGCGTTTGACCACCCATTGTCCCTTTTCCACTTTGAAACAGAACACTTAGCCATCACGTGATCAGCTTGCTTACCAGCTCAAATATCTTCACAGACTCCCTGAACTTTACCCTCACAGGTGCCAACTTATCACTCATGTTTTCTAAACTAAGCCCATTTACTGAACTTCCAAACAAGCCATTAATTCTATCTTCAAGATCTTTAATTCTACTGGTTTCCATATTAACACCCACAGATGGTCCTCTTGGTCAAAACAACACTTCAAGTTTTGTCTCTCCACATCTCAAATTTGGTAAACAACCTCACGTTGTTTATTCTGAAATTCCAAAACCTATTGTATCAAATTAACATGTACTGTCTCAGCATCTGAGAGAGCTGTTTCTCTCAGCAAGGTCAAAGGTCTTGAAACCAATCCAGACTTCAAATTTACCTTATTCAAAGGTTCAGAAACCATACTTTTCCCAATACCGTCAATAAAATTTACCTCACCAATTCTCGTCTCATCACTAACTTTTAGAATGCTGTCTAACACAAATGACTGAGAATCCTCAATTTCCACTGGTACCAAGGTTAACCCCTTATTCACTGAACCAAGTCCATCTGACCCAAAAGGACTGCATTCCTTTTCAACTGAGTCTGACACCTCAGACCTTAACTGAGTTTCAACACAAGGTTCAGTACCCTGTGAATCCACAGGTACTTCAACAACCTGAACATAGGCAATCCGGACAGCTGCCTCTTCTAGGCCTTCATCACTAGTCCCAGTTTCAAATTCCAGGTTACCCTGATCCTCCCAGCTACTCTCTGGGAAACTCTCATCTGGAGTAAACTCAACCTCGTGGGTTAAAACCACCTTGTCTGCTAATCTAGCAGACTCACGCAAGGTAGTTGCATCCCTTTCATCGAGGTATGCCCTTACATCATCTGGAACACACTTCTTAAATTCTTCAATCAAATCCAGCTCTTTCAAGCTGTAAAGATCACTGGAGTCCAACACTGGCCCTCCCAGCTGCCACATCTCCCTCTCGAACTCTCTCTGTGTTTCTGCTTCTTCAGCCGCGAGCTGTTTTAATTGCAACTTGTGCTATCTTTGCTCTTGCTCATTCTCGAACTTACGTCTATCTGACTTCATTTGTTCCAGTCGTAACTGGATCTCCTCTTTACCTGCAGGAAATCCCTTTAACACCTCCGGTCAAATTGCTTCACAGAGGTATAGTGTTCAACTATTTTCCTTCGAATTACTGCCTTTGTCATACCCTTCTTGACCTCCGTAAGTTTCAGTTCCTCAGCAATTTTCTGCAACTCATCCTTTCTAGCTTTCTTCAAAGCCACAGGGTCCGGCAAGGCCAGGAAAACTCTAACATCCATTGCTGCTCTTTTTCCACACAAACAAATTGAAAGGGATTTTCCCCAATCAAATCAATTAAGCCCCCAAACAATTTGTTCAGATCCTGGACGCAGGTCCTAATTTTGTTAGGGACCCCGGACGGGTTGAAGAACCAGCAGAAATGGAATACACCTGGAGTCTGTTTTTACAGTTTACTAACATGATTTTTATTAGTAACTATGCAATATAGTAATATAAAACTCGATAAATCAAACAGGTTAGCAGAGTTTATGCATATACAGGTGTGGAAATATAAACCCAAACTTCTTCAAGCTTCAGAGGTAATTGATACAGTCTTACAATAGTAGGTAAACGAAGTCAGTTCAGTTCATGTTAATGAGTTAAGTAGAATTGAGGAGAGAGAGAGGTTTGTTGTCCACATAAGCCGATGCTGTCGATTCTTCCCGTTGTCCTCCGAAACTTCCAAGTTAGCCAAACTTGACCAACTTAAGAGCGCCGTCTTCAAGTGATAATCTACCAAACCAGGCAAGGGTTAGACACACTGGTAGACTCCACAAAGTTAGCCCAAACACACAAAGAGATAGCCACTTATCCAGTCTCATGACATACAAAATAACTCCAAGACTGATTTGCCACAGGGGTGCCTTTCTTCAGTGAACTACCACACCCAGACAAAGGGTAAATACACATGTGGTATTCACAAAGGTTTCCTTCACCAGAGAACCCACTCTTGTGGATTACTAAGTGACAATCACACTTCTGTAGTCGAATGGAAACAAACTCACCCTCACTGGCTACTTAGAGAGAGAGTTCAAACAGTGATCTCTTTGTCACTAGGTTCTTTCTGTTTCAAACCTATCTCTCCTATTTTCTCTGCCTACAAACTTGTTCTATTTGCAGAAAACTTGAGAGTTATTCATCAATACTCAGGATCGATCCCAACTCATCCCTTTTGGGCTACTGGAAGTTTAAACCAGCGACCGACTCATTGATGTCTTCCATTGACCGAATCCAACTTGACTCTAACAGTGTGTGTGCCTGTGTGTCTTTGTATATTCAAAACAAGCTGCAGAGAAATCATAACATCGATTATCCATCAAATAACTCTACCTGCCTCTCTCTCTCTCTCTCCCTCTTTCTGGAGCAGCTCAAACAGTGTCAAAAAGTCAGTCTCATTCTCCCGACATTTTAAAGTGACAGTCCAGAGAAAATATGAACCCTAGGGGTACATAACAAATGTATAGGTGTACCTAATAAACTGGCTACGGAGTGTAATTGCCTCTGGTCTGTATTGTGGACCTACAACTGCTAAAATTCAATAATTATCATTTTCAATCAATGAACAAAAAACTCTTCAGCAACTTCTAACAGAAACGGCTGATTCTCTGGATTCTCCTTCATACTTAAAATGGAATTGGAATTGAATTGGTTTATTACTGTCACATATTCTAAGGTATAGTAAGAAGCTTATCCTGCAAACTTTTCATGCAGATCAAATTATTACCCAGTACATTGTGGTAATACAAGGTTAAGCAATAACAGTGTGTGGCAGGAAGTAATACAGCTACAGAGGAAGTGCATTGCAGGTGGTGATAAGGTGCAAGATCGTAACAAGGTAGATCGTGAGGTCAAGAGTCCATCTTATTGTGGGGGGGGGCAATGGGAGAAGACCCAAATGCAAGACATAGACACTGAAGTACTAGGAACTGGACTAGAATAGGCTCAGGGATGGCACAGAACACAGACTAGGAACTGAGACAGGAACACAGACTTGGGCTAGGACTTTGGCTAGAAAAGCGGGACCAGGTCAAGGAATTGGGAACTAGGAGCCTGGGCTTGGACTCTGAGCCTGAGACTGGACAAGGACCCAGAACCTGAGTCTTGACTCAGGCTTGGACCCCGGAACTAGGCGAGGACATGACATGGTCTTGGGAGACAGAAACCTTGGAGCTTTGGATGAGGACTGGATGCTCGGAGCCCTGGTCTAGAGCATGGGAACATGGAACCTTGGACTTGAGAGACAGGAACATGGAACACAGAGCCGGGACCCCTTTTTGGGAACAGGATGTAGGGCCAGGACTCATACACAGAACACAGAGCCAGGACCCTTCCTTGGGAACAGGACGTAGAGCCTGGACTCATACACAGAATGCTGAATACAACGAGATGGTTCCCAACACAAGGTAGCGGCAAACGGCTGGACCTACCTAGCGAAAGTGTGGACACAGAGACGGTTCCCAACACAAGGTAGCGGCAAACGGACGGACCTACCTAGCGAAGGCATGGACACAGAGACAGTTCCAAACAACGATAGACAGTTCCTTATCTAGACACAGCAAGTCTTGCTCTGGTGGTAGAACTTGACGGCAAAACAGGCAAGGCTTCAGAAGGAAAGGGAAGAGAAGGGAACAGTCCAGCCTCAGGGTAACAGCAAAGATGGCCTGGCTTACCCAACAGAGGAAAGGACAGGAAGGGACTGATCCAACTGCCTGACTTACCCCACAGATGTGCGGACGGAATACTGACGAGACGAACCAGCACCCACATTTGATCCCAGAGTCACTTATATTCCCAGCCCCAAGACGAGCATCAGGTGCCTATGATTAAGCCCAACTGAAACAAGGGACAGCCGGAAAACCCAGAGTCTGGAGTCCACGGACTGGACCATGAACCGGAACCCGGACTTCGTGGACGGGACCATGATAGGTGGTACGTGTTTTCAAACTTTTGTATCTCATGGAAGAGGGGAGTAGAGAGAATTCCATGGTGGGAGGAGAATTTGCTTTACACAAACTGCAAGTATAGACAGAGTCCATGGAGAGGAGGCTGATTTCCATAATGTGTTGAACCGTGTCCACAAATCTCTGCAGGGTCGTGAACATTGTTGGATGCTGTCACCAGACTGGAGGTACAGACCATGAAAACTAACATTTCAAACTTCAACACAACTTCTTGCTTTGCCGTCAGGTTCTTGAACTGACCGGAGAAACCCTAAGACTACCTCAAACCATATTTATTTTTCATATCCCAACCTTGCACCACATGGAACATAGAACCATACAGCACAGGAACAGACCAATAGGACCACAAACAATATACTGAGCAGTGTCCTTGGACTGTGGGAGGAAACCAGAGCACCCTGAGGAACCCACATGTTGACAAGAAAAACGTAGAAACTCCTTACAGATGGCACAGGAATTGAACTCCAATTTCTGGAATGCCCCAAGCCGTAACAGCACCACACTAACAGCCATCCCTCAACGGAAAACACCCCCTGAGGATTGTGGTGGAGGCAGCCCACAAGTGTTACCATGCTTCTAGCACCAACGTAGTAGGCCCACAATTCACTATCCCTAACTATACATCTCTGGAATGTGTGAGAGAATAGGCGTACTCCGAGGAATCCCACATGGTCACGGGCAGTACGTACAGTGGCTATAAAAAGTATTCGCTCCCCTTGGAAGTTTTCATGTTTTATTATTTCACAACAAAGGTTCAAAAGGTTCAAAGGTACAATTTAATGTCAGAGAAATGTATACAATATACATCCTGAAATGCTTTTTCTTCGCAAACATCCACAAAAATAGAGTGCCCCAAAGAATGAACATGTAATCACAGTGGATTTAATAGGCATTTTTGACACAGATCAACAGAAAATGATTCTTTTGTGTCAAGGTGAAATCAGATCTCTACAGAGTGATCTAAATTAATTACAAATATAAAGCACAAAATAACTGATTGCTTAAGTGTTCATCCCCTTTCTAAATACCAGCCCAAATACTCTTCAAATCTTGCAATGGAATGTGCCTCCACAAGCTCCATACTAGCTATTCATCATCCTCGAGGGGAAAAAACTTTGTCTTCAGACCCACTTTCACCTTAACCTTGTGCCTCTCTGGTTCTAGATTCCCCAGTACAGGAGAGAAAAAAATCTATCTGTTTATCTTTGCCCCCCAGAATTTTGTAAGCCTCTATAAACCAGTTTTTGAGTAAAAATACACCTTTCCCTTTCGTAAATATGTCTTAAGAAATGGTGTGCATCACAAAGTCCTTTAGTGCTGAAAGGAAGACGATCGATTAAAAAAAAATCTAGTATGTTATTTGATTGTTATTGAAGTTAAACAGGAATTTAAAAAGAGCAATTGTAAACAACAGTTTAACAGTAAAAGACCATGGAATCAAACAAAGTGATAGGCTCTGGTTAAAAATATATGAACATAGAACATAGAACATAGAATAGTACAGCACAGTACAGGCCCTTTAGCCCACACTGTTGTGCTGACCCTCAAACCCTGCCTCCCATATAACCCCCCACCCTAAATTCCTCCATATACCTGTCCAGTAGTCTCTTAAACTTCACGAGTGTATCTGCCTCCACCACTGACTCAGGCAGTGCATTCCATGCACCAACCACTCTCTGAGTTAAAAACCTTCCTCTAATATCCCCCTTGAACTTCCCACCCCTTACCTTAAAGCCATGTCCTCTTGTATTGAGCAGTGGTGCCCTGGGGAAGAGGCGCCGGCTAACCACTCTTATCTATTCCTCTTATTATCTTGTACGCCTCTGTCATGTCTCCTCTCATCCTCCTTCTCTCCAAAGAGTAAAGCCCTAGCTCTCTTAATCGCTGATCATAATCCATACTCTCTAAACCAGGCAGCATCCTGGTAAATCTCCTCTGTACCCTTTCCAATGCTTCCACATCCTTCCTATAGTGAGGCGACCAGAACTGGACACAGTACTCCAAGTATGGCCTAACCAGAGTTTTATAGAGCTGCATCATTACATCGTGACTCTTAAACTCTATCCCTCGACTTATGAAAGCAAACACCCCATAAGCTTTCTTAACTACCCTATCTACCTGTGAGGCAACTTTCAGGGAACTGTGGACATATACCCCCAGATCCCTCTGCTGCTCCACACTACCAAGTATCCTGCCATTTACTTTGTACTCTGCCTTGGAGTTTGTCCTTCCAAAGTGTACCACCTCACACTTCTCCAGGTTGAACTCCATCTGCCACTTCTCAGCCCACTTCTGCAACCTATCAATGTCTCTCTGCAATCTTCGACAATCTTCTACACTATCTACAACACCACCAACCTTTGTGTCAACCCACCCTTCTACCCCCACATCCAGGTCATTAATAAAAATCACGAAAAGTGGAGGTCCCAGAACAGATCCTTGTGGGACACCACTAGTCACAATCCTCCAATCTGAATGTACTCCCTCCACCATGACCCGCTGCCTTCCGCAGGCAAGCCAATTCTGAATCCACCTGGCTAAACTTCCCTGGATTCCATGCCTTCGGACTTTCTGAATAAGCCTACCGTGTGGAACCTTGTCAAATGCCTTACTAAAATCCATATAGATCACATCCACTGCACTACCTTCATCTATATGCCTGGTCACCTCCACAAAGAACTCTATCAGGCTTGTTAGACACGATCTGCCCTTCACAAAGCCATGCTGACTGTCCCAGATCAGACTATGATTCTCTAAATGCCCAGAGATCCTATCTCTAAGAATCTTTTCCAACAGCTTTCCCACCACAGACGTAAGGCTCACTGGTCTATAATTACTTGGACTATCCCTACTTCCTTTTTTGAACAAGGGGACAACATTCGCCTCCCTCCAATCCTCCAGTACCATTCCCGTGGACAACGAGGACATAAAGATCCTTGCCAGAGACTCAGCAATCTCTTCCCTCGCCTCATGGAACAGCCTGGGGAATATACCGTCATGCCCCGGGGACTTATCCGTCCTAATGTATTTTAACAACTCCAACACCTCCTCTCCCTTAATATCAACATGCTCCAGAATATCAACTTCACTCATACTGTCCTCACCATCAAGTTCCCTCTCATTGGTGAATACTGAAGAGAAGTATTCATTGAGGACCTCACTCACTTCCACAGCCTCCAGGCACATCTTCCCACCTTTATACCTAATCGGTCCTACCTTCACTCCTGTCATCCTTTTGTTCTTCACATAATTGAAGAATGCCTTGGGGTTTTCCTTTACCCTACTCGCCAAGGCCTTCTCATGCCCCCTTCTTGCTCTTCTCAGCCCCTTCTTAAGCCCCTTTCTTGCTTCCCTATAATCCTCAATAGACCCATCTAATCCTTGCTTCCTAACCCTCATGTATGCTGCCTTCTTCCACCTGACAAGATTTTCCACCTCACTTGTCACCCATGGCTCCTTCACCCTACCATTCTTTATCTTCCTCACCGGGACAAATTTAGCCCTAACATTCTGCAAGAGATCTCTAAACATCAACCACATGTCCATAGTACATTTCCCGGCAAAAACATCATCCCAATTCACACCCGCAAGTTCGAGCCTTATAGCCTCATAACTTGCCCTTCCCCAATTAAAAATTTTCCTGTCCTCTCTGATTCTATCCTTTTCCATAATAATGCTAAAGGCCAGGAATGATGGTCTACTGAGAGATCTGTGACCTGACCCAGTTCATTACCCAGTACTAGATCTAGTATGGCATTCCCCCTAGTCAGCCTGTCAACATACTGTGACAGGAATCTTTACTGGACACACTTAACAAACTCTGCCCCATCTAAACCCTTGGAAATAATCAGGTGCCAATCAATATTAGGGAAGTTAAAGTCACCCATGATAACAACCCTGTTATTTTTGCACCTTTCCAAAATCTGCCTCCCAATTTGCTCCTCTGTATCTCTGCCGCTACCAGGCAGCCTATAGAATACCCCCAGTAGAGTAATTGCTCCCTTCCTGTTCCTGACTTCCACCCATACTGACTCAAAAGAGGATCTTGCTACATTACCCACCCTTTCTGTAGCTGTAATAGTATCCCTGACCAGTAATGCCACCCCTCCACCCCTTTTCCCCCCTCTCTATCCCTTTTAAAGCACTGAAATCCAGGAATATTGAGAATTCATTCCTGCCCTGGTGCCAGCCAAGTCTCTGTAATGCCACTACATCATAATTCCATGTATGTATCCAAGCTCTCAGTTCATCACCTTTGTTCCTGATGCTTCTTGCATTGAGGTACACACACTTCAGCCCTTCTGCCTTACTACCTTTACACCGTTTATTCTGCTTCTCTTTCCTCAAAGCCTCTCTGTATGTTAGATCTGGCTTTACTCCATGCACTTCTTTCACTGCTCTATCACTCCGGGTCCCATCCCCCTTGCAAATTAGTTTAAACCCTCCCGAACCATGCTAGCAAACCTACCTGCAAGGATATTGCTCCCCCTCGAGTTCAGGTGCAACCCATCCAGTCTGTGCAGGTCCCACCTTCCCCAGAAGAGATCCCAATGATCCAAAAATCTAAAACCCTGCTCCCTGCACCAACTCCTCAGCCACGCATTCAACTGCCATCTCCTCCAATTCTTACCATCACCGTCACGTAGCACTGGCAGCAATCCTGAGAACGCCACCCTTGAGGTCCTGTTCTTCAGCCTTCTGCCTAGTTCCCGAAACTCACACTTCAGGACCTCATCCCTCTTCCTGCCTATGTCGTGTTCTGAAAGTGTGTTAACCTCTACTTCGCACAGATTTCCTCCGAGCTGGTCGGTACACTCTGGTTGTAAGCAAAGAAGCCGTTGTGTTTTTTGTACAACGAGGAAAGTGGCTCGTCGTTACTGGCAAAGCAATATAATACAAATTACTGAGAATATACAAACAATACATTTACTGTACACCTAATTGGGGTACTGTGATCAACTGTGAATGGTTAGAGATTTTTGCATGAGTGGATTTAAGGATGCGATTGATCAAAACAGAGCCTATTGCAGCCGGGTAGGGACGACCGCTTCAGACGGTTCGCTGACCCAAGCCCTCCAACTAGGCACCTCTCCTGAGCTTAGAACAGCGATCACACCGAAAGCACAATCCTCTCGAGACAGATGTGTTAAACCAGTGGTCAGCGTTTCAGCAGCCATGGGCCATGCCGCACTGCGGACAGGAGGATCTTCAGAGTTCTCTAGCCAAGGGTTCAATCGCGGAATATTCCCAAGGCAGAGTTTCATGGGAATTGAGACATGAAAGAAGTTAAGAAGCAAAGCAGGGAAGTGGCGTTGAGCTTGGGGAAATGACAGCTAACTGCTCATAAAAAACCTCACCCACAACCACCTCCTGCCGCACCTACGCAAGAGCCTCTGGGTCCAACACTGGCGTCGCCAGACAGCCCAGTAGTCCCGTGGAAGCAAGTCCTCCTCCACCCTGTATGATTGTCTAATAAGGACTGAGTTAGAGAGACTGAAACGTTGTCAAACCTCATCGTTCTGCGATTTGGGTGGGTGAGTCCGGTCTCTACCGCTGGCGTGAAACCAGCACCTCTCACCGGAACTGATCCGGCCCTTTCGCCCCATTCCTGGAAATGCCGGTCTCGCCATACGTGAACTTTGGTTCTGACTGAAGCGTGAGAGATTTCGACCTCCCTCCTGATCAAAGAGAAGGGAACCTGAAGGGAGGAACGAAAAGAACCAGAACAGTTAACGCCCTAAGTCCGCGGCAGATTCTGTTCCTGTTTCTATGACACTTCACATTCGGTTTTAGGACTGCGAAATATTATTGACCGTTAGCTCCAGTCCTAGAAGTAACTGAAAAGACGAGACTTTCTCCATCTGGAGTCAAGCTAACAGAACGAGAGAAGTTGGAAGGGTCTGAGACTGAACTCGCTTGGACACTGATACAATTAACAATCAAGCATTCACATTCGTAGAAGAACGGCATCTGGGAGTTGTTCACGCAACTGCGGAGTAAAAACTTGATCAGCACCCATCTCGCACAGTGCAGGGAGGTGATCGGTGGATTTACCGCAGCTTCACGGAGACAATTGTGCTACTTTCACTGGGTGACCGGCGGCAAACATGACCTGCACGAACGACAAATTATACCAGTCATCTGCATTTACACCCAGATTTTTCGTTGTAATCTACAGTCTTCTCTTTATTATAGGGCTTCCGGAAAACATCGTAGCATGCTTTTATTTATTATACAACAAAGCCAATAAAAGACTGACTGAAGTCAAAATCTACATGATCAATTTGACACTGGCGGACCTGATGTTCGTTGTGTTTCTTCCAGTCTGGGTCGATTATTACAATAACGGAAGAAACTGGAGATTATCCGACCGTGCGTGCGGTTTCTTTGGGTCTCTGTTTTACATCAACACCTACAGCACTCTCTGCTTCTTGTCACTGATAAGCTTCAGCCGCTACCTCGCTGTCTCACGGCCGCTGAAAACAGCTCAGACGAAGCAGGTGGTAAGAGCTGTCATCCTTACCGCTGTAATATGGACAGGAACTCTGGGTGCTTCTATACCTATTTTGATCACAAACAGTAACCACACCAATAAAAGACCGGACAGCAAAACAAGCTGTTTCGAAAATTACTGCAGCGACAATGAGTCAGAACGATCGCGTTTATTGATCATTCACTCGATTATGGCGCTGACTTTCGCTGTCACCTTCGGGGTGGTGATTGCTAATTATATCCTCATCCTTCGAAAACTTTTGATTGACAAGGTAGCGTTGAGTTTGCCTCAAGGCAAGCTGAAGAAACGGGCTTCCCGAATGGTGCTGATGGTTCTAGTGATCTACAGCCTTTGTTTTCTCCCATACCACATCATCCAACTGCCTTGGGTGGTTTACGTTCTCAACTTCACGAAACCTGGAGATGGCACCTTCAGGAAGAGTTTCAACGACGTTCACCACGTTACTCTGGGCCTGATGTGTATCAACTGTGTTCTGGATCCTATTGTTTACTGTTTTCTGACCGAAGATTTCAGACAATACCTGAGAGAGTGGATGGGCTACCTCAGGAATAACTGTGTTCTGAAGAGGCAAAAATCTCAAACCATTCACAGTTGATCGCAGTATCCCAATTCGGTGTGAATGTATTGATTGTATATTTTCAGTGATTTGTATTATTTTGCTTTGCAAGTAACGATGAGTAACTTTCCCCGTTGTCCAAAAAAAACGCAGCGGCTTGTTTGTTTACAACCAGACTACCGACCAGCTCCGAGAAAATCTGTACGAACTACGGGTTAACACACTGCTTCATGTATTTTTACCAGAGCCGATCACTTCGTTTGATTCCATGGCTTTTTACTGTTAAACTGTTGTTTACAATTGCTCTTTTTACATTTCCGTTTAACTTCAATAACAATCAAATAACATACTAGATTTTTTTTTCATCGAAATCTTCCTTTAAGCACTAAGGAAATTGCCAGTTCTTAAGAGTTATTTACAATGGGGAAGCGGTGTTTTTATTCAAAAAGCGTTTTATAGAGGCTCACAAAAACAGGGAGGAACAGAGATTAACATAGATTTTTTTTTAATCTCCTGGATTGGGGAATCTAGAACCGGAGATGCACAGGGTTAAGGTGAAAAAGAGTGAAATGTTAAGAGGGTCTGAGGAGAAGGTTTTTTCCCCCCCTCGAGGATGGTGAATAGCTAGTATGGAGCTTGTGGAGGCGCATTCCATTGCGATATGTATGACTCTATCACGCAGTTGATCTCTGGTCATTGTCATGAAGTCAGCTGGTCTCAGTCAGTAGCAGTTGGGAATTTCAATGTCTTAGTGCTATGGATGGCGCATAGTCCACCCTTTTTTGATTTCAATTAACCCGTGCTCATGGCAAACAGAACTAATGAGGAGAGCCGTTTTATCTGAATGGAGTAGGATAATCATCCCAATAGTAAAGGAAAGGATCCATCCAGTAGCTTTTCCCCAGGAGCTCCAGATCCTTCCCACTTTCGAAAGATGTACTGGTTGATAAGTTAACTGGACGGTGTAAATTATCTCCAGTATAGATGTGCGGTTCAAGCTGCACCCTGTTCTGACCCGGAAATAATTCATCTTTGACTCTAAACCCTAGATCTCCTCCCCAGCAGCATTGTGGGAGCTCTGCCCCAAAGGACTGCAACCCGTCAAGAAGGTATCCCATCATTACTTCTCAAAGGCAGTAAATGTTGGCCATGATTAATACTCATCACACCCCTTCAGTTTTCACTCAGAGTTAAAGAACACAATGTCCCAATCTGTACAAAATGAACGTCTTGTAAAAAAAAATGTGAGAAAATGATGCAACTTGAGATTTTACAAGATTTGCAGAATATTTCTTACCAGGCCCATTGCTGTTTAATGAAGAGCTGTGCAGCTCCAATTTATTGTATAAATATTTGTGGCTTTTTTTTTTAGGGTTATGCACAATGTCTTCATTAAATGAGGGCAAAAGTTATATTGTTTTCAGCTCTTGAGTAATTTTTCCAGAATTCCAGTATGTTAAAAGTTGGAAATTACTGACCAGCACTCTGACTATGCATGTGAGAGATTACAATTACAATTTCTAAATATTTCTGACACTGGTGAATCATGACAAATATTAATAATATTTTGATGTAAATGATAGTAGTGTTATTTTCCTGCTCTTCGGGCTGAAAATAAATGTGGTAGAATTCATTTTAGTCTGCTATATTCAATCTTCTAGTGTCTTCATTATGGGTAATAATTACCTTCAGTTTAACTTACCTTCTTTACATTCAGTGGCCACTTCATTAGGTACATCTTGTAACTAATAAAATGGCCACTGAGTGTATCTTCATGATCTTCTGCTGCTATAGCCCATCAAGGTTTGACGAGTTGTGCATTCAGAGATGCTCCTGCACACGCATGGTTATCTTAGTTACTGACACCTTCCTGTCAGCTTGAACCAGCCACACCATTCTCTGTAAACTCTACAGACTGTTGTGCATGAAAACCCCAGGAGAACAACCGTTTCTGAGATACTCAAACCACCCCATATGGTACCAACAATCATACCACAGTTAAAATCACTTGGATCATATTTCTTCAACATTCTGATGTTTGGTCTGAACAACAACTGAACCTCTTGACCATGTCTGCATGCTTTTATGCATTGAGTTGCTGCCACATGATTGGCTGAATAGATATTTGCATTAACAAAGAAGTGTACTGATGCAGCTCATAAAGTGGCCACTGGGTATGCAACTTTTATTTATTTCATGTCCTTCCCTTGCAACATTTCCTGTAGAATTCTGTATCTTGCTTGGTTGATTATATCTGATGTGTCTGTATCACTTCTCTGCTTGGGAGATTATTTCCTTTGGTTCCTTCGTTGCTCAGTCCTGCTCTGGTAAATTTAATAACCCTGAAGTGTCACTTTGAAACTTTTTTTTAAAAGGGTTGGAATGGAAAATGTGACAAGCATTAGTCTTGTTACTCTCACTGCAAGACATCATTGTACTCTCATTGTAAGACATCAGTTTGCACAGATTCACCACCCACTGGCTAAAAAATTCCTCTTCATCTGTTTTAAACAGATGTCCCTCTATTTTGAGGCTGTGTCCTCTGATCCTAGACTCCCTCCCCAAAGGAAACATCCTCTTCACAGCCACTCTATCTCAACATTTCAATATTTGATAGGTTTCAATGAGATCCCCTCCCCCCTCATACTTCTTAAATCCAGCGAGTAGAGGCCCAGACTAGGCAGAGGTCGTGGTGGTATAGAAGTTTTGGGGTGGGGGGGGGGCTGCAAAAGGCTCAGCAGATACAAGTGACTGGGAAGGAAGAGAGAGTGCAGAAGACAATGAAGGAGAACTGTACGAATACAGAGAGCAGGAGGAAGCTTAATGACAGGTCAAATGAGCTCAGGCAAAGCATGCATTTTCAAAACCATGATATCCCACCAACCCAGCTGCACCCCAACAACCAGCAACCACTACTAATCATTCATTTGCTGTTACCAGGTTTGGATATGGCCCAAGTGCGGAGTGAGAGACACTGAAGCAGGTCAATAGTTCACAAACTTTAATGCGAACAGTGTTAAAGGGAAAATAAACAATAAATGCTAGGCCAAATAGGGCCATTAACTAAAACTCTCAAATGGGAAATGAAGTCTAGACTGCAGCTGAAAAGAAAATCTAAACATTAAACGAATACCGCTAGTCTTCAGAGTCAATTGACTTGAAACTCCAATTTCTCAGGGAAGGCTGAAAGCAAACAGGCAGCGAAGTGTTGCTGTGCTCTGTCCAAGTCTCAACAAGCACTATGACGACAAGTATGGAGTTAAATACTATCATGATTAAACAATAATTAGCTGACATGTGCAAATTCACAAGTGCAATTGCCGTATCTACTGCGCTGCTGGATCTGTGGTTGTGATATTTGCCTCACCTCACTTTCACGCGTCTCCTCTTGTGTCTTGCATAATTCCCTAAAAATCTTAGTCCCACTAACCCCTTAGCTTCTGATTTGCTAAGTGGAAGGTCTATATCCAGAAATGAACTTTTAACCATTTTTTTGGCCAAAAAATCAACCCAGTCATTCCCCTCAACACTTCTATATACAGGGACCCATAAGAAGCTGACATGAGCACCAATATCTTTGAATGTGAAATAAAGTTTGAAGAACTTCCAACAGTAAATCTGGTCTACTGCTGGGATGACCTGTTTTAAGACCACTTAAAACGGAAAAAGATTCTGAAGAAATTATAACTTTGCAAGGACAGATTTTCTCCACCCATTGTAGGCCCAAAATGATGGTAACCAGCTCTGCAATATATGCTGATAAATAGTTTGTAAGACGTTTCTTTATTGTTACCTGTAGTCAGTCACATAAACAGCCACACTGATATTTTCTGTTAAATTATCTTTTCATCCATCAATAAAAATTGTTAACATATCACAATAATTTTCCTTAAAATATTGATCAACCAACAGACTCTCAGGCATATCTTGATCCTTGAACTTCATTAAATCATGCAACCTGAAATCAACGAAACTCATTGGGAAAAAACCACAGTGGGGAACATAGTCGGCCAAAACTAAAAACATTCTTGTGATGTTCCCAACAGTCATCCAACACACTTATAACAGGGTGATCATTCCTCTGCCCCTCAATTTAATCCAGTACGTTAACATCAAATTCAAACTCCACAACTGTGAGGGTAATTGTCCCAGTTCAACCAGTAAATCCAAAACAGGAGATGACCTCACTGTACACAACATAGTCTTAAAGTCTGTGCTTGTATCACATCCAAACGTTTTAAAGGTAAAGCTGAAGCTGATCCATAAGCCACACAGCCATAATCAAATACAGATCTAATTAAACAAGTATAACTGGACAACAGAGATTTTCCTGTAGCACCCCAGGAATATGCAAGTAGACACCTAAGGATATTTAGTGTCCCTTTACACTTGTCAATTATCTTACTGATATGATGCTTCAGTGCCAGCATATTATCCAACCACAAACCAAGAAACCTTGCCAATGACATTTCTTCCAGAATTTGACTATCTAATTTAAAATGAAGTGCGGGTCTATTGATCCTCCTTGTAAAACATACAACTTGTGTTTCAGCTACAGAAAGCTTAAAACCCCTCAGTTCAACCTTATTAACCACTAATTGCATCCTACATACAGTTAAATTGAAATTTCTACCTCTGATCCATAAAGCTCCATCATCTACCAAAAGTGATTTACCAACCTCAGTACCTATCTCAGAGAAAATATCATTAATCATAATATTAAATAACAGAGGGCTACAAATACTGCCTTGTGGGTTCCCATTCTCTATCTCATAGAAGCTCGAATGTACCTTACCTACCCTTATCTGAAAAGACCGTCCCAATAAAAAACTCAAAGAGATAGCCTTCCTCTCACTCCTAATTTCCATAATTTAATCAAAAGACTTCCCCTCCATAACATATGATATGTTTTTCTATATCAAAAAGTACTGCTGTTACAATTTCTTTGTTTACCGGTGTTTTCCTAATATCATCTTCCAAGCATAAAACTGAATCCAATGTAATTCTACTCTTCTGAAATCTGCTCTGATAAAATGTTATATCACCTCTTTTTTCTAAAGTATAACTCAACCACTTTATTACCGTACATCCATAAGTTTACACAAATAGGACATTATTGGTCTACAACTAGAAGGATCCGATGGGGGTGGTTTCAGGTTTTAGAACAGGCACTTCTACTGCCATTTTCCATGAGGAGAGAAGATGGTCTAAACTCCAAATATGATTCAAAAGTTTTAACATCATCTCAAGAGAGATGTCAATCATATGTTTGATCCTACAATAACAATTTTCCTTTCCTTTCCTGAAGCAGTTTGACCTGTACTATTAACAGCTTTCTTAAATTCACACAAAGAAAACTCTACATCACTAATACTATCATTGCTATAGCTAGCTTCCAACACATCAGGGAATTCACTTAGAACCTTAGCCCTACATTGTTTAGCCTCTGCACTTAAACTGTCTTGATTATAAATTGCAGGAAGTGACCGAGCCACCAACACAACTTTCTCTATTTCAATAATACTCGTATTACCTTCTTTAATCAATACTGGAATGTCCCTCGCCCTCTGAATTCCTCCTCCCAACCATAAGTTTTAATCATTCCCCAAGTTCTCCAAGTTTAGTATCCCTTCCAATTCTATCACAATTTTTCGCAACCTTCACTACTTTCCTCACCACGATCTATGCTCTTTTATACTTAATAAGATTGTCACTCAGAGAGTGATACTTCTTAACTTTCCTACATGCCTTATTTCTCTCCCTAATTGCCTCTGCACACTCCTCAGTCCATCATGGTACAGCCTTTCTCTTACTAATACCCTTTTTAATAGGAATCACTTCCACTGCAGTTTGCATAACATTTCATTGCAGAAATCCACATCATCCTCAACATTCACCCAGACAGACGTTCATCACACAAAGCCTTAAACTTCTCCATATTTGCTTTACCAAAATTCCATGTCCTAAAGGTTCCTTTCTGTCACGAATACAAATCTATACCCAAGCTTATAAATATAGGAAAATGATCACTCCCCAATGTTTCATCTCCCATGACATCTCTCTCGCTCACTCACTCCAGCCAGAATGTTCCAAACTACAGTTAAATCTATGGCAGTTTAAGAACAATTATGAACATTAAATCTCGTACCCCTCCCATCATTAAGACACACAAGATGTGAATATCTAAAATTCTTCTACAATCAAACCATTACCATCATTCTGCAAACATAGTGAACTATGCGCATTAAAATCCCCACCCCATACAATCCTTAGTAAGCTAAAGGTACATATGCTTGGAGGAGACTTAGGAGAATCAATGGCCCCTAATGGCAACTCCTTTGCCTGCATCTTTGGAAAGAGCTCTATTTCTAACTTTAACATCTCTATTTTCCCCTTTTTTTTTCAGGGTTATTTTGAAGACCCTGACCTGTAGTTCCACGCTGCCTACAATTCTTTGCGGGAATGGGAGCTGCTCTCAGGGTTTCGCGACTGGATGTTATTCGGCACACCAAGGGTGCGGCCTAAGAGCTACGCTCACCTTTGGAGGCCCGAGATCTCGTGGCTCTGGAGACAGGTGGATCGTAGGTCGGTGTCCTAGAGGAAGAACGAAGTGTCATGGTAGATGAAAGATCTAAGGCTGTGTGCCCAGGGGCCTGAGATCTTTAGGCACAGATCTCAATAAAAGTGACGCAATGGACTCTTAACATCGTAAACCAGTGAATTGTTTGGTATGTCTCCCCTCTCATTGTGAAACAGAGACACCTCTTTCTCCCTCATTAGGGAGAGAATGAGCCTGTGGTATGTTGAATAGTGGGTGAATGAGCAGTCTTTGGAGTACTGCAAGTCTTTGTCTTTGCTATTGTTTTGCTGCATGCTTGTGTGCTTGCTGGTGGGTGCTGATGTTTTTTTTTGCAGGAGGGAGGGGAGTGGGGGGCACTTTGGGGTTCTAATTTTTAACTGTCATTCATTCTATGGGAGCACTCCTCCGTTTTTCATGGATGTTTGCAAAGGGAAAGCATTTCAGGATGTATATTGTATACATGTCTCTGACCTTTAATGTACCTTTGAAACCTTTGAAGTCAATCGAAAGCTTTCTACAAGGGTTGTAACAAATTATCAATTTAATGCCCCTACCTGTGGAATCAAATACTTCCCCTACAAGTGCCTCATATACTTCATTTACATCCACAACTCTATGTCTTATCCCTTTCCTTATAAAATTGCAACACCAACCCCTCTACCAACTAATCTATCATGCCTAATTACAATATAACTCAACAAGGAAAAACTTAAATGTGTTAACAGTCAAGTTTACTCAATACATGTAACACCAGGTGGATTTGATAAATCTGAAATAAACTTAAGGTCTTGACCGTCAGAAATCCAGCTTCTCGCATTCCACTGCAATATTCTTATGCCCATCGTGTTCCTTCATGAAGAGACTGAAATACAGATTCCCCACCCATCAGAGCTTCATTTACAGCTCCCCACATCACACCAGCTATAGCCAGATACTTTTCAGCAGCTTTCACAATAGTTTTAAATTTCTCAGTACAAATAGCTGTTTGAGCAGTACTCTTCACCACATCTGTTATGAACATCACAAACTTCATTTTATCAACTAGTAAAGTATCTTTAGTGAGAGAAGTTTGATGCCAACATATAGCCTCTGACTTCACATTCTGTTCTTAGACTGGTACTTTGCAAAAATTTCGGTTTAACTTTTTGCAAGGCCATTGCATAAGACACAACTTACTGTACTTTAACGTGTTGAACATCAGCTGCCTTCTTAAGCACTTCACATCCTCTTTAAGCTGCATTATGTTCTCCTCCGCAGTTACAACATTTAAACTTCACACCTTTACAATCTTCATACTTATCTTGCCCACCACACTGACTAAGTCTTAGTTTCCCATGAAATACTGCTGTAACATGCCCAAACCTCTGACATTTGTTGCATCGAAGCAGGGGTAGAATACAAACTCATACATTATAACTAACATACCCCAAAGTAACTCTATCAGAGAGCTTCATTTCATCAAAACATATCAATATAGATAAACTATCCATCCTTACCCCATTTCTGACTACTTGCAATCTCTTTACCTCATTAACCTCGCCTCCCAATAAATGAGATTTAAAGTCTTCTATTGAAATCTCCACTGGGCCATCCATTATAACACCTCTAATACCTCCATTTTCATTAGGCAACAGAGACACTAACCTTTTGCCAAGCAGAGTCTTCAATTGTAATGCCTTCTCACACTGTTAACTCATCACCTCCTCTTAAAGTACAAGCACAATCTATATTCCCTATGGCCAATTTTAACTCTGTAGTTATTTAATGAGATTGATAGAAGAAGAGTGTTCCACATCAAATTTAAACATTACCTTTAAGTCTTGTTTCCTATTTTTCAATATCTCCCACACTACCTTTTCATTACTTGAAATCATTCCCATATTATGTTTCTTTTTCTGTTTTCCAGATCGACATTCAACTTCCTTCCAACTTCCTTCCACCAACCCACACTCGCCAAGACCACCATCTCCAGTTCCTTTTCCACATTCTCCCCCTACGTGAACCTACACTATTTCCCAACATCATCATGAAATTCACAGCCAGAGCCACCAACCTCCACTCCTCCAAGACAACCTGTCCACCACCCTGAGTCCTTGATCCATGGTGGGTAGTTTTCCAGCTTATGCACTCTTTAAAGGTATAGCGATCACACGAGGGTCGCTAAGAGTCATAGAGCTAATGAGAGTGTCATTTGTCTTATCTTTGCATGACTGGAGGTGGGAACTGTTGTGGAGACGCTGGGTGAGAGATGTTTGGACTGCACTGTAAGTAGCTGATAGGTGGATGCATACCCCACCCTTTCTCTTAACCTCTTCCATTCCAGTCTCTCCTCGTTGCTGAAACCTCAAGAGACATTCTGGTGTAGCTCCCCTGCACCCTTTCCTGACCAGTAATGCATGTGGTAATCCAGTCAACATCTGACCAATGTTCCATAAAGTTGGAGTATATCCTCCCTGTTCACCCACTCAATGGCTCCACTAATGCGAGCCAGCTTCCCATAAGCTTTCTTATAAAGTTATCTGCTTCACCACCATATTCAAGGATCTTTGGACTAGAGCGCCAAAGTCCCTCTGTTGCCGATACTCTTAGGGCCCTACCATTTATGGTGTACCCCCTAGTTTCATCAGCATCCCTAAAGTACACTGCCTTACATTTGTTGAATTAAACTTCAGCTGTCATTTTTAGCCCATTTCAACAACACATTAATATCATCCTGTAGCCTAAGATTATAGCAAACACTGTCAACCACTCCACCAAAGTTCTACATCGTCTGTAAATTTCTGATTATGCCTCCTACACCTAAACCCAAATCATGATTTTGCCCAAAGCAACAGCAAGGGGCCCAGTACCAACCCTTGTGGGTCAACACTAGCCACGGGCATCCAATCACAATAACAGCCCAGCCCTCCATGAAGTTTTTCTCAGAGCCTTCGATCTACGTGTTCCTGCCTCTGCACCATCTGCTAATGGAGGCAGGTTCTCTCTATTCACTCTCTCTAAAAGTGCTGCATTTTCTAAGCTGGATCCGAAACTCTGAACCGATTCCACAACCATTGAACTAACTTTCAGGTACTCTACAACTCATGTTCTCAAAATTTATTTATCTATTATTTAGTTATTTACTTGCCTGTGTGTTTATTTCTTTATTTATTAATAAATGTGTCAGGGGCTGGGAGGTGGTCATATGGGTGCAGACACACCCAGCCCTGAGACACCAAGCAAGGTAATTTGATTCCAAACAAATAGTTTAATGATCATTACAGAATGCTTCCCACTCCCTTCCCCTTTTCCCAACCATGATTCCCCTCTGCCTGCCCCCTCCCCACCCTCCCCCACGTAGAACTGTGCTTTACAGGACCAGCAATCATCAGTTGGAGCTCATTTCCTAACATGGACCCTAAGGAGTTTGTACATGCCTATAAAAAGTATTCACATCTCTTGGGAGTTTTCATGTTTTATTGTTTTACAACATTGATTCACAGTGGATTTAATTTGGCGTTTTTTGTCAACAGAAAAAGGTTCTTTCCTGTCAAAGTAAAAGCAGATCCCTACAAAGTAATGTAAGTTAATTACAAAATAAAACACAAAATAGTAGATTGTATAACTACTCACTCTATTTAGAAAATGCACAATTGGGAGCAATTGCAGTCTTGAGTCTGTGTGGATAGGTGTCAAACAGCTTTGCACATCTGGGGACTGCAATTTTCTTCCATTCTTCTTTATAAAACTACTCAAATTCTTTTAAATCCAGCCGCAAATTTCTCAATTGGATTGAGGCCTGGACTCTGACTTGGCCACTCTAGAACATTAAGTTTGTTGTTTTTAAATCATTCCTGTGTAGCATTGGCTTTATACTTGGGGTCATTGTCTTGCTGGAAAACAAGTCTTCTCCCAAGTCATGATTTTCTTGCAGACTGCATCAGGTTTCCCTCCGGATTTCCCTGTGTTTTGTGGCATTCATTTTACCCCCTACCTTCTCAAGCCTTCCTGGGCCTGCTGTAGTGAAGCATCCCCACAGTATGATGCAGCCCCCACCATGCTTCACAGTAGGGATGTTGTGTTTTTGACGATGTGCAGAGTTTGACTTATGCCAAACATAACATTTAGTCTGATGGCTAAAAAGTTCAATTTTGGTTTCATCAGACTATAGAACCTTCTTCCAGCTGAATTTAGAGTCTCCCACATCCCTTCTGGCAAACTCCAGCCGAGGTTTCATCTGAGTTTTTTCCAACAGTGGCTTTCTCTTTGCCACTCTCCTGTAAAGCTGCAGCTGGTGAAGCACTCGGATAACAGTTGTTGTCTGCACAGTCTCTCCCATCTCAGCCAACGAAGCTTGTAACTCCTCTGGAGTTATAGGTCTCTTGGTGGCCTCCCTCACTAGACCCCTTCTTGCATGGTCACTCAGTTTTCGAGGACGGCCTGCTCTAGGCAGATTTACACCTGTGCCATATTCTTTCCATTACTTAACTGTACTCCAAGGGGTACTCAGTGTCTTGCAAATTTTCTTGTATCCAACTCCTGACTTGTGCTTTTCAATAATCTTTTCATGGAGTTGCTTAGAGTGTTATTTTGTCTTCATGGTGCAGTTTTTGCTAGGATATTGACTCACTAGCAGTTAAACCTTCCAGATACAGGTGTATTTTTACTATAATCAATTGAAACACCTCGACTGCACACAGGTTTCCAAAACAGATGTCCATTTAATTAATTATGTGATTTCTAAAACTTGTTGTCTGCACCAGTGATGATTTGGTGTGCCATATGAAAGCAGGTGGATACTTAAGCAATCAATTATTTTGTGCTTTATATTTGTAATTAATTTAGTTTGCTTTGTAGAGAACTGTTTTCACTTTGACACTAAAGAATCTGTGTGTGTCATAAAAGCCAAATTGAAGCCACTGTGATTCAATGTTGTAAAACAATAAAACTTAAAACTTCCAAGGGGGGAGTGAATACTTTTTATAGGCACTGTACGTACTGCCTGTGACCATGTGGGATTCCACTGGGTACTTCCATTCTCTCACACATTCCAGAGACATAGATAGGGTTAGTGAATTATGGGCCTGCTATGTTGGTTCCAGAAGCATGGTAACACTTGTGGGCTGCCCTCACCACAATCTTTGGGAGGTGTTGGCCATTGAGGGATGGCTGTTTGTGCGGTGCTGTTACGGCTTGGGGCATTCCAGAAATCGGAGTTCAATTCCCATGCCATCTGTAAGGAATTTATATGTTCTCCTTGTCAACATGTGGGTTTCCTCAGAGTGCTCTGGTTTACTCCCACAGTCCAAGGATACTGGTTAGTATGTTCATTTGTCATTGTAAAATGACACTAGCATGTCATCTGGAAACCTTGACCTCTGGGTTTCTGCTGCAGCGACCTTCTTCCCCCTCTACAGCCTGTTAACTGGAGCTTTGCTTCCAACTGGTTGTTACTGCTTTCTCTTTCTAATGCCATACTTTAGAAGATTTCCCTTTTTGAACTCTGCGATGGGCTTATTGAACAGCTCTGATCATTCAGTCTGCTGTGTCACTCATGCAAACCCTATATTCAGTGTCAAGTGGCAAGACCAAACATTGTGAGGCTCCTCCATCCCAATATGAAGGAGCTGAGAGTCTTTGCTGGTCCAATGTGCATTTTTGACCTTACAAACCACCTCAACCTGACCCATGTACTTTATTGTCTACCTGCACTGCTCTATCTTCCTAATTATGGCACTTTATTCTGCATTCTGTGATCCTTTTCCCTCAGTCATTTGAATACTTTTTGCTATTGTTGAGCAGAGTTTAATAAATGTTTATGTTTGTTTATAAAACCTGACTCAATTATATATTCATTGTTGCTGGTCACGTGCCAAAATTGGGGGCTTGTCTGGGATTGTTCCGATTTTGAGCTTAAGTGCTTGTTTAATTATCAATCTGATTTGGAAAAGGGAAATACTCGATTCTTTTGTTTGATTCGTCTGTGGGTGGTATTTGGCAGCAACGAATATTGACGAGTTTATGGCATCGCCAGACCCGGACTTATTAGCGAAGGTGAAAAAGGGTGATGTATCCGAGATTGCTAGAATTAAAGGAATTATGAAGGTTACAACAAAGCCAGTAAATCAGAGAAAAATCATGGCATACTATAAAGAGTCGGGTGATTTTGATGAAGAAATGTCAGATATGTTTCCAATGAGTAATCTAGAGATGCAGTTACATATCGAACAAATAAAGTTAAAGCAATTAGAAGCTGATTTTGAATGAAGTTGGTTGGAAGCTGCAAATAAACAGAAGGAATTCAAAGCTGGCAAAGCCGATAAACTGAAGGAATTCTCAGCTAGAGAAGTCAATAAACGGAGGGAATTTGAAGAAAGAGAAGCAAATAAAAAGAGGGAATTTGAACTTGCGATGGCGGAATTAAAGTCCGAGAATCAGTCCTCTGGTTCTAGTAAACAGTTTGTTGCTAGTCGCGAAGTTATATTGGCTCCTCCATTTAATGAAACAAAAGTGGACAAATATTTCCAACATTCTGAAATTATTGCTCTGATTTCAGAGTGGCCAAAAGATAAATGGCCAGTGATGTTACAAAGTGTAATTAAAGGTTAGGCACAACAAAGTTTATACAGCTTTAACTGCTGAGCAAGCACTTGATTATGATATTGTGAAGCAGCATACACTGAAAGTGTATGAACTGGTTCCAGAAGCTTATAGAGAAAGATTCAGAAATTTGAAGAAATCTGTGGAAAAAACTTATGTGGAATTTGCCTATGATAAATCTGTGTGTTTTGAGTGATGGGTTTCCTCTAAAACCGTGAATGGGGGGTATAATAAATTAAAAGAGTTGATTTTATTGGAGGAATTTAAAAGGAGCATCCCTGTTGAAGTAAGGACATACTTAAATGAAAGGGACACTGCTACATTGCAGGAGTCTGCTAAATTAGCAGATGAGTATGCTTTAATCCACAAGAGTAAATTACTTCCAGGTAGAACTTTAAAAAAAAAACAGCACAGAGAGTCAAGGTAAACCAGAAATTAAATCAGAAGTTAGTGAGAAAGGTAAGGATGAAGTGAAACATGTGAAGGAAAGACAATTTGGTCCTATTTGTAATTATTGTAAGAAATCTGGTCATGTAATAGCTAATTGTTTCCAATTGAAGAAGAAGGAGAAGGAGGCAGTACCAGATGCTTGTGTGTGCAACATATTGAAACACCTGCAAATCCAGAGGGTTCGATAAATACAAATGAAGATTTTTCAGAGTCTGACCAAGTTAAGAGGGGATATGATCATTTTATAACCGAAGGATTTGTATCCTTGAAAGAGGGATCCACTCCAGTACCAATAAAAATCCCTAGGGATACTGGAGTTTCTCAGTCACTTATATTAGACAGTGTTCTAAGGTTTAGTGATGGGTCTGGACACTGGTGAGGTAAACTATACACCAGGTGTTGGGAGTGCCCTTATGCCTGTACATTTGCATAAAGTAAATTTAAGGTCAGGGTTAGTTACAAGACTTGATAAAGTAATGACTACAACACAGTTTACCTGTGAATGATGTTTCTTTATTGTTAGGAAATAGCAGCAGATGGACAAGTTTTTCCTGAAGTGCATTTGACAATAAAACCCATTTCTGCGGAACCAAAGATGGATTCTAACACCGATTCCTCCTGTATTGTAACCCGAACTATGGCTAAAAAGATTGATGTGCAGGATGGGTCTGTTACCCATAACTGTTCAACTCGGAATTCGAATTTTGAGGATGTGTCAGAAACTTTCTTATCTTCATCGTTTAATCAAGATTCTTGTAGTAAGTCTGACCATGAAGATTTGTCTCTGTCTCAGAAGGAGATGATAGCAGAGCAGAGTAGAGACCCTGAAGCTCTTCCAGGTAGTGAAATTGAGAAGGTGCCAGTAGGATATTATTTTGAGAAGGGAGTATTAATGAGGAAGTGGAGATCATCTACAATTCCTGCAAGTGAGGAATGAAAAGTTTTTCACCAGGCAGTGGTTCCTAAAGTTTATTGGAATGAGATTTTAACTATGGCTCATAGTGTGCCCTTGGGTGACCATCAAGGTGTGAAGAAAACTGTGAACAAGGTTTTTAAACATTTTCACTGGCCTGGTTTAAAAAAAGATGTGGTGATATTTTGCAGAACGTGTCATACTTGTCAAATTGTGGGTAAACCTAATCAAGTTACTCCAGTGGCCTCATTCTAACCTATTCCTGCATTTGGTGAACCATTTTCCAAAATTATTGTAGATTGTGTGGGCCCATTGCCAAAAACCAAAACTGGCCATCAATATTTGCTGACCATCATGTGCACAGCGTCTAGGTTTCCAGAGGCAATACCAATTAGGAATATAATGGCTAAAACTGTAATAAAGGCTCTTATAAAATTCTTTACTTAGTTTGGGTTGCCTAAGGAAATACAATCTGACCAAGGTCGTAATTTTATGTCTGGATTGTTCCAGCAGATAGTTTATAAACCGGGAGCAAAACAGATTACCTCGTCTGCATACCATCCAGAATCGCAGGGAGCCTTGGAGAGGTTTCATTCTACCCTCAAACTTATGATTAGGACGTATTGTGTGGAAAATGAAAATGATTGGGTTGAGGGTGTACATTTACTTCTATTTGCAGTATGGGAGTCAGTGCAGGAATCCCTAGGTTTTAGTACTCTTGAACTTGTGTTTGGGCATAGAGTTAGAGGACATTTGGCCTTGTTTAAAGAACAGTGGATTAATAAAGAGGTACATACTAATTTGCTGGATTATGTTTTAAAATTTAAGGTAAGATTGCATAAAGCTTGTAGCTTAGCTAGGGAAAATTTAAAATCTGCTCAGGAGAAAATGAAAACTTGGTATGATAAAGAAGCTAGAATGGGGTCATTTAAGCCTGTAGATAAGGAGTTGGTTCTTTTCCGGTGCAAACAAACCCTTTACAAGCTAAATTTCATGGTCCTTATGAGGCTAAAGTGAATGATGTGGATTATGTGATAAAAAATACCAAATCAAAGAAGGCCAACACAGCTTTGTCATATAAATATGATAAAACCGTATTATGAGAAACAGTCTGCTACTATGACTGTTGTGGTCGATAATAATGAGTCTGATCCCACGGGGTACTTATGGATGATTCATCTGAAACTCATTTTAAACCCAATATTATTTCTGCCAGGTTGCCAAACTCAACAATTCTGGAAAATATTGACGAGAAATTAGCTCATTTAGAACCAGAGCAGAGGCAGCAGATGGAATGGTTAATTTTTAAATATAGGGATTTATTTCCAGATGTTCCTAAAAGAACCACAGTAGCTTCACATGTTGTAGATGTTGGAGATGCCAAACCCATAAAGCAACATCCATATCGGATGAACATGGAAAAATGTGAACTTGCTGAACAAGAAATTAAGTATACTTTAGAGAATAATATTATTAGACCTTCAAATTCGAATTGGAGCTCACTGTGTGTTATGGTGCCTAAGCCAGACAATAGTATTCAGTTTTGTACTGATTACAGAAAGGTGAATGCTCTGACAAAAACTGATGCATATCCTATCCCTGGAGTGGATGATTGTGTGCATAACATGGGAAAAGCAAAGTTCCTTACAAAGATTGATTTGTTAAAAGGTTATTGGTGTGTTCCATTGACAGATAGAGGTAGAGAGATTTCTGCATTTGTAACCCCACCTGGGTTATATGAATATAATCTTCTTCCCTTTTGGATGAAGAATGCACCAGGTACTTTCCAGTGGATGATTAATTCTGTGATTCATGGGTTAAAAGATACAGATGCCTATATTGATGATTTAGTTACAGGAAATGATATTTGGGAAGCACATATTACTGCGGTGGAGAAACTATTTGAAAGGTTTTCAAAAGCTAACTTAACTATTAACTTAGCTAAAAGTGAATTTGGTCATACCACTGTGACTTACCTTGGTTATGTTGTGGGTCAAGGTAAGTTATCTCCTGTTCAGGCAAAAGTTTGGGCAATTTTAGAGGTACCCACTCCAACTGATAAAAAGACTCTCAGAAGATTTTTTTGGGAATGGTAGGATATTACCATAAATTTTGTAAGAATTTTGCTGACATTGCCCTTCCATTAACTAATCTCTTGAGGAAAAGTGCAAAGTTTGTTTGGACAGAGCCTTGTCGGGAGGCATTTGATAAATTGAAAACTATGCTATGTCATCAACCTGTGCTCAGGTCACCTGACTTTGAAAAAACATTTTCATTAGCTGTAATATTTTGATAACTCATATTAAAGGTAAAGATAATGTGATTGCTGACTGTTTATCTAGATGCTGAATGTACAATGTGAATTTTTTTTATGGAGTGGTACTTTAACATTTGTAACACTCCTACTGTATATTAGTTTTCAAGGTTATGTATGATAATACTGTGTATATTGTAGATTTTATACATTTGTATTTTTTTTGTAAATAGTTAGTTGTTAAAATTTTGCTCATAAAAGACCAAAATTTTCCTTTTTTTGGGAGGGAGGTGTTACATACCTCGTGGGTATCTCAGATTCTGGCTTCCACTTCGGGGAAATGTTTTGAATTGATTTCTCGCCTTCCCTCTTCTTCCATTCCCCACTCTGGCATCACCTGCCTTACCTCTTCTCTTCTTCTCACCTGCCTATCACCACCACCTGGTGCCCCTCCTTCCCTTTCTCCAATGGTCCACTCTTCGCTCCTAATCAGATTCCGTCTTCTTCATCTTTGACCTTTCCCATTTATCACCCCCAGCTTCTTACTTCATCTCCCCCTCTCCCATCCATCTGGTTTCACCTATCACCTTCTAGCTTGAAGTTCTCTCCCCTCCCCCCACCTTCATGTTCTGGCTCCTTCCCCCTTCCTTTCCAGCCCTGATGAAAGGTCTCAGCCTGAAGCATCAACTGCTTATTCATTTCCATAGATACTGCTGGACTGAGAGTCCCTCCAGCATTTTGTGAGTGTTGCACCATTTGGTTCATCCTGTTTGTGGTTTCATGTCTAAACTTGACATAGGGTGAGCCGAGGAATGAGAACGTGGAATGCTGAGGTTAGCAGAAAACTAATCTGCAGCTGGATATGGGGCTGCCAGGAAGGTTGGAAGCTTTTTATGTACAGACACTCTCCAGGTCACATAAGGGTTCCAAGAACAGACCATAACCTGAAGCTTCTGCAAATCGATTAAGGTTACAAAAGTGTTACTGTAAGTTAACACAAAATAATCTGCAGTTGCTGGGGTCAAAGCAACACTCACAACATGCTGGAGGAACTCAGCAGGTCGGGCAGCATCCGTGGAAAAGATTGGTCGATGTTTCGGACCGGAACCCTTCGTCAGGACTGGCGAAGGGTTCCGGCCCGAAACATCGACCGATCTTTTCCACGGATGCTGCCCGACCTGCTGAGTTCCTCCAGCGTGTTGTGAGTGTCATTGTAAGTTAATTAGCTACAGACAAGAACGGATCTTCAGTAAAGCAGAGAAGATTTGTAAGGATGTTGCCGGGACTAGAACGCCTGGATTATAGGAGAAGGCTGACTAGACTGGGTCCTTGTTCCTCAGAAGAATGAGTGGCAACCTTATGAAAACGTTTAAAATTATAAGAGCCATAGCTAAGGTGGATGTTAACAGTCTTTTCTTCAGGACAGGGGAGTCCGAAACTAGGGGCAGAGGTTTAAAGTGGAAGGGAAAAGATTTGAATGGGACCCAAGAGTCAACTTTTTCTTGCAGAGGGTAGAGTACAGTACTGTACAATGGTCTTAGGCACATATATGTAGCTAGGGCACCAAAGACTTTTGCACAGTAGTGTAGTAATTTTATGTATTGCATTGTACTGTTGCCACAAAATAAAACACATTTCATGACATACGTGAGTGATGAGACATCTGATTCTGATATGGGTCTCTATTGTGGACTGAGAGTGGGAAGGGGACAGGGAGAGGGGAATCATGGTTGGGAAAAGGGGAAGGGAGAGGGCAGAGAGACATATAGGGGCCTAAGACTTTTGCATGGGGTTGTATATGGAAAGAACTGCCAGAGAAAATGGTCGAGGCAGGTGCACTAGTATCAGTTAAGAAAAGTTAGGATAGGTACATGGAGGGGAGGGACTTAGATGGATATGGGCCAACTGCAGGATACTGGGACTAGCCGTGTGGACACCGTAGTTGGGGTAGGCTGGATGGGCTGCAAGGCCTGCATCTATGCTGTATTACTCTCTGACTCTAATCACAGATTGTAGCTGGAATTAATTGGTACAGACCTGTACTACAGATGCAAAATATGCTGGACTCTGGGGGTCACTAACCCAGAGAATTTGAACACGTACAAGACTGGCAGGAGTTGTGGGAGGGAAAGCATAGGCAGCACAGATATATCCATTAACCCCTGCCCAGGGATACGGAGATCAGCGAAGGGGAGAGGCCAAACATTGTCTGCAAACTACTTTGAACTATTGGTGGAAGAGGAGGCTGAACTTGTTTGGAGTTTATAGGTTTAGAGCAGCATGGTAGCTTTACAGTGCCAGTGGCTGCGGTTCAAGTCCTACCACTGTCTGGAAGGAGTTTATACCTTCTCCCTGTGACCATGTGAGTTTCCTCTGGGTGCTCCGCTTTCCTCCCACATTCCAAGGATGTATGAGTCACAGTTAGTGAGTTATGGGTATGCTATGTTGGCACTGGAAGTGCGGCTGCCCCCAGCACATCAACGGTCTGTGTTGCCTGTTAATTCAAAATGACACATTTCACTGTATGTCTCAATGCACATGTGACAAATAAAGCCAATCTCTATCTTTAACTCTGCTCTGGAAAGTACATCATATACAAAAAACTTGCAATTACATCGTGCCTTTCTCATTTCCTTTAGGATACCTGTCAAGCGATTAAGTATGTTCAAAGTGAAGTCAGCGCTGTCACGTGGAAGACATGGCAACCAACCTGTATAGAGAAAGATCCCACAGATAATGATGCTGCTGCATCTGAATACTTTATCCTCTTCTGTGGTGATGACGTGTAGTGATGATAACACAGCTCCCCTTTGGAGAACTCCCTTTAACAGCTCATCATGAGAGGAAATAGGAAACATCTCATCTGACTGACCAAGTTTTCTAAGAGTCAGGCCGCAGTTTTCCATGTCACTCCTTCTGACACACTCTAGAGTGTGTTTAGCATTTCAAGATTCACATTGTTTGAGGAGAGCACACTGCACCCTCTTGAGGTTCAAAGTTCAGAGTAAATTTATTATCAAAGTAAATATTTGTTACCATATACTACCTGGAAATTCATTTTCTTGTTGGCATTCATAGTAAAACCAGGAAATATAATAGAATCAATGGAAAACAACACACAAAGACTGACAACCAATGTGCAAAAGATGAAAACTGTACAAATATAAATAAATAAATATTACTGAGAGCGTGAGTTCTAGAGTCCTTGAAAGTGAATCTATAGTTTGTAGAATCAGTTCAGAGTCGTGGTGAGTTCAGCTGTTCACACTGGTCCAGGCTCTCCAGGAGCCTGATGGTTGAAGGGTAGTCACTGTTTCTGAAGTTGCTGGTGTGGGATCCAAGGCTCTGATAACAAGGCCATTAAGACAACAGAAAAGACAAGACATTGAGAGGTGAAAGGAGGAGGAGGAGGTGATCCACAATATTGAATGTAGAACAGATACACAGCATTAGGCAAAGCTGGATAACAGTGAGATGAGCAGGATATATGATGGTGACATCATGGTCTTTGATGGTAATAGCCATCATGGGCACTAGCCTACTTGCTATATACAGAAAGGTGCCAGAAAAAAGGCCAGAAATATCAAGAAGCGTCTAACCCACCCTGGTTATGAACTGTTTGTCCCACTCCCATCAGATAAGGCTACACAATATCCACACCAGGGCCACTAGACTCAAAAACAGTTATTTCCCCCATGTTGCTCAACACCTCCACCCACTAACTCACCCAACCACCCCTCACCACCACTACATGCATCAGCCATCTGGTGTATCAAACACCTGGGATTTAAACATGATATGATCAGGCACATAACGTGCAGTGGCATCAGAACTGGACTTCATGGCGGATGGTCCTGAGTTCGAATCCTGCCGGGTCCCAACCTGGGCAGCAGCAGTATCTGTGTGGAAGAAAGGCCTAGCAATCTACTTCTGTATCTTGCCACAAAAACCCTATGGACAATGGCACTATCCACAGGGTCACCATAAATTAATGGCAACTTGATTAGGGTGCTTAAGACTTTTGCACTGTACCATATCTGTCAATGTAGAGTTTGTAAATCTGGCTGGAGCAGGAAGCAAAGGATATTGGGAATAGCAAGAGTGGAGCACCACGGGAGGGATGTGGGACAGGTGGAAGAGGAGGAATGCCGGCAAGGTCATTTGATTCCAAACAAATGGTTTATTGATCATTACAGAATATCTTACTGGTGCTTCCTGCTCCCTCCCAACCATGATTCCCCTCTGCCTATCCCCTACCTACACTCAATAGAGACCCATATCAGAATCAAGTTTATCACTCAGAGATGTCATTTTTTTTGTGGCAGAAGGCAGTGCATACATAAAATGACTTCAGTGCTGTGCAAAGGTCTAAGGCACCCTAGATTTATATACATGCCTAAGACTTTTACACAGTGCTAATCCTACGTATATACGCCACACACTGACAGTTACTTGTACATGGTGTTTTATGGGATTGATATTTGTATTTATTGTGTTTTTATGCTGCATCAAACCCAGAATAACAATCAATTCATTCTCCTTTACACTCGTGTGCTGAGGACTGACATGAAACTATCCTGAATCTTGTTGGGGGTTTAGCAACACTGCAGTTCAAAATAAATCATTGATCATACGATGGAAAGGCACATTTGTATGATATCTTTCTTGACAATGGAAGGTCCCAACATGCTTCATTACTAAAGAAATACTTCAGCAGTTTTCCCCTCATATCACAGTGATCTAACAGCTTGTTTCAGTGCTTTTGGCAGGAGGCTGAACTTTGGGACAGTGCATCTGTTCACGTCTTTACACAGAAAACAGTTAACTGCACTACACTGCATATGTTTCTAAAACAAAGTTCTGCTCTCATTCAAAAACCAATGGACAAAAATCACTTGTCTTTCGTTGCTCCATTATGCAGTTTAAAGGGCATATCAAGGTCATTTGGACAAAAGCCCTGAGATTACATGGCCCCAGCAACACAGTCTAACACTTAAAGACCATAGTTAATATTCACTAAACCAATGTCTCAGCTTTAAACTCCTGATGAGAGCTGCAGTTAGTAGATTGAACAACATCAGATCATGTAAACAGTTTGGAGCTAAAAACAGAAAGATGTTTGGCCTAACTTAAGAACTTTTTAGCTTGTTCTTAGATGGCCTCACAAGGCGGGACGGGGGGCCATGCCAGTTTGTTCTACTTCTTACTTCCCCGTAACGCATTCTCCTGCCCCACATCCCCATTAACTCTCCCCCCGCCCCAAATCCCACTACAGTCTTGTTCTACTACTTCCTTCCTTGTAACGCATTCCCCCACCCGACATCATCATTAACTCTCCCCCCACTGCAGCCAATTCACCTTGGCTATTTAACCTACAAACTGGCACATTGGTGAGACACAGGAGGAAACCAGAGAGATGAGGAGAACCCGCACAGTATGGAGAGAACGTGCAGGCTCCACACCAACAGCAGTGGAGCTCAGGACTGAAACTGATTCATTGGAGCTGTAAGTGTGGCTACCTGCTTCCCGTAGTGTTGCCCTTAAAGGGCATTGGGTGGTAGAGGGGTTGAACAGAATAAATAAGGAATGGCAGAATCCGAACAGACTGTGAAAATATTTAGCATAGCCCATGATAGTCAAGGCAGATGATAATCTATAACACAAAAATATGTTAAAAGTTTTGAAAATCTTAATGAAATGTTACTTAAGTTAAACAGCTGATATTCCATACAATTAATTCCATACAAACAACGTCTTCATCATCTTGGACTTCTGCCTTCAAGGACTGACAGTTCACATAACAAGTCTAGGCAGGCACAAGTTCAGCAAGGTAATATCCCTTCTATTCCAGAAATGTGTCATCACAACATACAGCCAGAAACATCAAGTATTTTGATGTGGTAACAAGGAGGGTTGATGGGAGCTCAGTGTTTGATGTCATAGAAACATAGAAACCATACAGCACAATACAGGCCCTTCGGCCCACAAAGCTGTGCCGAACATGTCCTGACCTTAGAACTACCTAGGCTTTACCCATAGCCCTCTATTTTTCCATGCTCTATGTAGCCAACCAGGAGTCTCTTAAAAGACCTGATCGTTTCCGCCTCCACCACCACCACCGGAAGCCCATTCCATGCACTCACCACTCTCTGCATATAAACTTACCCCTGACATCTCCTCTGTACCTACTTCTAAGCACCTTAAAACTATGCCCTCTCGTGCTAGCCATTTCAGCCCTGGGGAAAAGCCTCTGACTATCCACATGATCAACGCCCCTCATCATCTTATACACCTCTATCTGGTCACCTCTCATCCTCCGTCGCTCCAAGGAGAAAAGGCCGGGTTCACTCAACCTATTCTCTTAAGGCATGCTCCCCAATCCAGGCAACATCCTTGTAAATCTCCTTGCACCCTTTCCATGGTTTCCACATCCTTCCTGTAGTGAGGCGACCAGAACTGAGCACAGTACTCCAAGTGGGGTCTGACCAGGGTTCTATAAAGCTGCAACATTACCTCTCGGCTCTTAAACTCAATTCTACGGTTGATGAAGGCCAATACACCGTATGCCTTCTTAACCACAGAGCCAACCTGGGTAGCAGATTTGAGTGTCCTATGGGCTCGGACCCCAATATCCCTCTGATCCTCCACACTACCAAGAGTCTTACCATTAATGCTATATTCCGCCATCATATTTGACCTACCAAAATGAACCACCTCACACTTATCTGGGTTGAACTCCATCTGCCACTTGTCAGCCCAGTTTTGCGTTCTATCAATATCCCGTTGTAACCTCTGACAGCCCTCCACACTATCCACAACACCCCCAACCTTTGTGTCATCAGCAAATTTACTAACCCAACCCTCCACTTCCTCATCCTACAGAGTTCTATACAGAGTTTAACATCATAAGACATAGGAGCAGAATTAGGCCATTTGGCCCATCATGTCTGTTCTGCCATTCTATCATAGCAGATTTATTATCCAACTTTACCTCATTCTCCTATCTTCTCCCCATAACCTTTGATCCCTTAACTAATCAAGAACCTATTGACCTCTGCAATGACTTGGCCTCACAATCATCTGTGGCAATCATTATCTCTGGCTAAGGAAATTCTTCCTCAATCTCTGTTCTAAATGGACATCCTTCTATTCTGAGGCTGTGCTCTCTGTGTCTCCTGTGATTAACAGACTGTTCGAAACAGACTTTCTGCCATATAGATGGTGCATGCTGCAGCTCTAGCTGTGACGGCCTACTTTATCACGTGCCCGCCTTTGCTGTCAACCTGTCTGATTTATTCATTTATAGGAACACTCTGCAACATAGAAATTTTGGTGAAAGACCCCTGCAATAAATTATGCTGAACAGAACAAGAAAATTCACCTTGTCACATTTCAGCTGCTTCAAAGAGTTTTTTCCTGTAAATAAGTCCTCTGTTGGAATATGCCCAATCCTAAGAGTTCTGCCTCCTCATTCTATAAGTATTATATTCCAGGTCTTGTCACAGCATGAAGAAATATTTCCTTATTTCTTGATCATGCTTTTGAAAGTTTCTCTAAGCTTGTAACCACTTGCCACTGACCTACTTGGAGGAGAAAATGATTTCTCCCTATAGCACGTTAAATCTTCTGTTAAATTCAGTGCTTTAAGGAAATACACCTAAGCTTCTAAACTCAAGACCTAATTGAACCTACAGTCAGTGGTCACTTTATTAGGTACCTCCTGTACCTAATAAAATAGGCACCGAGTGTATGTTCATGGTCTTCTGCTGCTGTAGCCTATCCAAGATTTAACATGTTGTGCATTCAGAGATGCTCTTCTGCACCCCACTGTTGTAACGTGTGGTTACTTGAGTTACTGTCGCCTTCCTGTCAGCTTGAACCAGTCTGGCCATTCTCCCCTGACCTCTCTCATTTACAAGGCCTTTTTGACCACAGAACTGCTGCTCACTGGATGTTTCTTTGTTTTTCACACCATTCTCTGTAAACTCTGGAGACTGATGTGTCTGAAAATCCCAGGAAGTTAGCAGTTTCTGAGATACTCAAACCACACAGTCTGGTACAAAAAAAAATCATTCCACAGTCAAAATTCCTTAGATCACATTTCCTTCCCAGTCTAGTGTTTGGCCTGAACAACAACTGAACCTCTTGACCTTGTCTGCATCTTGGGTATTTGCATTAATGGGCAGGTGTACAGGTGTGGCACTGTGTGTATACTGATCACGTGGTCCAAATCCTGAAACTCCTGTCCATACAGAAACGGGAAAGTCAAGAGAGTTGGGTCTTGCTTGCATGCCCAGAGCTTTGAAACAATACATCGTGATAGTGAGACTGATCTATTGGGACTTCTGGAGGCAGTCACTGGCCTGATGCAGAAGGCCACCTCTCAGAGGTACCTCGCTGACAGAACCAGTAAGCGGTGCATTCACTTGTTAAGTAAAGAGCTGAGGAAGGCAAGTGGGTGCTTTCCAGCCAATGGGAAGAGTCTCTGCTGGAGGATTGTAGCGTTGCAGAGACAGCTAAGGGTGACGTCAGGCAGAGGTAGGGCTGGTCTTTTGTGACTTTTCTCTGAGGCTGTACATGCGTGTGTCCCCTCCAAGAGAGTGATCCAATCCCTGAAGTCTTTAGGAATTCTGGGAAGGTGACCAGTCTGTGTTGCATAATTGAAGGGCTGGGATGAGATCAAGTGCTCCGACTCAGCCTGACCCCTCCTCAATGAGTAGATCTTGAGAATGGCTAATAGCAGCGTGTATCAGAGTTAAAACTTTTAGTGAGCCTGAACATTAAATAAGCTTTGACAGTAAAACTGTCTTGATCAAATTTACTAGTCATCTCCAATGTGGGACACAGCAGCACCTGATAGAGGGAAGCTTGCTGGACAAATGCTGATCACCATACAGAATATATTTAAACTCAAGAGGCTCTGCAGGTGCTGGAAGTCCAGAGTAACACACACACACACACACACACACACACATACACAAACACGCTGGAGGAACTCAGCAGGTCAGGCAGCATCTTTGGAGAGGAATAAACAGTCCTGTGGACTCTTGCCGGGCAATATTTGAGTCATAATGAAGGATCTCGGAAAAAACATTGCAAAAAAGCCAATTAGCAGATCAGGCAGCGCCTGTCAACAAAGAATGAATTTCCAAGGAAAAATGATGGGCATTTGCAACGTTACCTGCAGGAGCTGTCAATCCACAAATGGGGCTGAATATCCACAGCATTTTCCAGTTTTATTCCAGATTTCCAGTCTCTGCAGTAGTATGGTTTTCAAAAACCAAGTTCAATGGTCCCATTTGATATCAGAGAATGTATCCTGAAAACAACCTGAAATCCTTACTCTTCACAAACATCCATGAAGAAGAATAGAAGAATCAATGACAGAAGAATGTCAGAACCCTAAATCCCCCCCACGCAAAAGCAGCAGCAAATCATCAACCCTCCTGCCTCTGCCTTCCCCCACCTGTTCCAGCAAAAAGCACCAACCCTCCTGCCTCTGCCTTCCCGCACCTGTCCCGGCAAAAAGCACCAACCCTCCTGCCTCCGCCTTCCCCCACCTGTTCCAGCAAAAAGCACCAACCCTCCTGCCTCCGCCTTCCCCCACCTGTCCCAGCAAAAAGCACCAACGCTCCTGCCTCCGCCTTCCCCCACCTGTCCCAGCAAAAAGCACCAACCCTCCTGCCTCCGCCTTCCCCCACCTGTTCCAGCAAAAAGCACCAAACCCCCCCCCCACCACCCACCACGCAATAGCAAGCCCCCAGAGACCCTGGTCTAAAGTCCATTAAAAATACTACTGTCCATCCCAACCACTCAACAGGCCCTCTCTCTCATCAACATGGAAAGAGAGAGATATGCAAAAGTTTGGGCACCATGGTCAAAATTTCTGATACCGTGAACAGCTGAGTAAAAGATGAACTGAGTTCCAAAAGGCATAAAGTTAAAGATGACACATTTCTTTAATATTTTAAGCAAGAAAACTTTTATTTCCATCTTTTACAGTTTCAAAATAACAAAAAAGGAAAAGGGCCCGAAGCAAAAGTTTGGGCACCTTGCATGGCAGTACTTAGTAACACCCCCTTTGGCAAGTATCACAGCTTGTAAATGCTTTTTGCAGCCAGCTAAGACTCTTTCAATTCTTGTTTGGTGGACTTTTGCCCATTCTTCCTTGCAAAAGGCCTCTAATTCTGTGAGATCTTGGGCCGTCTTACATGCACTGCTCTTTTGAGGTCTATCCACAGATTCTCGATGATGTTTAGGTTGGAGGACTGTGAGGGCCATGGCAAAACCTTCATCTTGCCCCTCTTGAGGTAGTCCATCGTGGATTTTGAGGTGTGCTTAGGATCATTATCCTGTTGTAGAAGCCAGCCTCTTTTCATCTTCGGCTTTTTTACAGACGGTGTGATGTTTGCTTCCAGAATTTGCTGGTATTTCATTGAATTTATTCTTCCCTCTACCAGTAAATGTTCTCCGTGCCACTGGCTGCAACGCAAGCCCAAAGCATGATCGATCCACCCCCGTGCTTAACAGTTGGAGCTCTGCACCTTTTTTCTCCAAACATACCTTTGCTCATTGCGGCCAAAAAGTTCTATTTTAACTTCATCAGTCCACAGGACTTGTTTCCAAAATGCATCAGGCTTGTTTAGATGTTCCTTTGAACTTTTTGAATAGAACTTCAGTCGGCAAGGAATCATGTGTGTGAAGGCACACGCCTCCCAAGCCACAGCTGAAGATCCCGAGGCGCAGTCCGCTCAGGGAGTTCAGAAGAGCGAGAATCAATGGCTTGTGAAGAACGTAGTTTCAGTGCAGGTGTAGATCATGGACTCTGACAGGTCCACAGGCACCTTGAAAGGGATGAAAGAGACATGAGAACGGTAATTTTAAACTGTGTCGCAGATGAACTGGAAGAAGTCGCCCAGGTCAGCAAAAGCCTTTGGCACTATCCTGAGCTCCTCCTACTCCAGACCAAGTTAACATGATTTCTCATCAACACTCCTGTCTCACTTGAAATTAAAGGTTAATCTGTTTAGCACAGATCTTTGAGCAGCTGCAAGGTAAACCCTGACCCAGTTGAATGCTCTTTTGTATCTTTAAATGCCTTTGTTATTAGTATGCCTAATTGACAGAATTTTTTGATGGAAACACCAATCGCCAGGAACAGAAAAGTCTACAGAAAGTGGTGGATATGGCTCAGTCCATCACAGGCAAAGCCCTCTGCATCATTCAGCGCACTTACAAGGAGTGCCACCACAAGAAAGCAGCGCCCATCGTCGCGGTCCAGCACTCACCCCACCATTCAGACCAGGCTCTCTTCTCAATACTACCATCAGGCAGGAGGTACACACCACCACGCTCAGGAACTGTCAGAACCATCAGTCTGTTGAATTGACATGGATAACATCAGTCAGCTCAACTCTAAACTGACTTCGCTTTAAGGGACTCCACTACTCGTTTTCTCAGTATTATTCAATTATTGACTTAGTATTGGAACAATTTGTCTTCTTGTGGTTGCTTGTCAGTCTTCATTTACATACAGTTTTTTCTATAAATTCTATTGTATTTCTTTATTTACCTGCAAGAAGATCAATCTCAAGCTAGACTATGGTGCCATATATGCACTTCAATTCTAAATTTACTTTGAAGAGTTAAACATTCCATGACAGATAAGATTGCTTAGTTTTAAGACAAGGGATCTACGAATCTGACGCAGACAACAGTTGGTGTGGAACTACAGAGAAGTGCCAAGTCAGGTCTGCAGATTAACAGGGTTGCACTGTGAGAAACAGATGCAGAAAGGCTGCCAATACTCAGCGGGTCAGGCAACACCTCTGGAGAGGGACAGATAATGTTTTGAGTCAAGCCTGGCTGCAGAAAGGTGGTGAGAAGAGCAGAGTTGGAACTGGAGGAGCAGAAAACCTGCAGCACAATACAGGCCCTTCAGCCCGGAAAGCTATGGCGAACATGTCCTTACCTGAGAAAATACCTAGGATTACCCACAGCCCTCTATTTTTCTAAGTTCCATGTGCCTATCCAGGAGTCTCTTAAAAGACCCTATTGTATCTGCCTCCACCACCGTCGCCGGCAACCCATTCCACACACTTACCACTCTCTGCGTGAAAAAACTTACCCCTGATATCTCCTCTGTACCTTCTTCCAAGAACCTTAAAACTGTGCCCTCTCATGCTAGCCATTTCAGTGCTAGGAAAAAGACTCTAACTATCCACACACTTAATGCCTCTCATCATCTTGTACACCTCTATTTGGTTACCTCTCATCCTCCATCGCTCCAAGGAAAAGAGGCCGAGTTCACTCAACCTATTCTCATAAGGCATGCTCTCAATCCAGGCAACATCCTTGTAAATCTCCTCTGCACCCCTTTCTATGGTTTTCACAACCCTCCTATAGTGAGGCGACCAGAACTGAGCACATTACTCCAAGTGGGGTCTGACCAGGGTCCTATATAGCTGTAACATTACCTCTTGGCTCCTAAACTCAATCCCATGACTAATGAAGGCCAATGCACCAAATGATTCTTAACCACACAGTCAACTTGTGCAGCAGCCTTGAGTGTCTATGAACTCGGACCCCAAATTCCCTCTGTTCTTCCAACTTGCCAAGAGTCTTACCATAAATACTATATTCTGTCATCATATTTGACCTACCAAAAAGAACCACCTCACACTTATCTGGGTTGAACTTCATCTGCCACTTCTTAGCCCATTTTTGCATTATATCAATGTCCTGCTGTAACCTCTGACAGCCCTCCACACTATCCACAACACCTCCAATCTTTGTGTCATCAGCAAATTTACTAACCTATCCCTCCACTTCTTCATCCAGGTCATTTATTAAAATCACGAAGAGAAGGGGTCCCAGAACAGATCCCTGAGGCACACCACTGGTCACTGACCTCCATGCAGAATATGACTTGTCTACAACTATTCTTTGCCTTCTGTGGGCAAGCCAGTTCTGGATCCACAAAGGAATTTCCCCTTGGATCCCATGCCTTCTTAATTTCTCAATAAGCCTTGCATGGGATACCTTATCAAATGCCTTGCTGAAATCCATATACACTACATCTACTGCTCTACCTTCATCAATGTGTTTAGTGACATCCTCAAAATATTCAATCAAGCTTGTAAGGCATAACCTGCCTTTGACAAAGCCATGCTGACTATTCCTAATCATATTATGCCTCTCCAAATGTTCATAAATTCAGCCTCTTAGGATCTTCTCCATCAACTTATCAACCACTGAAGTAAAACTAATTGGTCTATAAATTCCTGGGCTATCTCTACTCCCTTTCTTGAATAATGGAACAACATCCGCAACCCTCTAGTTCTCCGGAATCACTCCTGTCCTCACTGATATTGCAAAGATCATTGCCAGTGGCTCAGCAATCTCCTCCCTTACCTCCCACAGTAGCCTGGGGTACATCTCATCCGGTCCCGGTGACTTATCCAACTTGATGCTTTCCAAAAGCTCCAGCACATCCTCTTTCTTAACATCTACATGCTCAAGCTTTTCACTCCACTCTAAGTCATTGCTACCTTCGCCAAGGTCCTTTTTTGCAGTGAATACCGAAGCAAAGTACTCATTCGCTATCTCCTCCAGTTCCATACACACTTTTCCACTGTCACACTTGATTGGTCCTATTCTCTCACATCTTATCCTCTTGCTCTTAACATACTTGTAGAATGCCTTGGGGTTTTCCTTAATCCTGTCCACCAAGGCCTTCCCATGGCCCCTACTGGCTCTCCTAATTTCTTTATTGAGCTCCTTCCTGCTAGCCTTATAATCTTCTAGCTCTCTATCATTACCTAGCTCTTTGAACCTTTCATAAGCTCTTCTTTTCTTCTTGTTTAGATTTACAACAGCCTTTGTATACCACAGTTCCTGTACCCTACCATCCTTTCTGTCTCATTGGAATGTACCTATGCAGAACTCCTATGTAAATATCCCCTGATCATTTGCCACATTTCTTCCATACATTTCCCCAAGAACATCTGTTTCCAATTTATTCTTCCAAGTTCCTGCCTGATAGCCTCATATTTCCCCTTACTCCAATTAAACGTTTCCCTAACTTGTCTGTTCCTATCCCTCTCCAATGCTATGGTAAAGGAGATAGAGTTGTCATCACTATCTCCAAAATGCTCTCCCATTGAGAGACCTGACACCTGACCAGTTTCATTTCCCAATACCAGATCAAGTACAGCCTCTCTTCTTGTAGGCTTATCTACATATTGTGTCAAGAAAGCTTCCTGAACATACCTAACAAACTCTACCCCATCTAAACTCCTCACTCTAGGGACGTGCCAATCAATATTTGGGAAATTAATATTTCCCATCACAACAACCCTGTCATTATTCTACCTTTCCAGAATCTGTCTCCCTATCTACTCCTCAATGTCCCTGTTACTATCGGGTGGTCTGTAAAAAAATACCCAGTGGAGTTATTGACCCCTTCCTGTTCCTAACTTCCACCCACAGAGACCCCGTAGACAATCCCTCCATGTCTTCCTCCTTTTCCCCATCTGTGACACTATCTCTGATCAATAGTGCCACGCCCCCACCTCTTTTGCCTCCCTCCCTGTCCTTTCTGAAACATCTAAAGCCTGGCGCTCGAGGTAACCATTCCTGCCCCTGAGCCATCCAGGTCTTTGTAATGGCCACACCATAGATCCAAGTGCTGATCCACACTCTGAGCTCAACCGCTTTGTTCATAATACTCCTCGCATTAAAATAGACACATCTCAAACCATCGGTCTGAGCGCGTCCCTTCTCTATCACCTGCCTATCCTCCCTCTTGCACTGTCTCCAAGCTTTCTCTATTTGTGAGTCAACTGCCTCTTCTTCCATCTAACACACATAAAAGTTGCTGGTGAACGCAGCAGGCCAGGTAGCATCTTTAGGAAGAGGTACAGTCGACGTTTCAGGCCGAGACCCTTCGTCAGGGCTAACTGAAGGAAGAGCTAGTCAGGGATTTGAAAGCTGGAGGGGGAGGGGGAGATCCAAAATGATAGGAGAAGACAGGAGGGGGAGGGATGGAGCCGAGAGCTGGACAGGTGATAGGCAAAAGGGGATATGAGAGGATCATGGGACAGGAGGTCCGGGAAGAAAGACAAGGGGGGGGGCGGGGGACCCAGAGGATGGGTAAGGGGTATATTCAGAGGGACAGAGGGAGAAAAAGGAGAGCGAGAGAAAGAATGTGTGTATAAAAATAAGTAACAGATGGGGTACGAGGGGGAGGTGGGGCATTAGCGGAAGTTAGAGAAGTCGATGTTCATGCCATCAGGTTGGAGGCTACCCAGACGGAATGTAAGGTGTTGTTCCTCCAACCTGAGTGTGGCTTCATCTTTACAGTAGAGGAGGCCGTGGATAGACATGTCAGAATGGGAATGGGGTGTGGAATTAAAATGTGTGGCCACTGGGAGATCCTGCTTTCTCTAGCGGACAGAGTGTAGGTGTTCAGCAAAGCGGTCTCTCAGTCCACGTCGGGTCTCGCCAATATATAAAAGGCCACATCGGGAGCACCGGACGCAGTATATCACCCCAGCCGACTCACAGGTGAAGTGTTGCCTCACCTGGAAGGAGTGTTTGGGGCCCTGAATTGTGGTAAGGGAGGAAGTGTAAGGGCATGTGTAGCACTTGTTCCGCTTACACGGATAAGTGCCAGGAGGGAGATCAGAATGGGAATGGGATGTGGAATTAAAATGTGTGGCCACTGGGAGATCCTGCTTTCTCTGGCGGACAGAGCGTAGGTGTTCATTCAGAATGGGAATGGGATGTGGAATTAAAATGTGTGGCCACTGGCACTTATCCGTGTAAGTGGAACAAGTGCTACACATGCCCTTACACTTCCTCCCTTACCACCATTCAGGGCCCCAAACACTCCTTCCAGGTGAGGCAACACTTCACCTGTGAGTCGGCTGGGGTGATATACTGCGTCCGGTGCTCCCGATGTGGCCTTCTATATATTGGCGAGACCCGACGCAGACTGGGAGACCGCTTTGCTGAACACCTACGCTCTGTCCGCCAGAGAAAACAGAATCTCCCAGTGGCCACACATTTTAATTCCACATCCCATTCCCATTCTGACATGTCTATCCACGGCCTCCTCTACTGTAAATCCCAGACTCTTCCTCCATCTCTTCAGTTCGGTTCCCACCCCCCAGCAATTCTAGTTTAAACTCTCCCCAATAACCTTTGCAAACCGCCCAGGCAGGATATTGGTCCCCCTGGGATTTAAGTGCAATCTGTCCTTTTTGTACAGGTCACTCCTGCCCCAAAAGAGGTCCCAATGATCCAGAAATCTGAATCCCCTGCTCCAATCCCTCAGCCACGAATTTATCCTGCACCTCTCTCTATTCTTATACTCACTGTCGCGTGGCACAAGCAGTAATCCCAAGATGACTACCTTCATAGAAGAGAAATTGATGGTTCTCGTAAGGACTCATGTGGAAGAATCACCATCAGAATAGAATGAATATGGCCCAGGAACATTGTTGAAGTCCTTACAGGATGCAGTGGGAAGAGCTGTGTAGAGCATAGGTGGATGCGCTTGGATTTGGAATGGATTTTGGTCTCTTGAGAAAGGAACTGGTCAGATTTCCATCATATACAGCTCCACTCACTCAGAATACCCGTTAACTGCAACCAGAAAGTAAACAGAGATTTGAGAACAGAGAAATAACCCAAAGGATGAGGGGAAGGAGAGGTAGGGAGAGGGAGAGAGATATAATACTTCAGTAATATTGTAAATATGTTTCATTAAGCATTCTTTGTTTGGTTACACAATTCATTAAAGGTTATGTGTAAAAGTACGTGAATGACATACATCATTACACAACTATGTCATATTTGAGCACCTCACTAAAGGAAAAACGCCAGGGTACTGGAGCAGGGGTCCAATCACAGACCCAGTACTGTGCACACATTGGTATTAATTGAGTAACAAATGCCGAGGTACAAACAAAGTCAGCGTCAAAGTTCAGGCAGAGATCAAAACATACAGAGAAATCCAAAAACCAGTATCAGGAAACAGGCAGAGTCAATATTCAGACAGAGTACAGATATGAATACTGGAAAGGCTCAGGAAAATTCACTGGCACAATCTGGCAACAAGCAGGTGAAAACACAGGTCTGAAAAAACACTGAGCACTAAACAGAGAGGTAGATGATAGGTGGAGTACAATGAGACAGATGTGGCAGCAATACAGGTAATAATGTGAAACAGGTGAGAGACGGAGTTCTCAGTAATACAGGGGCCGGAGTAGAGCAGGTGTGGGGACAGGAGCTCATGGCAAAACAAAACCACAGACTGACAGCTAGGGGAAAACACACAAAAAGACAGAGTTCATGAGCCACCCCCTGTGTCCTGTCCCCAAACCACCCTCTCTTCCCCATGGCTGGTCGATAGGCCAGAGGCCTTCACCATGTGTCGACCGCTGGACGTTCGTCACCGGGGCCATGGCCTCTAGTACCTTGTGGACTGGGAGGCCTACGGACCTGAGGAGAGGTACTGGGTCCCTGTTTGTAACATCCCAGACCTCTCTCTCATCAGGGACTTTCATTGCCAGCACCCAGCTCTACTTGCCGTGATGCCAGGAGGTGTCTGTGGAGGGGGGGTATTGTCTGTACCTCCAGTTGAACTGTCTTTTTGTGTGTTTTCCCCTAGCTGTCAGACTGTGGTTTTGTTTTGCCATGAGCTCCTGTCCCCGCTCCTGCTCTACTCCGGCCCCTGTATTACTGAGTACTCCGTCTCTCACCTGTTTCTCATTATTACCTGTATTGCTGCCACCTGTGTCTCATTCTGCTCCACCTGTCACCTGCTTCTCTGTCTATTGCTCAGTGTATTTCAGGCCTGTGTTTTCACCTGTTTGTTGCCAGATTGTACCAGTGAATTTTCCTGAGCCTTTCCAGTATTTGTATCTGTATTCTGTCTGTCTGTCTGTCCGTCTGAATATCGGCTCTGCCTATTTTCTGATTCTGGTTTTCTCTGGATATTTTGATCTCTGCCTGACTTCGCACCTTGGGATTTGTTACTCAATTAATATCACTGCACACAGTACTGGGTCTGCAACTGGATCCCTGATCCAGTGTCCTGACACTCTGGTACCAAGGTGCAAAATACAGCACATTTATCACATCAAACCCCATCATGGACGGTCCTAGGCTCGGCTATGAAAGGAGGAATGTTGGGTGTGAGGCTAACAACCCCATCAGGTAAACACCCAGAGCTACAGGAACACCAATAGAAGCTCCAAAGGCCTCACCTTTGGAGAGGAAGAATCAAGATGGGCTCCACCTGAGGACAACTTGAAAGAATGGCCCAGGACAGATGACTCTGATGAGCTGTTGTCAGTAGCCTTTACCCAAGTAGGGGTGATGGGCTTAAGGAAGTAAGTTAGTTACACTGAGCACATAAAATAATATTAACAGGTAATAAAAATATTCTGTCAATGTACAAGTTGATAAAAAGTGCATTTATAACATAGTTAAATATACAATATATTAGGAGCCAACGAGATGTCATAGTCATTCTTTATTAATCCAGGAGGAAATTGGTTTTCATTACAGTTGCTCCATAAATAATAAATAGTAATAGAACCATAAATAGTTAAATAGTAATATGTAAATTATGCCAGTAAATTATGAAATAAATCCAGGACCAGCCTATTGGCTCAGGGTGTCTGACCCTCCAAGGGAGGAGTTGTAAAGTTTGATGGCCACAGGCAGGAATGACTTCCTATGACGCTCTGTGCTGCATCTCGGTGGAATGAGTCTCTGGCTGAATGTACACCTGTGCCCACCCAGTACGTTATGTAGTGGATGGGAAACATTGACCAAGATGGCATGCAACTTAGACAGCATCCTCTTTTCAGACACCACCGTGAGAGAGTCCAGTTCCATCCTCACAACATCACTGGCCTTATGGGTGAGTTTGTTGATTCTGCTGGTGTCTGCTACCCTCAGCCTGCTGCCCCAGCACACAACAGCAAACATGATCGCACTGGCCACCACAGACTCGTAGAACATCCTCAGCATCGTCCGGCACATGTTAAAGGACCTCAGTCTCCTCAGGAAATAGAGACGACTCTGACCCTTCTTGTAGACAGCCTCAATGTTCTTTGACCAGTCAAGTTTATTGTCAATTCGTATCCCCAGGTATTTGTAATCCTCCACCATGTCCAGACTGACCCCCTGGATGGAAACAGGGGTCACCGGTACCTTAGCTCTCCTCAGGTCTACCACCAGCTCCTTAGTCTTTTTCACATTAAGCTGCAGATAATGATGGTACTTAATGGTGACTTCTTTGCATCTCCTTCAGAAACAGCTCTATTTCTATCTTTAATACATCTATTTTTCCCTTTCAGGGTTCTTTTGCAGACCCTGACCTGGAATTGCACACTAACTTCAGTTCTTTGTGGGACTGGGACCTTTTCTTGGCGGTCTCATGACTGGCTGCTATTTGATATACCAGACGCGGCCTAGAAGATTAGCCTGCCTTTGGAATTTCAGGATTTCAGGGCGCTGGAGGCGAGCAGACTCAAGGACGGTGTTGCTGCTGCCTCGTATGTCATGGGAGTACATGGAAGATTGAAAGCAGCAAGCTGGCTGTGTGCCCAGAGACCTAGTTTTTTTTTTGGCACAGAGCTTGGAAAAAGTGACACAACGTACTTCTAACAGCAAGTTGTTTTTGGTATGTCTCCCCTCTCACTGTGAAATGGGGAAACCTCTTTTTCCCTTATTAGGGAGAGAGCGAGCCTGTGGTATGTTGAATACTGGGTGAAATGAGTAGTCTTTGGGGTATGGCAAGTCTGTCTCTATTGATGCTTTGCTGCACGCTGGAGTGCTTGGTGGGGGGTGCTCGTGCTTTTTTGCCAGTTGGGGGGGAGTCATTGCTGTTGCTTACATGTGGGAGGGGGGAGCTGGGGGGGGGGTTTTGGGGCTCTAACATTTAACTCATTCATTCTTTGGGGCACTCCTCTGTTTTTGTGGATAGTTACGAAGAAAAAGAATTTCAGGATGTATATTGTATACATTTCTCTGACAATAAATGTACTTTTGAAACCTTTGAATAGTACTGTCATTGGCGTTGTCGTAAATAACGTGCACTGAGTGGTAGCAGTGTGTTCAGAATTCTCACAGCCGGGGGAAAAGAAGCCAGTGTAACAGTTCTTGTTCTTGTACAATGGTACTTTTTGCTCGATGGTAGGCGACCAAAGAGATTGCATGACGGATGGAAGGGGTCCTTGATAATGTTGAGGACTCTGAACTCAGTGCTGCTTGTATGTCCTGGATGGACTTTGATGATTCCCTCAGCAGTACTCAAGTTGTTGCAGCCTGAAACTCTACATTAGTCCTGACAATTCCTTTCCTCCCAAAAATACTGCATGACCTGCTGAGTTCCTCCAGCACATTGTTGGTTGCAAAAAGATTTCAAACCCGGCAAATGCCAGACCATCTAACTTTGTACTTGAAGTCAGAAGTTTCTGCAGGATTTGTATCTCCCTTACAAGACTTGGGGATGAAATAGTTGGAACAGAGCCTGTGCATGGATATGTATCATACTAAATGCTGACACTGCTAGCTCCGATACCCTCTGTGACAAGCTTAACCCTGTGTACTCAGCACCTCAGTGGTCAGTTTCCAAATGACCTTCCTGCAATAATTCCACAGCTGAGAGACAATCTTTTAAAGCCAAGCTCTGCTGGTCAGTATCAACCGTCTCTACAGTGTCCCACCAGATCATTAAGATGTCTGTCTCCACTACCCCACTCCCCTGAATCAGAATTATTATCACTGACATATGTTGTAACAACTGTTATTCTGTGATGGCAGTAAAGTGCAAGACATGAAATAACCATAAGTTATAGAAGTAAATGATGCAAATCATGAAGCTATTCAGGTTGAAGTAGTAAGTTGGATTAGACCTTGGCTTTGTGGGAGAAGCCAGAGAGGTCGCCTCTCTGTCTGGAGGCCTGTGACTCGTGGTGAGCCACTGGAATCAGTGCTGAGTCCATTGTTTGTCATCTATATCAATGATCTGGATGATAACATGGTAGGTTGGACCAGCAAATATGCAGATGACACCAAAATCAGGGGTGGAGTGGACAGTGAGGAAGGCTGTCAAAGTCTGCAGCAGGATCTGAACCTGCTGGAAAATACAGACAAGACTGAAATATACCTCGAAGTCAAACCAGGGTAGAACTAACTTAGTGAGTGGTAGGACATCGTAGAGTACAATAGAACAGGGATCTGCGAATACAGATCCATAATTGCTTGAAAGTGGCAGCACAAGTAGATAGGATCGTAAAGGGAGCTTTTGGCATATTGGCCTTCTTAAATCAAAGTATTGAGTACAGGAGTTGAGATGTTATGTTAAAGTTGTATAAGACTGGATTCTTATACAATTTGGAGTATTGTGTGCAGTTCTGGTCACCTACCTATAGGAAAGATATCAATAAGATTGAAAGAGTGCAAAAAAAAAAATCCCCAAGAATGTTGTCAGGACTTGAGGACCTGTGTTATATGGAAGGGTTGAATAGGTGAAGACTTTATTCCATGGAGCGTCAGAGAATGAGAGGAGATTTGATAGAGGTATACAAAATTGAGGGGTATAGATAGAGTAAATGCAAGCAGGCTTTTTGCACTGAGAATGTGTGAGAAAGAATGAAGTCATGGGTTCAGGGTGAAATGTGAAACATTTAAGGGGAACATGAAGGGAATTTCTTCATTCAGAGGGTGGTGGTGAGTGTGTGGAACAAGCTGCCGGCGGAAGTGGTAAATGTGGGTTTGATGTCAACATTTAAGAGAAATTTGGATAGGTACTTGGATGGGAGGGGTTTGGAGGGTTATGTGAGTAGGCAGCATAATAGTTCAGCTCAGATTATGAGTCAAAGTTCCTGACTCTGTGCTGTGATATTCTGTGACTCCAGTTAGCATTCATGGATTCTTTGTCTGTTCAGAAATCTGATGGCGGAGTGGAAGAAGGTGTTCCTAAAACTTTTTGAGAGTGTGTCTTCAGGCTTCTGTATCGCCTCCCTGGGGTTAGTAATGAGAAGCCATCACGTTCTGGATGGCGAGGGTCTTTAATGATGGAAGCTGTCTTTTTCAGGCACCGCTTCTGGAAGATGTCTTGATGCCAGGCAGTGTTGTGGCCGTGATGGAGGTGGCTGGGTCTACAGCCATCTGTAGCCTCTTGCCATCCTGGTTATTGGAACCTCTGTACTGGGCTGTGATCCATCCAGTCACACTGTACATCTGTAGCAATTTGCTAGAGTCTTGGTGACATAGCAAATCTTCTCAAACACTCAATGAAGTTTAGCCACTGGTGTGCCTTCTCTGTGATTGCATCAATGTGTTAGACCCTCTGCATCTTCACATTCAATTTGAAGTTTGTCATTCAACCATCCACATGTATAGTCATAGTCATACTTTATTGATCCCGGGGGAAATTGGTTTTCGTTACAGTTGCACCATAAATAATAAATAGTAATAGTAATACTACTATTAGTAAATAGTAAATAGTAACAGTCATGGAAATAATAAATAGTAATAGAATAGTAATAGAAAAATAGTAATAAATAGTTAGATAGTAATATGTAAATTATGCCAGAAAATTATGAAGTAAGTCCAGGACCAGCCTATCGGCTTAGGGTGTCTGACTCTCCAAGAGAGGAGTTGTAAAGTTTGATGGCCACAGGCAGGAATGACTTCCTATGACACTCTGTGTTGCATCTCGGAGGAATGAGTCTCTGGCTGAATGTACTCCTGTGCCCAACCAGTACATTATGTAGTGAATGGGAGACATTGTTCAAGCTGGCATGCAACTTGGACAGCATCCTCTTTTCAGACACCACCGTGAGAGAGTCCAGTTCCATCCCCACAGCATCACTGGCCTTACGAATGAGTTTGTTGATTCTGTTGGTGTCTGCTACCCTCAGCCTGCTGCCCCAGCACACAACAGCAAACATGATAGCACTGGCCACCACAGACTCGTAGAACATCCTCAGCATCATCCGGCAGATGTTAAAGGACCTCAGTCTCCTCAGGAAATAGAGACGGCTCTGACCCTTCTTGTAGACAGCCTCAGTGTTCTTAGACCAGTCCAGTTTATTGTCAATTCGTATCCCCAGGTATTTGTAATCCTCCACCATGTCCACACTGACCCCCTGGATGGAAACAGGGGTCACCAGTACCTTAGCTCTCCTCAGGTCTACCACCAGCTCCTTAGTCTTTTTCACATTAAGCTGCAGATAAGTCTGCTCACACCATGTGACAAAGTTTCCTACCGTAGCCCTGTACTACTGATGCATCCAACTATGGCAGAGTCATCTGAAAACTTCTGAAGATGACAAGACTCTGTGCAGTAGTTGAAGTCGGAGGTGTAAATGGTGAAGAGAAAGGGAGACAGGACAGTCCCCTGTGGAGCCCCAGTGCTGCTGATCACTGTGTCGGACACACAGTGTTGCAAGCACACGTACTGTGGTCTTCCAGTCAGGTAATCAAGAATCCATGATACCAGGGAAGCATCCACCTGCATCAGCTTCTCCCCCAGCAGAGCAGGGCGGATGGTGTTGAATGAACAGTGAAATGAAACAGTATTCCTCTAGGGCAAAGCTGCAAATCCAGCCCAAAGAGTCACAAAATATTAGCACAAATCCCGAAGTGGCATAGCCTGGAGATTGACACTGAGTGTGAGGTGGATGTTTATGTAAGACAGTGTAATGTTGCTATTATAACAAGCAGTCGTATGAACATGTAATAAAAGATGCAAAGTGACCCAAACAAGATGACAGTGTATCTGTGAGTTGGGATGCGAGGGGAGGGGGCGACAGGGCATTCAGACTGGATGGCAGCAGGGTACTATGAAGCCAGACAGACTGGGGGTAGAGGCTTTTACCCAGCCTGGCTCTTATACAGCGGTACCTTCTGCCCGACCACAGGAGGTTGTGGAGATTGTGGGAAGGATGGGAGGAGTCTTTTGATGATGCTGGAGACACTGTGCGTGACTGGGGGGGTGGGGTGGGGCAGAGAGACCCAGTGATGTTTTCCGCAGTCTTCCCTATTTGTCACCAAGTCTTTTGATCTGATCCTAAAGCAGACAGTGATGCAGCTGGTCAGAACACTTTCGATGGTGCTATGGGAGAACATGGTGAGAATGGGCGTGGCGAGGAGCCTTGTTTGCCTCAGTCTCCTTAGTGAGCGGAGGCGTTGCTGTACTCTCTTGGCTAAAGAGGTAGCATTGAGGGACCAGGCGAGATTGTCAGTAATGTGTACAGCAAAAACTGGGTGTTGCTGACTCTCTCCACAGAGAAGCTGTGGATGGTCAGTAGAAAGTGGCCAACTCGCACCTTCCTGAGGTCCACAATCATCTCCGCAGCACTGTTGTGTTCACACCAGTCCACAAGCTGCACTACCTCCTCCACGTATGCCGTTTTATCATTCTTGCTGATGAGGCCAAGTACTGTTGTGTAAACAGCATACTCCCATGATGTGGTTGGAACTGGATTTGGCAATACATTTGTGTGTTAGCAGTGTGAACTGCAGTGAGCTGAGCACGCAGCTCTGGGGGTGGGTGGGGAACGCCAGTACTCTGTGTGATGGACCCAGGGTGTTTTGTGCTTTATGGCAAGAATGCACTGCCACACGTGTCATGTCCCTGATGTGAGACGTACTGCAGATTTTTTCTGCATGGACCTGTTTTGCTTTCCTGACGGTGCGGGATAGCACAGCTCTTGCCGATCTGAGAGTGACCTTATTCCCTGAAATTGAAGTTGCTCACCTTTTCTACTGCTGATCCCTCAGTGAGGGCTGCTGTGTGTTCTGACTTCCTCTTCTCCAACTCTACAATCATATCCTTAATCTTGATGATATTGCTGTTGCATCACCGCTCAACCAGCTGATCTGTCTCACTCCTGTACCTCTGCTCGTCACTATCTCAAATTCTGCCAACAACAATGGTGTCGCTGTCGAATTTATAGATGGCATTTGAGCTGTGCCTAGCCATACAGTCGTGAGTGTAGAGAGAGAAGAACAGTGGGCGAAGCACGCATCCTTGATTTGCGCCAGTGTTGAATGTCAGTGAGGTGGTTATGTTTTTTCTGATCTGCACTGACAGTGGTCTCCTGGTGAGGAAGTCAAGGCTCCAGTTGTGGAGAGAGGTACACAGACTCAGGTTTTAGAGCTTGGTGTTTAATACTGAAAGGACAAGGGTATTTAAACACTGAGCTGTTATCGTTAAACACCAGCCGGAAGTATGCTCGGTTGTTGTCTAGATGCTCCAAAACACAATGGAGAGCCAATCAGATCTGCTCTATGAAGAGCCAGTGAGATCTGCTTTGCCACCTCCCACCTGAACATGCCCCCCCGCATTATGTTTTGTAACTGCAAAACATAAAACTAATTGAAAGGAAATCACAGGAGTGGTCTCCTTCATGTTTTACTTTTCACGAGGCACACACATAACAAGCCAATGGACTCCATGTGAGAAAATCACCTTCCTTGAATTCTGTATGTCTAGGGTCGATAAGACTTGGGTCCCACCAGACCGGGAGAGTCGGGATGCTTTGACCATTCGCACACCACTCTGAGTAAATACTATGTTAAATATTGCCCAGTTGCAATTACCATCCGCAAGAAATAACAGATTGTACACTGCATACAATTATAAAGAAGATATGTTTATAAATCTCAGCTTTATTGAACAGTTAGTAAGAAAAATAACAAGGGCCCATTACAGTTAACCCAGTCCAAATGTGCACATAAGTTGGAGCTCATCTTGAAGTTATTTTTAACTCACGTACTGGACCCACAGTCTGTGTGAAAGCACACATCTTCTAAATGTCCCTCGAAATCCATCTCGAACACATGGGCTCCCTCACAGGAGTATTCATCCTTCCCCATTGAAGCTACTCATCTACACAAAGCACCTTGTGCAATGGGGACAGCATCCTCAGCTTCTCTCTTCCCCCAGCTCCTGTCAACAAAGACCTCAATCCACACCAGTGTCCATCACTTAAAACCTCTGCGCCCAACGTTCTCTAGAACCTTCGCCCAATTCCACCATCCTGACTGGATGACAGTACATTCCTAAGCATGAACATCACAACTCCTTATCTTTAGCTCAAACCCAAATGTGCTGAAGGCAGAACAGACTGCTCTTACAGAACTGCTGAAATGAAATACCTACAGCATAGCAGTAAAAATCTTAAGCAGGGTGCTTAACCAGTAATATCTTTATGTAAACAACAAACAATGCTTAATCAAACATATTTACAATATTACTGAAATAAAGTACACAACACTTTTTCCTGCTTAACTATAAAGTCCAAGACAAAATGGAAATGCATCTAATCTTAAACTGTGGTGGCTATAGTTGGCTCTGGGACTGGAGGAAGTAGTTCTGACAGCTGTGAACACCCAAGTACCCACTTTTGATTCTCATTGCTTGTGCAGGAACAGCATAGCTGGTGAGTTGTTGATTATGGAATGTGCTACACTGCAATATGCAAGGAGGAAATTGGCAAGCTTCTGATTCAATGTCAGTGTAGTGTGTTCTACTTACATTGCTTGCAGTGTGTTTGTTAAAACTCTAGACAAACCTTTCCACAAGCCACTTGGGGTTGGGTAGTATGGTGCATATGTAATACTGTATGTATTATTCCATTCATTTTCAGGAATGACTGAAACTGTTTCACATCAAACTCTGATCTAATGTCACTGAGTAAGTGTTCTAGAACACCAGTCCTTGAGAAGAGACTTCTCAACACCTCAACAGTGTGGGAGGCTGCAATGGAGGCTATTGGGAACATTTCTGGCCACTTTGTAGCTGCATCCCCTACTACCATGAAGCTTGTGCCCATGAACGGTCAAAGTCCACATGAATCCTCTGCCTGGGCAATGCAGGCCATTCCCAGGGATGGAGAGACGCCGCTCTTGGCGTCCTGAACAGACAAAGTTTCAAGACAATGCTTTCATTTTGACCACGGCCAGATGACCAGCAGGTACTGTAGCTCCTCTCAGCTCTTGGCTTGGATGGTACAACTCTCAATCCCCACATAAGCCAAACCCCGTCAAGGGCAAGTTCAGCCTGGTGCCAGTAAAAATGGGGAACTGGAATTTCTGCTGCACTTTCCAGCCACTATGTAAACCTGAGACAGCATGGGATCTTTTCTGGCTTCCCAGTGGATCATCTCTGCTGTTTTAGGGATTTATATTCAGGGGAACACATCAAGAGCACTGTCCTCTTTTATAAATTTTTCAGCTATTTTTCCATTCCAAGGGTAAATGGGACAATCCACCAGCATTTGAATGATTAGTTGTCCTCTGGAATTCCATTTTGTGATTGTTCTCCAAGAAACAGAACCCTTCTCTGCATTTGTACAGCTGCTCTTCGGGGGAATGAAAATTGACACCAGCGGCTGATGGAATGAGGGTAAACTCTCAACTGTACAAGTACTGGTTAAAACATTTTACACTTCAAACCAGACTCAAGGTCTATCTATCAATCGTGCTTAAATTTTCTCTGCAGCAGTCAGGGAACGTGATGCAAAAGCTATGACGAGACGGCGTACAGGAGCGAGATATACCAGCGAGTGGAGTGGTGTCGCAGCAACAGCCTTGCCCTCAATGTCAGTAAGACTAAAGAACTCTTTGTTCTCTTTGTAAGATGAAGGAACATGCACCAATCCTCGTAGAGGGCTCAGAAGTGGAGAGAGTGAGCAATTTTAAGTTCCTGGGTGTCAAGTTGGATAAGTCACCAGGACTGGATGAGGTGTACCCCATGCTACTATGGGAGGTGAGGGAGGAGATTGCTGACCCTCTGGCGATGATCCTTGCATCATCAATGGGGATGGGAGAGGTTCCAGAGAATTGGAGGGTTGCAGATGTTGTTCCCTTATTCAAGAAAGGGAGTAGAGATAGCCCAGGAAATTATAGACCAGTGAGTCTTACTTCAATGGTTGGCAAGTTGATGGAGAAGATCCTGAGAGGCAGGATATATGAACATTTGGAGAGGCATAATATGATTAGGAATAGTCAGCATAGCTTTGTCAAAGGCAGGTCATGACTTACAAGCCTGATTGAGTTTTTTGAGGATGTGACTAAACACATTGATGAAGGTAGAGCAGTAGATCTAGTGTATATGGATTTCAGCAAGGCATTTGATAAGGTACCCCATACAAGGCTTATTGAGAAAGTAAGGAGGCATGGGATCCAAGGGGGAATTGCTTTGAGGACCCACAATTGGCTTGCCCGCAGAAGGCAAAGAGTAGTTGTAGAAGGGTCATATACTGCATGGAGGTCGGTGACCAGTGGTGTGCCTCAGGGATCTGTTCTGGGACCTCTTCTCTTTGAGATTTTTATAAATGACCTGGATGAGGTAGTGGAAGGATGGGTTAGTAAATTTGCTGATGACACAAAGGTTGGGGGTGTTGTGGATAGTGTGGAGGGCTATCAGATGTTACAGCAGGACATTGATAGGATGCAAAACTGGGCTGAGAAGTGGCAGATAGAGTTCAACCCAGATAAGTGTGAGGTGGTTCATTTTGGTAGGTCAAATATGATGGCAGAATATAGTACTAAAGGTAAGACTCTTGGCAGTGTGGCAGATCTGAGGGATCCAAGTCCATAGGACACTAAAAGCTGCTGCACAGGTTGACTCTGTGGTTAAGAAGGCATACGGTGCATTGGCCTTCATCAACCGTGGGATTGAGTTCAAGAACCGAGAGGTAACGTTACAGCTATATTGGACCCTGGTCAGACCTCACTTGGAGTACTGTGCTCAGTTCTGGTCACCTCACTACAGGAAGGATGTGGAAACCATAGAAAGGGTGCAGAGGAGATTTACAAGGATATTGCCCGGATCGTGGAGCATGCCTTATGAGAATAGGTTGAGTGAACTTGGCCTTTTCTCCTTGGAGCGACAGAAGATGAGAGGTGACCTGATAGAAGTGTATAAGATGATGAGAGGCATTGATCGTGCGGATAGTCACAGGCTTTTTCCCAGGGCTGAAATGGCTAGCACCAGAGGGCACAGTTTTAAGGTGCTTGGAAGTAGGTACAGAAGAGATGTTAGGGGTAAGTTTTTTTTTCACACAGAGAGTGTTGAGTGTGTGGAATGGGCTGCCGGCAACGATGGTGGAGGCGGATACAGTTGGGGCTTTTAAGAGACTCCTGGATAGGTACATGGAGCTTAGAAAAATAGAGGGCTATGGGTAACCCTAGGTAATTTCTAAAGTAAGGACATGTTCAGCACAGCATTGTGGGCTGAAGGGCCAGTATTGTGCTGTAGGTTTTCTTTGTTTCTATCTATTTTAATAGGAGTTTGAGGAGATTTGGTATGTCACCTAAAACACTTGCAAATTTCTACACATGTATTGTGGAGAGCATTCGAACTGGCTGCATCACCGTCTGGGCTACTGCACGGGATCAAAGTAAGCTGCAGAGGATTGTAAACTTAGTCATCTTCATCATGGGCACCAGCATCCGTAGTATCCAGGCTTCAAGGAGCGATGCCTCAGAAAGGCAGCATCCATTATCGAGGACCCCCATCACCCAGGACATGCCCTCTTCTTATTGCTACCATCAGGTAGGAGGTACAGAAGTCTGAAGGCACACACTCAATGATGCAGGAACAGTTTCTTCTCTCCAGTTATCCAATTTCTGAATTGATATATGTATATTTTACAATAATTCACAGTTTTTTTTCTCTATTATGATGTATTGCATTGCATTGTTGCCACCATGTTAACAAATTTCACAACACATCCCGGTGATGTGCCGATTCTTGGCCACTCACCTCCATCACTCATAACGTGTGACATGACAGCAACTATACCATCAGGTGAGGTATCACAGGTAAGCTTCACTGGACAACAGGGATCCTAATGTGTCAGTACAGTGTCTGACATCAGCATCTCCTCTATCTTTTGGAAAGCCAACTCAGTTTTGTCCATTGTCATTTCTTCCCGATCTGCAGTAATGAGCTCAAGGGGTGAAGCACAGTAGACAGGTTTGGCAGGAACTTGTTATAGCAATTGACAACTTCTTAAAAAGGACCACAACTGTGACACGTCTTTTGGCCTTGGGGCATCCACCACTACATGAATTTTCTCAGCACACTTGTGTAAATCTTGTGTGTCAATGGTGTGACCATAGTAAGTGATGCTTAGTTTAAATAATTCACACTTGTTGTGTCATGCTGTAACCTCCTAATCTTCTAATCTTTTTAACAGTGTCTTTTGATTTTGGAGATGTTATCCAGGTAAGACTGAGTGTCTGGGTAACCTTGCAGTGCCTAGTCCCCAGCTTTCTGCCAGAGTGCAGGTGCAGAAGCTACTCCAAAAATAAGCCTATTATAATGATAAAGTCCTTTGTGAGTGTTTATGGAGAGAAACACTTTTGACTTTGTCTATCTCCATCTGTCGGCAAGCCTCAACTTTCTACGCTCTGTCCGCCAGAGAAAGCAGGATCTCCCAGTGGCCACACATTTTAATTCCACATCCCATTCCCATTCTGACATGTCTATCCACGGCCTCCTCTACTGTAAAGATGAAGCCACACTCAGGTTGGAGGAACAACACCTTATATTCCGTCTGGGTAGCCTCCAACCTGATGGCATGAACATTGACTTCTCTAACTTCCGCTAGGCCCCACCTCCCCCTCGTACCCCATCTGTTACTCATTTTTATGCACACATTCTTTCTCTCACTCTCCTTTTTCTCCCTCTGTCCCTCTGAATATACCTCTTGCCCATCCTCTGGGTCACCCCCCCCCGTCTTTCTTCCCGGACCTCCTGTCCCATGATCCTCTCGAATCCCCTTTTGCCTCTCACCTGTCCAGCTCTTGGCTCCATCTCTCCCCCTCCTGTCTTCTCCTATCATTTTGCATCTCCCCCTCCCCCTCCAGCTTTCAAATCCCTTACTCACTCTTCCTTCAGTTAGTCCTGACGAAGGGTCTCGGCCTGAAACGTCGACTGCGCCTCTTCCTATAGATGCTGCTTGGCCTGCTGCGTTCACCAGCAACTTTTATGTGTGTAGCCTCAACTTAGTCCACTTTGCTGAAGAAAAGCTTTGCAAAGGTATGGTCTATCCTGGGTAGAGGGTATTGTCATTCTATATTACTTATTGCATTAAACTGCTGCTGCTAAGTTAACAAATTTCATGACACATGCCAGTGTTAATAAATCTGATTCTGATTTACTTTCAGTACTGGGTTGATGGTGACTTTAAAATCACCACAGATCCTAGCACACCCATTCTTCTTGGCTACTGGGACCACTGATTTGCCCTTGGGCTCCACCCAACCCTGGAAATGATTCCTTCAGCCTCCATGTGATCTAGCTCACTGGCTACTTTAACACAGATGGGCTTTGCAAAACTTGCATGTGGCGTGTCCCTTTATTACTATTTTATCCTTGATATATTTGAGTTTTCAATGCCATAATTGAACACTGTTGTGGTATCATCCAGTGCCTTTCGTAATTCGCCTTCAGTTGGATGCATTTCCAACCAAGCTGCCATTGTCTCAGCCAATCACATACCCACAATGTTGGCCCTCCTGTATTTACCACATACAAGCCTAATCTGGTTGTTGTATCTCACTGTTACAAATGTCTTTCCCACAGGAGTTATCATTTCACCAGTATAAGTTCTCAGTTGGATATCTGCAGGCTTCAGTTTAGTATCTTTGAAATGCCAATCAAATTCATTTTGTGTAATGATTGAAACAGCCAAACTATGTCCAATTCCATTTTAATTAATTTGCCATTTGCTTCTGGTGTAAGCCATATTGCTGGCCTCTTGTTAGTTTTCACATTGAGTCTCAAGGCTACACAGTCCTGTCTCACTCTCATCATTATCAGATTTTTCACCAACAGCATGTAGATTAATGCTCTTTTGAAACTGCAGCTTGACTTTTTTTAAAATCTGATTGTCTCTCCTGTGCAGTCCATTTATTTTTGTCAGCCCAACATGCTCTTTGAATGTGTCCTGCTTTGTTGCATTTTCTGCAAGTTTTGCCTATAAACCTGCATTGGTCTGGAGAATGTGAGCCCTGCCACAACAGTACACAATTTGTTTGGCCAGGCAGGTTTCTGTTTAGATGCTGCAATTTTGATGATGCTCACTTTCATTCCTGGCTGCATCTCAATTGAGCTCTGCCCGGCAACCAATCCGGACATTAGAAGTTGGAGAGGCCAGGATTTCAATCAGGTCCACTGAGCAAGTAGAAAAAGGCAGAGGCGTATTGCGACAGCGTAATTGAGCTCTGACGCACAACCAAATGGCGTTTAGGATTGATTAGTAAAAGCAAATTAAAGGAAGGCAGGGACAAGTAGAAGGGCCATTGCTGAGTGGCTATTGTCTGAGTACACAGAATTAAATGGTGATCTTGAGGTTTTCGCTCTTCGAGGCTTCAGTCAGAGAAAGCAAAAAAAACTCTAGGTAAAGATTTTTTTTCCTTCTCTTCTTTATATCTGCTCAGCTAGAACAGTAGAGATGCCAGGCAGAATAGTTGAATGATCCTGCTGTGGGATGTGGGAAGACAAGGAGACCTTCAGTGTCCATGAGGACTACAACTGCGAGAAGTACATCCAGCTGCAGCTTCTAACAACCTGTGTTAAGGAGTTGGAGCTGTAACTGGATGAACTCTGGATCATTCCGGAGGCTGAGGGGTTGACAGGACATACAGAGAAATAGTTACACCCAAGGTGCAGGACACAGGAAACTGGGTGCCAGTACAGAGTACCTCTGTGGCAATTCCCCTCAACAACAGCTTGATACTGCTGGGGGGACCTAACAGAGGAGTCACAGTGGCCAGGTCTCTGGCACTGTTGGGCTCTATGACTCAGCAGGGAAGGGGGAAGAAGAGGCATGCTGTGGTGACAGGGGATTTGTTAGTTGGGGGAACAGACAGGAGGTTCTGTGGGTGAGAATGAGATTCCCAGATATGTTGCCTCCCGGGTGCCAGGGTCTGGGGCATCTCAGATCCAGTCCTCAGCATTTTTAAGTGGGAGGGTGAACAGCTGGAGGTCGTGGTCCATGTAGGTATCAATGATAAGATTAGGATGAGTGAAAGGTTCTGCATTGGGAGTTCAGGGAGTTAGGCAAGGGTTGTGATCTCAGGATTGCTACCTGTGCCACATACTAGTGAGGCCAGAACTAGGAAGATTATACAGTTTAATACGTGGCTAAGCAGTTGGTGTAGAAGGGAGGGTATAAGATTTTTGGGTCATTGGGCTCTTTCCAGGGAAGGTGGGACCTGTACAGAACGGATATTTTGCACCTGAAGTAGAGAGGGACCAATATCCTAGTGGGAAGGTTTGTTAATGCTGCACAACGGGGTTTAAACTAGAGTTGCAGGGGGATAGGAACCAGAGTGCTAGAACAGATAGTGGAGATGTTGGGTTGGCAGATGTTGGTAAGACCTCAGACAAAGTCAGGGATCAAAAGGTTGAGCATGGTGCGACTCATGTCCTGAGCTGCCTATATTTCAATGCAAGAAATATCATAGGAAAGGTGGATGAGCTCAGGACATGGATCAACACCTAGAATTATAACACTGTAGCCATCAGTGAGACTTGGTTGCAGAAGGGATATGACTGGCAACTCATATTCTGGGTTTCCATTGTTTTTGACGTGACTGAGTGAGGGGACTAAAGGAAGAGGGGTGGTGTTACCAGTCATGGAAAATGTCAATGCAGTGCTCTGTCAGGGCAAACTGGAGAAAACTTGTACATGAGAGGTGACCCGATAGAGGTGTACAAGATGATGAGAGGCATTGGTCGTGTGGATAGTCAGAGACTTTTTCCCAGGGCTGAAGTGGCTAACACAAGAGGGCATAGTTTTAAGGTGCTTGGAAGTAGGTACAGAAGAGACGTCAGGGGTAAGTTTTTTATGCAGAGTGGTGAGTGCGTGGAATGGGCTGCCGGCAACGATGGTGGAGTCGGATACAGTTGGGGCTTTTAAGAGACTCCTGGATAGGTACATGGCGCTTAGGAAAACAGAGGGCTATGGGTAAACCTAGGTAATTTCTAAAGTAAGTATATGTTCAGCACAGCATTATGGCCGAAGGGCCTGTATTGTGCTGTAGGTTTTCTATGTTTCCATGTCTGTAAGAAGAAGGTAAAGAGACATGTGTAGTGAACCTTGGTTTTCAAGAGATATTGAGACATTGGTTAAGAGGAAAAAAGGAGGTGCATTACAGATATTGGCAAGTAGGAACAAATGAGGTGTTTACAAGAGTATAAGAAATGCAAGAGAGCAATTAAGAAAGCCACCAGAAGGTCTAAAAGAAGGCATGAAGTTGCTCTAGCAGACAAGGTGGAAGAGAATCCTAAAGGATTCTACAGGTATGTTAAAAGCAGAAGGATTGCAAGGGTCAATATTGGTCCTCTGAAAGACCAGAATGGTCATCCATGTGTGGAGCCAAAACAGATGGAGGAGATCTTAAATGAATTCTTTGCATCTGTATTTACTCAGAAGACATACACAGAGCTTATAGAAATGAGGCAAAGTGGCATCAACTTCATGGACCCTGTACAGATTACAGAGGAGTTAGTGTTTGCTACCTTGAAGCAAATCAGGGTTCTGACATGGCGTTCCCTCTGTTTCTACAGGAGGCAAATGCAGAAATTACCAGGGCCCTGGCAGATATATTCAAACCATCCTTAGTGACAGGAGAGGCACTAGAAGATTGGAGGATAGCCAATGTTGTTTCGCTGTTTAAAAAGGGCTCTAACCATAAAGCAGGAAATTATAGGCTGGTGAGTCTGACGTCAGCTGTGGGGAAGTTATTGGACAGGATACTTAAGTATTTGGATAGACATAGATTGATGAAGGATGGCCAGCATTGCCTCATGCATGGTATGTCATGTCTAACCAATCTTATAGAGCTTTTGGAGGAAGTTACCAAGATAGTGGATGAAGTCACAGCAATCGCTGGACTTCAGTAAGACATTTGATGAGGTCTAATGGGATGCTGTTTCAAGAAGATTTAGTCCCTCGGCGTTCAGGATGAAGTAGTAAACTGAATTAGGCATTGGCTTTGTAGGAGAAGCCAGAGAGTGGCCATAGAGGTTTGCATCTGACTGGAGGCCTGTGACTATTGGAGTGCCACAGGGATTGGTGCTGGGTCCATTGTTGTCTATATCAATGATCTGGATGATAATGTGGTTAACTGGAACAGCAAATTTGCAGATGGCACCAAGATTGAGGGTGTAGTGAACAGCGAGGAAGGCTATCATGGCTTGCAGAGAGATGTGCATCAGCTGGAAAAATTGGCTAAAAAATGGCAGACGGAATTTAATGCAGACAAGTGAGAGGTTTTGTACTTCGCTAGGGCCAACCAGTGTAGATCTTACACAGTGAACAAAGGGATCTGGGAATACAGGTACATAATTCATTGTAAATGGTGTCACAGGTAGATAGTTAGTCTTCTTTGAGTTAGTCCTGACGAAGGGTCTTGGCCCAAAATGTCGACTGTACCTCTTCCTATAGTTGCTGCCTGGCCTGCTGCGTTCCACCAGCATTTTGTGTGTGTTGCTTGAATTTCCAGCATCTGCAGATTTCCTCGTGTTAGGGTTGCAAAGAAAGCTTTTGCTACATTGTCCTGTATAGAGTACAATGTATCAATGTATTGAGTACAGGACACTCTTGAGGCCAGGCAGCATCATGGGAAAGAGTAAACATTTGATGTTTCGTGCCAAGACACTTCATCAGGACTGGAAAAAAAGACGAGAAGTCGGATTAAGAAGACTGGAGGGTGGGAGGCAGGAAGAAATACAAGGTAGTAGGTGATTGGTGAAACCAGGAGAGGTGGAGGGTTAAACTAAAGAGCTGGGAAGAGCTTGATTAGTGAAAGAGATAAGGAGCTGGAGAAGGGGGAGGAGCACCAGAGGGAGGTGTTGGGACAGGTAAAGAGAGAAGGTGATAGGGGGAAATGGGAATGAGGAATGTGGGGGGGGGGGAGAAAATTACCATTAATTTATGAAATCGATTTTCATGCCAACAGGTTGGAGGCTACCCAGACAGCATATAAGGTGTTACTCCTCCAACCCTACTGTGCCCTCATCATGGCAGTAGAGGCCATGGACTGACATGTTGGAATGGAAATGGGAAATAGAATTGAAACAGGTGGGTAATAAATTACAGAACAGCAGAGGATACTTAGTCAAGCAATATACAGTATCACTCAAATGTTACTGCAAAATTGAATACACAATCCCCTCCCCTCACATGCCTTCCCTCTTCCCCCCCATTCCGCCATGTCGGTGGGTTCCCAAAGCCAAGCTCCGGTGCCGCTAACCTGGGCTAGTGCATGTGAGCTCGGTCATGTGATCCGCTGCCAGGGGGGCTTGCTGTCAGGTGACGTGTGAGCGAGCGCTCTGGCCCTTCTACTCGTCTCCTGGCTGCGACACCGTCACATGACGCCCACTTTTGTCATGCGCCGCGGATTCCGTCACGTGATTTCATGTTTCTTTTGGCCCGTGGGAGGGGGGGTCCCCCTCTGGCCTGCCATGTCACATGATCGTCCTGCAGTCATGTGACGTGATTCGGGGCTTCTGGTTCAGTCATGTGATGTGGACGGAGTGGAGGCCGTTGCGGAAGAGCGGTCGCTGCGCTGTTGACGTGCACTTTCCATTAATTGTGCCTTGCGAACGGAGCTCCGGCTGTGACGGACGAGCATGTGGCGGCGAGCGGTTTGCCTGGGCTGGGCGGCCTTGCTGTGGCTAGCCCCGTGGAGCGGTGTGCGGGCCGAGAGCTCCTTCACCTACCCGGAGCTGTGCGGGTGAGTGCGGCAGAGGCCGGCTCGGATCCCTCCCTCAGGCCCGGCAGGTCCGGGAGCAGACGCTTGGCTGGAGCTTGAGCAGGATGGGTAGCGGTGCATCCTTTGCTAACAGGATCGTGGATCGCAGGAAATGCCCCCCCCTCCGTCATTCTCGGAGTGGACTCTCGTCAGTAGGCCAGCCTCGCAGGGCAGAGACACCGCAATGCCCTCTTGAGCAGGGAGGGGATGCTGGTGGTGTGCTAGTGATGAGGGTGATAGTAAGTTGTGGAGTTGAAGTTGCTTAGGGTAGGGTCTGGGGTGGAGAAGGATTGGAGAGGTAGCTGCTTGCCTCTGTTTAGGTGAAAAATACACAACTTCTGCTCCCCGAGCATCCAAGGTAACTAGAGTCCATTCTTGGGTAGAGAGGAGGAGGGCAGATGAGGTGTAGAAATGTGCAATCTGCTAGGAGACGGAGGTGGACACAAACGTGGATGCCCTTGTAATCTGCTGTCAGTAACCAAAGCAGGCAGTAGGTTAGTAAAGGTAGGCTGACAAAGTCACAGAGCTGTAAATGTATTAAAAATGTACTTATTACAAAAAATGCCTTTGCCCAAATTGCAGTAATTTCAGTTATCAAGTTACAGAATGTGTGTGATAGTATTGAGTATTTAAATATCATTCATGAGCTTGCCAATTTGGAGGATTACTGGGTTGGAAGATTAGTTATGAAGAAAGACCTGGCTTTTTTATTTTATGTGAAACTAGAATATGAAGGAAGACTTAAGTGTGTACATTCGATTAGGAAGGCTAGACAAAGTGAAAGCTGAAGGGTCTCAGGCCAAATCATCCACTGTTTATTCATTTCCATAGATGCTGCCTGACCTGCTGAATTCCTCCAGCATTTTGTGTGTGTTGCTCTGGATTTCCAGCATCTGCAGAATCTCTTGTGTTTAATCCTTTTTGCTGTAATATTAGAGGTTGGTAACTAATGAGGTTTAAGATGGTTGGGAACAAGGAATTTAGAACTACTTTGCAGAATGGTGGGTCTGAGACCCACCATGAGGATGGGTGGTGAGCTGAAAGCTTTCAGATGAGAATGTTACGTGGGTTGTAGATGGAATGAAATTAGCTGTTTTTGCACCTGCTGTATATGTATCAGGCTCAATGGCTTCCTGGTTTGATTCTGTGAATTAATGGTGCATTGTAGAAGTTTGCTTTTTCTAATTGATCTGCCAACATTATGGCAGTAACAAATCTTGTTGGCTGCAAAACCCTTTGGGTTGCTCTGGGTGTGAGAGGAATTGTATAAATTCACACTTGATCATGTGCTTTCTATCTTCTAACTGCCTTGGCCTCCATTTCTGGGTCATTCTTGCAAGGTGTTCCACTCAGTGCATGGCATCCATTTCTGGAAGTGCATCTGCTTTACTGCACTTTTGATGTTGTAGTATAGTGCACAAAACTTAAGGAGCATCAAGGGCAATGCTGTGTGTTTCTCAGCTGGCTGGGCGGGTACCTGTCAAAGACTGCTCAGGTTGACTTCCTATCAAACCACCATGTGTCTGGGTGCTGCCTGACCTCAGCATTTCCACCATTCATTTTGAGTTTTTTCCATCTGCAGTATTTTGCTGGGAAGAAACTTTCTAAAATGCTAAACTCCGTGATTTACAAATGTTGGCCTATTCATGTTTTTCAGTCAAGATTAAGAATTTGAGGCTATTTTTATTTCCACAGTCTCTGGAAGCTTGTAGCATTGGCTTCCAATACTGGAGTGCTTCAGTGTAAAATGGCCATTTCAAGATCAGTTGAGTTTTGTTTATAATCCTGTATTTTTGTAGAGTTCATCTCAATTTTATTTCCAGTGTTTTTCTAGTTGGATGATCTGCATATTTCATTGTGGAGTTAAGGATGCAAATGAGTTTATCTTTTCTTTAAGTAATAAAATCCAGTAAACAAAGAGCACCACAGAGTTATAATCTGAGCCAGGTTAATATTTAAACAGAACCCAATTGCTCAAGCTGCAGTTGATTTCTTTTTGGGGAGTGATGTCCGTATTTAGAGTTTGCCTCGACGTTTTCCTCCCTGATCCCTATAACCTGGTTGTCCAAGTGGCAGGTTCCATCTCAGACTTGAACGTTCGAGGCTGACATTGCATTAAGACAACTCCTGCATTGTCCCTGGTAGTTTTTGTATTACTAACATCTGAGTGTAGTTGCTGTTTCCTCATTTACAAAGTTCCGTGTCCCGTTAGTGTTACTGTTCTAATGGGTTTCGTGTTCCAGAGTTCCGCGCTCTGTCCTTTGAGAAACTGTGTAGGGAAGATCACCAAATGTTCATTGAAAGATTCAATATGCAACTACGGGTGTTGCTTGTACAAGTGGCTAAAAGCTTTGTTGAACACTCTTTGAGGAGTGTGTTAAAGTTTGGAACTGAGTGAGAGGTTGGTGCTTGAGGTTCAGAAGATGTGGCTGCCAGTGGTAGGACACTGAATGACAGGTTTACGTGAGAGGCCACAGCTGGAGGGGCGGGAAGGCTAGGGTGCAAACTGAAATCTTTCACTAGAAAAGTGGTACAGGTTAACAAAGGGTAAGTTAGGATATGAGCGCACTAACATTATGAAAAATTGAGCGTAAGAAATGACACAAAATTGGGATGGATGTGGAATAACTGATGAACTGGGGGGTGCCTCAGGTATGAGGGTGAGGACAGCCGAGGTGAACCCTGTAGGAAGGAGAGCCATTGCTGATGACCCTCAGACCTGTTACTTCAGCATGTATTGATCAGAAAGCCATTCCACCCTGCTGGAGGATGCACAGTCAAGCGTGCAGGCACGGTGGTGCAGCTGGTAAAGCTGTGGCTTTGTCTATGCTGCTCCTGGTTCAGCCCTGACTTCTGTCACACTCTGTGTGGAGTTTGCACATTCTCCTTCCACATCTCTGAACAGTATCGGATCTATTGCAGAAATATGACAAGCGTGCACGTGACCGATGGCTCACTGAATCAACTGGGCCACCTACACATGGGAGGCATTCTCTTTCATAGGTTCCAATGAAATTCCACCCCCCTCCATTTTTCTAATTGTCAGTGAGTACAGGCCCAGAGACATCAAATGCTCCTCATACGTTAACCTTTCATTCCCAGGATCATTTACCTGAACCTCCTCTGGGCTGTCTCCAATGCTAACACATCCTTTCTTAAATAAGGGGCCCAAATTCTGCTCCCCACATTCAAGTGAGGTTACAGTACTAATGCAAAAATCTTAGACATGTTTATAGTGAGGGTGGCTAAGACTTTTGCACAGTATTGTAGTAATTTTATGTATTGCATTGTACTATCGCAAAAAAAATTACAGATTTCATGATGTATGTAGGTGATAAACCTGGTTCTGATATGGGTCCCTATAGTGGACTGAGGTTGGGAAGGGGGCAGGGAGAGGGGAATCATGATTGGGAAAGGGGGAAGGGAGAGGGGAGGGAGTGGGAAGCACCCGAGAGACATTCTGTAATGATCAATAAACCAATTATTTGGAATCAAATGATCGTGCCAGGTGTCTCAGGGCTGGGTGTGTCTGCCACCCCGGGCACTCCTGCTCTGCCACCTGTCCCACAATGCTCCTGCGGTGCTCCACCCTCGACAATCTCAACATCCTTTGCTCTTGCCAGATTTGCAAACTCACTCTCTGCTCCATGTTGACAGAGTACTGTGCAAAAGTCTTAGATTTTGAGCATGAAGCTTCGCCTACTTGTGGTTTCATTCCATAGTAATAGTCTGTGTTAAATACAGTTGTTCAATTGCTGCTGTTGTCGGTAAGGCACTTGCACGTTCTCCCTGTGATCAGTTGGGTTTACTCTCACATTTCAAAGACGTACTAGTTAGGGTTGGTGAGTTGTGAACTTGCTGTGTTGACACAGGAAGTGTGGTGATACTTGGGGACTGCTCAGCAAAATCCTTGCATTTGATGCGGACAGCACATTTCATTGTATGCTTTGATGTGCAAGTGACAAATAACGATAATCTTTAAAAACTTTATTCCGGGGTGGGGGGGAACGTGGAGAGGAAGGTGGCGTGGAGGGGATTATGAAAGGTGGCCACTGCCAGGCTCTTCACCAGAAAAGTCTAAACACAATACCAATGGGTCAAGGTGCATCTGCAATCCCACAATACCTCCAAGCCTCTCCTTGCAGCAAGCTATCTCAAGTTTTACTGATGTGGTTCTCCTGCAGCGTCAAACATTATTTTTTAAAGGGTTGAAAGCAGAATCAGCCTTATTATCACAAATATATTGCGAAATCTGTTTTGCAGCAGCAGTGCAATGCATAAAACACACTATAAATTATAATGTGAAATAGTGAGTTATGATTAATTGGGACACATTGGGACCAGTATACTTTGGCACAATAAAGCAGCTGCCCCAAATTAGCTGAACTTTCAGGAAATAATTAAAAAGATATCAAAAAAAGATAAACTACCATATAATTGAGTAACAAATTGTGTATTGAAATGAAATACAGAATAAATTAGAACATTACCAATGTTACAACAGTACTATAAAACTGTTTATTAGTTTCTAATAGTTATCGCTGGTGGAATTCCTCCAGAGTATGCTGCCTTGTTCTTTTTGTAAATGAACAAAATCAGTGTGGACACCTACGCTTCCGATGACTGCACCCTCCAAATCTTCACTTTCATTGGAGCATTCAACATGATTGTCGATACCTTCACATTCTACACTGCCCCTAACTTGTTGAAGTAGTGAAATAGTTTCATTTTCATTCCCAGCCCTTTCTGACATCTCCAGGCCCGAATGCTTGAAACCACAGTAAGCAAAATAGCTCAGAATTGTCTTATTGCTTATTTCTCACCAATTATCAGTGACACAAATCATTGCACAAACACATGCAAGTCACACTATTTAAAAAAGGTTTACTCTAAGCACAGTGTGTCTCAATGCCCACACAAGTACACGTGACTGATGATAGTTAGAAACAATTTGGCAACAGTCTCCTGTCCCAATTAAGTAGCAAGTAAATGAACAAAATCCCAGCTATTTTCATGATTAGTTTTTGTTCTTTAAGAGCTGTCCCAAATAAGCAGCTGCCCCTATAAGGTAGTAATCATGGGTTAATTGTCCGTTCAGAAATTTGATGGGAGAAGGGAAGAAGCTGTTCCTAAACTTTGCGTGTGTTATCAGACTCCTATACCTCTAGGTAGCAATGAGAAGAGGGCTTGTCATGCGTAGTTGGGGTCCGTGATGCAGCAGCCACTTGTGAACCTCCAATGAGGACTCAGTGTATGATGAAACACTTGGAGGGTTCAGTCTTGAAAGGAGCTATGTTTGATGGAGCACTTCACTGTAATTATGAATATCGAACATCGAAGTAAATGGTGTGATGGGGCAGTGCACACTACTGGACCGCAGATTTCGGGGTCTAATATCAAGAAACGTTGCATACCTGTTACATGATATTTCCTGCTATTAGACCCAGATATCTGCAGGCCTGTTGTGTGTACTGCCCCCATCACACCATTTACTCCATTCAATATTACATGATTCACACGTACAGAACAATTGGATCTGCTGAGCGTCATGTGCAAGTAGATAAGTGATGAGATGCTGCCACGTGGCGCGAGGTCAAAGTAAGTTCAATATCGTGGAACATCTATGTCAACATTTCCTTGCAGGCATTCACAACAAATACAAAGAAAGAATAGAATCAGTGAAAAGCCACACACTGACAAAGCCAGGCAAACAACCAATGTGAAAAAGACAACAAATTGTGCAAACACAAAAAGAAAAACAAAATAATAATAGATAAATAAGTAGTTAATCATATTGAGAATGACTTATGTTGAAAGTGAGTCTATCGGTTGCAGAATCAATTCAGTGTTGGGGTGAGTGACGTTATCCACGCTGGTTCAGGAGCCTGTTGGTTGAGGGTTAATAACTGTTCCTGAACCTGGTGGTGTGTGACTGAAGGCTCCTGTACTCTGTTGACAGAAGCAATGCTGATGCTATTGTATTGCTTCAGGTTGTGACGAGTTGGGTAATTGTCTTCGCAGGTACTGATCACAGTGTGAGGTGCAAGTTAGAGCATTGTAGTTTAGTACTACAGTCTCAAAGATCTATCTTATTGAACTAGAATTCGCCAGATGGCTGTTTTCCATAATGGATACCCATGACATGATTTATCATATTTCAGTAGATTGTTGGAAGTTTTGTATTGGATAAAGTAATGAGCTATTAAAGAACAGTACTGGGAGTTCAGTAATAGTAGGTGATCATTTCTGTAATTGGGTCTCAGTCAGCTAACAGTCCTTTAATTTTTTTTCTCTCTACTTAGTTACAAATATCAGGGTTTTCTAAAGCATTTCTCAAATATTGAATACAAACCTGTCATGAATTTGTGTGGTTTATGAGTAGGTGTCAAGAGCCAGCAGTGGTTGGGAGCAGTTCCTCTCTTGTCGTCATCATGACCGAAACAGGCCCTCTGGGCCATCTCAACCAAACTGAACTATTGTTCTGCCTTGTCCCGTTGACTCACACCTGGACGACAGCTCACTGTACCCCTTCCAACCATTTGCTTAAGCTTCTCTTAAATGTTGAAATTGAACCCGCATCCTCCACTTTCACTAACAGCTCGCTCCACTCTCTGAGTGAAGCTCCCTCACTTATTCCACTTTTTACCCTTAACTCATGATCTTACCCAGCCTCAGTGGAATAAGCCTGCATGCATTTACTCATCTGTACCCCTCATATTTTTTACACTTCTATTAGATCTCCCCCCAATCTTCTACGATCTAGGGAATAAAGTTTCAAGCTATTCAACCTTTCTCTGTAACCCAGATCTTCAAGTCCCGGCAACATCTTTGTATATTTTCTCTGTACTCTTTCAACTTGGAAAGCGCAGGTTTGAGTTTTAATACATGCAGAATGCATGTGCTCCATACACTGGTCTGGATGCAATCCCACAGGTAAAATTGCTAATGGGATCTGTGCTAAAGGGAGTCGTTACAGCATTGTGTATAGTCAGAGAGCCAGACTGGTAGGGTGCATGGCAGCTTCCATTACATATAACAGGTTGTGCCAAGGGAGGTTACATGATCTGTCGACGTGTGGAGAAGCTGCTGCCAGTGCCCAGTCAGGGTACAGCCCAAACCCGGCATCTCAGTGCTGACCCTCCACGCTGCTCGCCCAAGCCTCGTGGACAACCTCTGTGCTTCCAGCTACGGGGCGGGGGGTGGGGGGTGGTTCATTGTTGGGGAGGAACCCCTGGTGGAGGGCGGGTGTTGATGCCTGGTTTTCCTGAGAAGCAGTGGACACCACAAGGATTGTCATGTGCTTTTCTTAAATCACATGGCTGTTACTTGCCTCTGGGACTTGGAGTCCATAAATTCTATAACCAAGCACTCAGTTGTCGTAAACAACAGGAACTCTGCAGATGCTGGAAATTCAAGCAACACACATCAAAGTTGCTGGTGAACGCAGCAGGCCAGGCAGCATCTCTAGGAAGAGGTACAGTCAACGTTTCAGGCCGAGACCCTTCATCAGGACTAACTGAAGGAAGAGTTAGTAAGAGATTTGAGAAGGGGAGGGGGAGATCCAAAATGATAGGAGAAGACAGGAGGGGGAGGGATGGAGCCAAGAGCTGGACAGGTGATTGGCAAAAGGGATACGAGAGGATCATGGGACAGGAGGTCCGGGAAGAAAGTCGGGAGGGGGGGAACCCCGAGGATGGGCAAGGGGTATAGTCAGAGGGACAGAGGGAGAAAAAAGGAGAGTGAGAGAAAGAATGTGTGTATAAAAATAAATAACAGATGGGGTACGAGGGGGAGGTGGGGCATTAGCGGAAGTTAGAGAAGTTGAAGTTCATGCCATCAGGTTGGAGGCTACCCAGACGAAATATGAGGTGTTGTTCCTCCAACCTGAGTGTGGCTTCATCTTTACAGTAGAGGAGGCCGTGGATAGACATGTCAGAATGGGAATGGGATGTGGAATTAAAATGTGTGGCCACTAGGAGATCCGGCTTTCTCTGGCGGACAGAGCATAGGTGTTCAGCAAAGCGGTCTCCCATTCTGCATTGGGTCTCGCCAATATATAGAAGGCCACATTGGGAGCACCGGACGCAGTATATCACCCCAGCCGACTCACAGGTGAAGTGTCGCCTCACCTGGAAGGACTGTCTGGGGCCCTGAATGGTGGTAAGGGAGGAAGTGTAAGGACATGTGTAGTGCTTGTTCTGCTTACAAGGATAAGTGCCAGGAGGGAGATCAGTGGGGAGGGATGGGGGGGGACGAATGGACAAGGGAGTCGCGTAGGGAGCGATCCCTGCGGAAAGCAGAGAGCGGTGGGGAGGTAAAGATGTGCTTAGTGGTGGGATCCCGTTGGATGTTCCAGACCTAATCAGTTCCCCTCTACCACCACGCTGCTCCGTCTAGTGGAATTAGTCCTTACTCTTAATAATTTCTCCTTTGGCTCCTCCCACTTCCTCCAAACTAAAGGTGTAGCTATGGGCACCCATATGCGTCCTAGCTATGCCTGCCTTTTTGTTGGCTTTGTGGAACAATCTATGTTCCGTGCCTATTCTGGTATCTGTCCCCCACTTTTCCTTCGCTGCATCGGCGACTGCATTGGCGCTGCTTCCTGCACGCATGCTGAGCTCGTTGACTTTACTAACTTTGCCTCCAACATTCACCCTGCCCTCAAGTTTACCTGGTCCATTTCCAACACCTCCCTCCTCTTTCTAGATCTTTCTGTCTCTGTCTCTGGAGACAGCTTATCCACTGATGTCTACTATAAGCCTACTGACTCTCCCAGCTATCTGGACTATTCCTCTTCTCACCCTGTCTCTTGCAAAAACGCCATCCCCTTCTCGCAATTCCTCCGTCTTCGCCGCATCTGCTCTCAGGATGAGGCTTTTCATTCCAGGACAGGGGAGATGTCCTTTTTTTAAAGAAAGGGGCTTCCCTTCCTCCACTATCAACTCTGCTTTCAAATGCATTTCCCCCATTTCACGCACATCTGCTCTCACTCCATCCTCCCGCCACCCCACTAGGAATAGGGTTCCCCTGGTCCTCACCTACCACCCCACCAGCCTCCGGGTCCAACATATTATTCTCCGTAACTTCCGCCACCTCCAACGGGATCCCACCACTAAGCACATCTTTCCCTCCCCCTCCCCTGCTTTCTGCAGGGATCGCTCCCTGCGCGACTCCCTTGTCCATTCGTCCCCCCCATCCCTCCCCACTGATCTCCCTTCTGGCACTTATCCTTGTAAGCGGAACAAGTGCTACACATGCCCTTACACTTCCTCCCTTACCATCATTCAGGGCCCCAGACAGTCCTTCCAGGTGAGGTGACACTTTACCTGTGAGTCGGCTGGGGTGATATACTGCGTCCGGTGCTCCCAATGTGGCCTTCTATATATTGGCGAGACCTGACGCAGACTGGGAGACCACTTTGCAGAACACCTACGCTCTGTCCGCCAGAGAAAGCAGGATCTCCTAGTGGCCACACATTTTAATTCCACACCCCATTCCCATTCTGACATGTCTATCCACGGCCTCCTCTACTGCAAAGATGAAGCCACACTCAGGTTGGAGGAACAACACCTTGTATTCCGTCTGGGTAGCCTCCAACCTGATGTCATGAACATCGACTTCTCTAACTTCCGCTAATGCCCCACCTCCCCCTCGTACCCCATCCGTTATTTATTTTTATACACACATTTTTTTCCTTATTCTCCTTTTTCTCCCTCTGTCCCTCTGACTATACCCCTTGCCCATCGTCAGGGTTCCCCCCCCCCCGTCTTTCTCCCTGGGCCTCCTGTCCCATGATCCTCTCGTATCCCTTTTGCCAATCACCTGTCCAGCTCTTGGCTCCATCCCTCCCCCTCCTGTCTTCTCCTATCATTTTGGATCTCCCCCTCCCCCTCTCACTTTCAAATCTCTTACTTGCTCTTCCTTCAGTTAGTCCTGACGAAGGGTCTCAGCCTGAAACGTTGACCGTACCTCTTCCTGGAGATGCTGCCTGGCCTGCTGCGTTCACCAGCAGCTTTGATGTGTGTTATTTGGTTGTCGTACTGCTTGGGGTCCTAATGTAACTCCTGATGCAAGATGGGGAGGTGTCATACAGCACGTAGGCTCTTCAGCCTGCAGTTCCATACCAGCCGTTCTGCCCATCGTCACCAATACAACTGGGATCGTATGTGGTAAAGAAATGTGTAAAGCAGGCTGGACAGAGCAAGGGAAGATTTCTGCTTTTGCGCATCCACCATCTATGCCCACCCTCCGATGGGCAGTGGTAAATCAGATAAAATTTCAGAATAATTTTTTCGGCTGCCGGAGGGTGGTGAATCTGTGGAATTCATTGCCACACACAGCTGTGGAAGCCATGTCATTGGGTATATTAAAAGCTGAGGTTGATGGATTCTTGCTTAGTAAGGCTACCAAAACTAACAGAGAGAAGGCAGGAGAATGGAATTGAGAGGGAATAATAAATTAGCCATGATGGAATGGCAGAGCAGACCCAATGTGCTGAATGGCCTAACCCTGCTCATATGCCTTGTGGTTTGTCTATGCTTTGTTTAACTACCTGTCTAATGCCCCTTAAACGCAGTTATCACAATGCCTGTGGCAGTGAGTTCTATGTGAACTGGTTGCCATTTCTTGTCTAACCAGTTCCACTTCCATCTCAGTTAACCACTTGTGTTGTATTGGTCCAGCATAACTACAGGAGGGATTGAATGCTTGAGTCCTTTCAAAGTCTCATGTAGTGTGATTGGCTGCTTCAAGAGCTGTTGTTAAGGGTCTGGAAATCTGCCATTAATGTTGCATTGTCAGCTAAATCGATACAAAGTAAATTAGAAATAAGCAGAGTAAAGTTTAAAGATTTTTAAAGAATACATCCCTTTGGCCTTTGAGTCACACTCTTTCCCCACACCCCATCAATCCCAGGACTTAACCCCAGCCTAATCATAGGACAATTTACAATGACCAACTAACCTATCATCCAGTACGTCTTTCGAGTGTGGGAGGAAACCAGAGCACCCAGAAGTGCTCGTGGCTAGCACGAGAGGGCACAGGTTTAAGGTGCTTGGAAGCAGGTACAGAGGAGATGTCAGGGGTAAGTTTTTTACACAGGGAGTGGTGAGTGCGTGGAATGGGCTGCCGGCGACGGTGGTGGAGGCGGATACGATAGGGACTCCCAAATAGGTACATGGAGCTTAGCAAAATAGAGGGCTATGGGTAAGCCTAGGTAATTTCTCAGGTAAAGACATGTTCGGCACAGCTTTGTGGGCCGAAGAGCCTGTATTGTGCTGTAGGTTTTCTATGTTTCTGTGAAACCCATGGGATCATGGGGAGAATGTACAAACTCCTTACTCTAACAGACAGCAGCGAGAATTGAACCCTGGTCGCTGGTACTGTAAAGCATTGTGCTAACCACCACACTACTGTGCTGCCCAACTTTAGCACTGGCCAATTCTAAGGAAGGGCCAAGCACTGGTAGTGATAACCATTTGCCTCCTTTGTAGTTAAAACAAAAAAGGGAAAGCCATTGAGCTTCAGCTGTTTCTCTGTCCAGCATGGCTGTGCTGTAAGTAATGGAAGGTGAACACTTGGAAGGCAAGTGCATTGTTGACATTCATTTCAAGAAGATTTGAATATAATGGCTGAACAGTCAAAGCTTGAATATACAAGCAAGATCGTAATGCTGTGGCTTTATAAGGCATTGGTCAGATGCTGCCCGTGAGCAGTTTTTGGGCCCCTTATCTAAGAAAGTTTGTGCTGGCATTGGAGAGGGTCCAGAGGAGTTTCACAGGAATGATCCTGGAATGAAAGGGTTAATGTATAATGAGCATTTCATGGCTCTGGGCTTGTACTTGCTGGAGTTTAGAAGAATCTTGGTTGGGGAGGGGGACTATCTCAATATTGAAAGCCCCAGACAGAGTGGATGTGGTGAGGATGTTTCATATTGTGGAGACATCTAGGACCAGAGGGCGCAACCTCAGATGAGGAGGACATATCTTCAGAACAGAGATGAGGAGAAATTTCTTTCACCAGAGGGTGGTGAATCTGGGATTTATTGTCACAGATGGCTGTGGAGGCCTGGTCATTGGGTATATTTTAAGCGGAGGTTGATAAGTTCTTGGTTAGTCAAAGCTCCTGGGGAGAAGACGAGAGAATGGGGTTGAGAGGGTTAATAAATTGGTTATGATTGAATGGTAGAGCAGAATGAGCTAATTTTGTTCTTATGGATGTAAAAGTACTTCATGATTAATACATTTTTGAACAGCTTTTTTTTTCTGTAAACAAATGCAGCAGCCAATTTCTGTCCTGCTAAGTCTCAAACAGATGTATTTGGTGGCGAGTGTTAGTGGTGGATGTTTCTGTGGAGATCAAGACAACCCACACTCCAACTGTGCCAGGGAATTCTATCAGGTTAATCATTTACTATGCTAAATGGTAAATCACCATGTGGAGACCAATGCTTAAGTCAGCCAAATCATGTTGATATTTGAAGTGTATGGGAAGAGTCAAAAAATGAACAATTGGCATTGAGTTTAACCCTAACGTAGGCCTCCTCCAACACTGTTCTGAACTGATGGTTACCATTGTCACTCCTGCTGAGGTGAGATGTTTGCTTGGAAGATGTAGCACAATTGAGCAAAGCTGAAAGAAGGATTTTGCATTTGTTCACATTAGCTTGTTTTGCTGTAATTGCATTCTTTAAAAAAAAATGTTAATTTATGTTTTCAGTTTCCTTTTTGGTATGGGTGAACCTGAGATGACATGGAGAAATTGTGCATTATCATTGTTTACTCTGTTTCAGGCATACCTGGGAGGCAGTCGACATAGAGAACGGAACATCTTACAAAATAAACCTCTGTAGCCCATTACAATGTGGGCAGCTTAGTGCTATCTGTGCTTACAGTTCCTCAAAGAAAAGCAACTATTCAGTGGGTGAGTATATCAGATGTACTTTGGCATTTTACCTGTCAGTTAACTGACAGTCTCCTTTTGTACAGATACTCTTGCACGTAGCATCATTTCATGTGCATACAATCAGTCTGTGTACATATAGAAGATAATCTTCAGTATATAGGGCCACACTCTATTAGTTGTACATTGTGTTTTATAGGATTGGTTTTATAATTATATTTACTGTGTTTTTATTGTGTTCTTTGTTTTTATTTTTGCACTTTCTTCAACAATTATATCAATTAAGTTTTGTAGTTCTTCCTCCGTTGTTGCAATTAACACAGTGTCATCTGCATATCTGAAATTACTGATGATATGTATGGTGTATGTATGATGATATCCAAAAAGAAGGGGAATCCTATCTGCAGGCTGAGAATAAATGGGGAAGACACAAAACAAGTACAGAACTTTTGCTACTTTGGAAGTTGGATGAATCAGATGGCAGGTGCGACTTGGACATCAAAAGAAGAATAGGGATGGCAAAAAACACCTTTATGAGAATGAAGAGTATACTGACCAATACTAAACTAGGCATGACAACCCACCTCAGAGTACTGAAATGTTATGTTTATCCAGTTATGTTACATGGCTCAGAATGTTGGACAATATCTAGTAACATGAGGAAACGAATTGAAGCAGCAGAGATGTGGTTTTTGAGGAGGATGTAAAGAATATCATGGACAAAACGAACATCTAACCAAGATGTCATGAACAGAGCAAACACAAAAAGAGAAATAATGTATGAGGTCATGAAAAGGCAACGTAACTTCATTGGACATGTGATTAGGAAAGAGGAGTTAGAATGCATGGTAATTATGGGAAAGATTGGAGGGAAGAAAGCAAGAGGAAGATGAAGACAAATGATGGATACAGCAGCCAGAGAACTGGAGATGAATACCAGTGAGTTGATCCACTTGACCCGAAACAGGAATGTGTGGGCCATGGCAGTCAAAGCTCAAACTGGGCACAGCACCTGATGATGATCTTTTCATTGTGTTTTTTGCTACACCAGACCTTGAGTAACAATCATTTCATTCTCTACATGTGTTCTTAAGCATGACAGCCTTGGGCCTCAGCCTTGAAAATTCCAAGTGCAAGATACCTTACTTGCAATGATCCTGGTCGTGCAGGCAATGAAGTGAAGAACCTATATTTATACTTGGTGGTTTTATGAAACAATAATGCTAATTGATGTTGGAGAAATCGATTAAGGAATGAAAAATTGAATTACCAGTCAGATGAGTGACACATTAGGCTCGAGCGAGTGGTTGCTCCCGACCACTTCTGTTCTATCAGGTTATGTAGTGACTATGGCAATATGTCTGCCTGTCAGTTCCATAAGTTTTTGAAATGGACTAGTTGGTGGTATTGTAAATTGAAGTACAGACTGTCTTGGGTTATGAATACCCAACTTAGATAGATATACTTTATTGATCCCGAGGGAAATTGGGTTCTGGACATTCATACATACAAACATGCTCTAATGGTATTAAATTCAAAAGTCTGTATCAGTCTTTGATGGGTTGGTCATTATTCAGTGCTGTATACCTGTATACCTCATTTATGAAAATATCTAATCAGCCAATCAACTAAGCACACAAGCTAAGTGCCTTTGGAGGAACTTGTGCTTGCATTGTGCTTTGTTTCGTTTGAGCATAGAATGCTGGGATTGCAGCGAGGTAGGTGTCTCAACAGATAATTGACAGGTATGAACTTAGTGATAAAGTGACAAAGTATTTCAGTCTTCAGAAATTAATGAAGTTTTGTTGTGGTTGCAAAACCCTGTTGGACATTAGTAATATAGAATACAGTGTATCTGATTCGTTGGTGGAGCTGCGTGGCCTCGGTTGTGTTGCAGACCAGGACTTCATTTGTGCCTTGATTGCCTGTTGCAGGCACCGAGGAAGGAGACTTGAGCTGGCTGTGTGCCGCTGGATTCCACACTGGGTCCACACTAGAAGCTGGCCAGTCCCATCGGTGCGGCCTCCAGTATTTGCTCAGTGGGAGAGAAGCTAAATTACGTTCTGAGGCTGCACTGCACGATATGAGGAACTGCTATGGGCTTGATCTGTAGAAGTGTGGCTGCAGAACAACATCCATGCACCATGGCACTCAAGGACTTGGGCTAGATTATTACTTATAAAATATTTTTGTAACTATGTTTTTATATGTGTATGACTGTTGGTTTTGTGTTTTGCCCCTTGACCCCAGAGGAATGATGTTTTGTTTGGCTGTATTTATGTGTATGGTTGAATGACAATTAAACTTAATGTTGCAATTTTTAAACTTGTGTACGTTTCAAAGTAACAAGTGGCTTTGGCTACAAAACTTTAAAAATTTCCTTTAAGAATGTTTTAATATGGTAAGTTACCTATGTCTGGCAGATTGAGTGGATATATCTTGCCTGTGCATTGGAGAGAGACAGGCAAGACTCTCCACAGTTGCCTGTTAATATGGGTGTACAGTGGATTCCAGTTGGACCATCGGTTAACCTGGGCAGCCATTCACTTGGACCAACTCTTAAAGAACACAAACTAAATTGAGAAAATAGCTGCGATTCTTTTGGTTTATTTGGGTCACTGTCACTTAATTGGAATGGGAGAAGTTTGCTAACTGGTGCCAGTCACATGCATATCATATGGCTGTTAGATACTACACCGAGCTTAGTGAACAGATTTTTAAATAGCTTCACTTGTGTGTGTTTGTGTTCAAAATCAAAAATTTTTGTCACTGATAATTAGTGAGAAGTAGTAGTAAGACAATTCAGATTTGTTTTGCTCACTGTGGTTTCAAGCATTCAGGCTTGGAGATGCCAGAAACAGCCGGGTAGGAAAATGAAATGATTTCGCTAATTCAAATTAGGATCTGTGTAGGATTTGAAAGTATTAGCAATCATCCTGAATGTTCCAACGAAAATGAAGATTTGGAGGATGTGATCATCAATAACATTGTATGAAGGCAGTCCATTAACTGCATTAATTTTGTTCACTTACTACTACTTCACATGCCTTGCGCGTTATGCGCTTGGGCGATCATGGTTCTCCACATCGAACGATCCCTCGCAACATCAATGATATTTCGCACACTTAGATCTGTTAGTTCTTTCACAGTGTCCATATATTTTCTTCTTTGCCGCTGCCTTCTGTGTTTCCCAGGCATACGGCCTTGTAACGTAAGGCATTCTGTTTCTCCCTTTCTGATGACATGGCCCAGGAATTTAACTTTCCTCTCATTTAATGTTCTCATTAAAGATCTTTTTGTATGGGCACGTTGAAGTACTGTCTCATTAGTACCCTATCTCTATATGATATTTTCAGCATTATTCTAAGAAACCATATTTCTGTTGTTTCTAAGTTTCTTTGGAGTTTTGATGTTATAGTCCACGTTTCGGAAGCATACAGCAAGATTGACCAGATGTAACATTTTAGAAGCCTAAGCCTTGTTATCATAGAAATGTGTCTGTTGGTAAAAATGGGTTTCATTTTTTTTTTTGAAGTTGGTTTTGGCAATGGCAATTCTTCTTTGTATTTCTACTTCGCTTCTAGCATCTTGTGATATAAACCTACCAAGGTAATTAAAGCTGGTCTTTTGTTCAATCTCTTGGTTACTGATGTACAATTGGCAGTTGGGAGTATCCTGCTGTTTTAATATTACCATACATTTGTTTTTTTTTACAGTTGACGGTTAGACCAAAATCTGCACTTGTTTGTACTACTTTGTCTAGGAGGATTTGTAGGTCTTCTGCAGCATTTGCTATTAGGGTGGTATCATCTGCATATCTTACATTGTTGATGTTAACACCTCCAATTTTTATCCCATCTGGGTCTACTATTTATCTGAGAATCATTTCACTATAGATATTAAATCATCCCTGTCTAACTCCTCTCTGAATTTTAGTCCAACCGCTTATATTATCATCAATTTTTACCGCCGTTTGGTTCCAATATAAATTTTGAAGCAGTTGTTGGTCCCTTCCGTCAATGTTTAGTTTAGCGAGAATTTGAAATCATTTTTCATGTTGTATTTTGTCGACTGCTTTAGTGAAATCAATAAAACATAAAAAGACATCATTTTGATCTTCATTTGCTCTTTCTGAAAGCATTCGTAGTTTGAAAATTGTGTTCCTGGTTCCTCTCTCCTCAATAAACCCATATTGCAGTTTAGAAGTTTCTGGCTTTAACTTGTTTTTAATTCGACTCAGAACAATTCTCAACAAAATCTTTATTATGTGACTCATAAGACTGATTGTTCTATAATTTTCGCAGTCAATAGTACCAGGAATTTTTGGCAGAGTTATAAATTCTGATTTTAAGAGATGTCAGGCAATAGACCAGACTCATATATGCCATTAAACAATTCAGAAATAATATCTATGTCCAGATCTTCTAGGGCTTGTATCATTTCCACTGAAATTTCATCAGGTCCAGTGGCTTTACCATGTTTCATGCTTTTCATTGCTTTAGTTATTTCTTCCTTTGGTAATAGGTGGGCCAGAACTGTTTAATATCTGGGGATTCCCCTCCACTATCTTCAAAAAGCTGCTCTATATGCTGAATCCACCTCTCACATACGAGGGGTGATTAATAAGTTTGTGGCCTAAGGTAGAAGGCATCAAATTTAGAAAACCTAACGCATTTATTTTTCCTCCACTTACACACTTAGTCCGATCGTCGTGGAGCATACGGATCCCCTTCTTTGTAAAGGTCGGCATCTTGGACCTCCAGAAGAGGTCCACAGCGGGGTGATTGATAAGTTCGTGGCCTAAGGTAGAAAGAGATGAGTTATTAACTTCAGACTTACTGCATTTTCATTCAGAGTTGAACTGCACGTGCATGTAACAAGAACTGTATAACTCATCTCCTTCTACCGTAGGCCACAAACATATCAATCACCCGTGCTGTGGACCACTTCTACAAATAAGGGATCTGTATGCTCCACAACTGCTCGACTAAGTGTGTACATGTAGGAGGGGGCTATGTTGCAAAATAAATGTGCTAGGTTTTCTAAAATTGACTCCTTCCACCTTAGGCCATGAACTTATCAATCACCCCTTGTACTTTTATCTGGATCTGTTAGTATGGATCTGTCTGCTGATCTTATGCATCCTGTAGAGGAGGTTTTCTTAATTCCAGTACTTTCCTTAACTTTCTTGTGCAATTCTTTGCTGTTGTTATTATGGCCTTCTACTTCATTGCCTTTTTGAGTCAGCCGTTCTTTCTTTGCAATATGCACAATTGTCTGTCTGTCTAGCTCTCTGTATTGCACTTCATTATTCTTCACCAACCTTCTTTGTTCCATCTGATCTGGAATTTCTTTAGTTATCCACCCCTTTTTGGTGTGTTGGATTTCTTGTACTGGGTTTATCTCCTCTGCTGATTGCTGTATAGCAGCGGTCCCCAACCACCGAGCCGCAGACTGGTACCAGGCCGCAAAGCATGTGCTACCGGACCGTGAGGAAATGATATGATTTGGCAATACGAAACGATATGAGTCAGCTGCACCTTTCCTCATTCCCTGTCATGCACTGTTGAACTTGAACACAGGCGAAGTCATTATGCATGCGTCATCCATGTCAGTGCGGGAAGAAGATCAACTACTCGAGCTTGCAAGTGATGGCGGGCTGAAAAGTTTGACGTAACATCTCTGCCGGCATTCCGGATCAAAGTCGAGGCTAAATATCCTGAGATAGCCACGAAAGCACTGAAAACGTTGCTTCCATTTCCAACATATCTCTGCGAAGCGGGGTTTTCTGCATTGAATGCAATGAAAACTAATTTGCGGAATAAACTGGACATAAGGAACCCCCTTCGAGTATCGCTGTCTCCCATCACCCCTCGATAGGACCGTCTTGTTGCAGGAAAACAAGCCCAGGGCTCCCACTGATTCAGCAATATTGGTGTGTTGCAATGATTTCATATGTTCATGCGAGGAAAATATGCGCTGTGTTTTTAATATTAAATTTGTTAGAAAAACCCTTTTAGAAACGAAATTGAGTGTATTAGCAACTTATAGGTGACTTATAGTTGATTAACACCACCCCCCCACCCCCAGGGTTCCCAACTGTCCCGTATTATCCAGGACATCCCGTACATTGGGCTAAATTGGTTTGCCCCATACGGGACTGCCTTTGTCCCGTATTTCCCCCCGCTAAGGTAGAGCGTTCCTATGAAACCTTTGTGCTGAAATGGCGTAAAGCGAAGAAGCAATTACCATTAATTTATATGGGAAAAATTTTTGAGTGTTCTCAGACGCAAAAAATAACCTACCAAATAATACATAAAACCTAAAGTAACACCAACAGATAGTAAAAGCAGGAATGATATGATAAATACACAGCCCATATAAAGTAGAAATAATGTATGTACAGTGTAGTTTCACTGAACAGAATCGCCAAAAACATTTTGTATATAAAAATCAGCACGTACAGGTCATGCATGCGCACCCAGGTGCCTGCGCAAGGCTTCATGGTCATGGTAGTCTTTCTTGGAGTAAACACAACGTACCTGACCGCTGCCCTACCGGTCAGCAGGTATATTGTCAATAATAAACCGGTCTGCGGTACAAAAAAGGTTGGGGACCCCTGCAGTATAGCATATTTAAATCTGTCCCAGATAGCTGTTGTTTTGTTTTCGTTGTGGTGTTCTTCTACAGCTGTTTTGAATTGTTGCTTAAGTACGCTATCATTTTTAAGTTCTCCCAAGATATACTACTTTCACTTTTTTCCACGTTTCAGTTTTTTAGATTTTGTTTTGATGGTAGCTTTTACTGGATGGTGAGCTGAGGCTTTAGAATTTGTGATATTATTTCTAAAGTGTTCATTGATAGTCATGTGCTGCAGGTGACACCAGACCATCATCCAGTGACTGTGAACAATAGGGTAAAGGCTAAGGGTAGCAACATGGAGCATCCGTACACTTTACCAGAAAGGAAATTTGGACAACACTTAAAATAAAATGAAAAGGTTGGAAGTTGATACCTTAGGCCTGTCAGAAATTAGATGGACCGACAGTGGCAAATTCACTAAGAATGGTTCTCTGATAATGTATTCTGGATGTCAACAGCATATGTATGGAGTTGGAATTATTTTAAACAAACAAGTATCAATATGTCTTATGGGATTTTGGGCGCTATCCGACTGGCTACTTTTAGTTAAATTAAGGGGTAACCCTTTGAACATTAGCATAATTGAAGCCTATGTGCCAACAAATGATGCGGATGAAGAGGATACCAACAAGTTTTATGAAGATCTTGTAAGTGCTTATTAGCAATGTAAATCTCAGGATATAAAACTAGTCATGGGAGATTTTAACTCCAGAGTTGGACAGGAAAGGGTTGATAACGTCATAAGATTTTCTCCCCTTTTGAATTAGGGGAGAAAAATGAAAATGGAGACAGGTTTACTGATTGTTCACTTACAGTCAGTCGAAAGGACAAGTCAGCATAAACTGGTTGAATTCCTGTTGATAAGTTTTATAGTACCGTAGTGGTTTTGGTGTTCTAATTTGTTCTGTATTTCATTTTATTACATGATTTGTTACTCAGTTTATCTTTTATTTTCATGAAACTTTGGATTGGGGCATCTGCTTAATTGGTCCAATGTGTCCCAATTAACTGGAATCCCCTGTATTTATTTGAATTTTCTGCAGCATTTAATAGTAACATCCTTGTTTCCTCGAGGGGTTACCACTCCATTGTAACAGGATTTGCCAAACATTTGACATGTGGTATTTAAGATAATTTCTTGTGGGCACCCAGCCTTGTCGGCCTACCCCACTTTAATGGCCATCCCCAGGTAATGAACTGGCAGATCATAAATTGATTTTGTTCATTATTTGGAAAGCACATTCTGACAACCATACCTCCACAGTATTGTAATGAGTGGCGTCTAAAGCAAAGCCGCACTAATGAGCATGAGCACTTACTGAAGGATATCAGTGGTGAATAAGTTACTGGAGTGGTAAATCAAGATTTTTGAAGAGGTAACCAGGAAGATAGACAAGCGTGGGGTGGTGGGTGTTTTCCAGATGGATTTTTAGCGAGACCTTTGACAAGGTGCTGCATAGCAAGCAAGTCCAGAAGGTTATGTCACATTGGATCCAGGGAGAGATGACTAAATGGGTTTGGTTATGTTGGCTCGATGGTAGGAGGCAGAAGTGATGGTTGAAGGCGGTTAGAGGTGTTGGTGCTGGGAACTTTGTTCATAATTTATATAAAAGATTAGGATTGTAAGACGTAGCGGAATTAGGCCATTTGGCCCATTGAGCCTGGTCCAGCATTTGATCACGTCTGATTTATTTTCCTTCTCAACCCCACTCTCCTGTCTTCTCTCCACAACTTTTGATGTCCTTACTAATCAAGAACCTTTCAACCTCTGCTTTAAATATACCCGATGACTTGGTCTCAACAGTTGTCTGTGGCAATGAATTCCACGGATTCATTATCCTCTGGCTAAAGAAATTCCTCCTCAGCTTTGTACTAAATGAGCGTCCCTCGATCCTGAGGGCATACCCTCTGCTCCAGGACTCCTTCACTAAAGGAAACATCCTCTCCTCATCTGTTCTATCTAGGCCTTTCAATTTCCAATAGGTTTTAATGAAATCCCCCCTCATTCTTCTAAACTGCAGTGAGTACAGGCCCAGAGCTGTCAAATGCTCCTCATACCTTTTGAGTAATGGAATCAGGTGAAGCAGTTGGTTACTTTGTTTATAAGTGTGAGCTGAGTGGAACATTTATTGGGCTGTCTGGACTGAACTTGGTTAAGAGTGTTTGTGGTAAGAATGCATAGATGAGTTGACTGCTGTGCCGTGCTAACCAAAATTAATTATACTGTCACCTTCACAGGAAAAAGCAGCCTCAAAAACAGTGATGTGACTGAGAGATTACTCAAAGGAAATCCAGTTTACCACAAAGATTAAGTTGCATCTGTTGTAAATTGCTTTTCATTGGATTTGTAGACTGGAGTATAAAGCTAAAATACTCAATAAAATTGGTCAAAACAAAGTATGTTAGAAATGTTTTCACTGTTGTAGTGAAGGTCTCACTGGTAAAATCAGCATTTGTAGCCATTCTGTACATATCCTTCATGAAGGTGAGTTGCTTTGAACTGCTACTCCTTTTGCTGAAGGAACTCGTGGAGCTGTTAGTGAGGGAGTCCTACAGTTTGGATCTGTTGACAGCCAAGGGCTGATAACTTATTTCTGAGTTGTGACTTCTATAAAACTTTTATAGTTGTACCGTGGAGAACATTCTGACAGGCTGCATCACTGTCTGGTATGGAGGGGCTACTGCACAGGACCGAAAGAAGCTGCAGAAGGCTGTAAATCTAGTCAGCTCCATCTTGGGTACTAGCCTACAAAGTACCCAGGACATCTTCAGTAAGCAGTGTCTCAGAAAGGCAGCATCTGTTATTAAGGACCTCCAGCACCCAGGGCATGCCCTTTTCTCACTGTTACCATCAGTTAGGAGGTACAGAAACCTGAAGGCACACACTCAGCGATTCAGGAACAGCTTCTCCCCCTCTGCCATCCGATTCCTAAATGGACATTGAACCCATGAACACTACCTCATTTTTTTTTTAATATACAGTATTTCTGTTTTTGCATGTTTTTTAATCTATTCAATATACATAAGTGATTTGTTTACTTTTTTCTCTCTGCTAGATTGTATTGTATTGAACTGCTGCTGCTAAGTTAATAATAAATCTGATTCTGATAACTGTTCTGGAAGGGAACATGAAAGAGGTTGTGGTCCCAGTTTGGCCCGAATACAACTGATGGTGGTCCAGACAAGTGAAGGATGCCAGGTTTTCTGAAGCAGATTGGTTTTTGGACCCATCTGATAGGAGCGCTGACAATGAAAGTTAAAACAAATTAGTGCTGCCTTCAAATTCTGGGTTACTGATGGGGTTATTTGCAGTGGTTGGGATTTGGTCCCTGGATTACAGGGTTAGATAACATACCTCATCACTTTGCAATGCCTTCAGTGGAAGAACTTCCTGTACTTGCTGTCGTTGTCCTTCCCTTTGATTGAGGTCATGGCTTTAGGAAGTGTCCCCTGTGTGTTTTCTGGACAGCTTGTAGAGATATCAGGGTAGGCACTGAATGCTTCACATGGTGCACGGACACCAGTCAAATGGCTGATTTGTCCTGAATGGTGTTGAGCTGCTGGTGTTTGAGCTACATTCATTCAGTCACATGCTTCAGCATGTGAAAATCTCCCCCCCGCCCCGGGTGCCTTATAGGTGGTGGAAAGGCTTTGGGATGTAAAGTAACATTTGCTGTGGGATACGTAAGCTGAGCTCTTTGTGAGTTTAGTATTTATCATACTGAAAATTAAAGCAAGTTGGTGCTGTCTACAAATTCTGAGCTGGGTTATTTTCTGTGGTAGGTTTTGATCTCTGGATTACAGGCAGATAACATTCCTCATCACCTTGAGCTACCTTCACTGGAAGGACATTCCTGTCCTTGTCCCTCTGTGTGGTTTTGGGAGGTGTTGTCTGAGTAGTCAATGCATTTTCTGGACAGCTAGCCCAATGGTAAGGAACAAATTGCCAGTCAAGTGGCTGCTTTGTCCTGGATGGGGTTGAGCTGCTGGTGGTGTTTGGGCTACATTCATTCAGTCTCATATTCCAGCACACCCCTTACTTGTGCCTTTATAGGTGGTGGAAAGATTTTGGGGGTTTAAGGAAATGCTTACTGCAGGATGTGCAGGCTGAGTTGATCTTGAGCACAATCTTTACCTGACTGAACCAGCTGAATTTCTGACACAATCAAAGTTGGCCTTACTCCAGTTTAAAATCTTATCCCAAGACCCAGACCTATCCTTTTCTCTAACCAACATGAAACTAATGGTATTATGATAACTAGATGCAAAGTGTTCCCCTACACCAGGGGTCCCCAACCTTTTTTGCACCGCGGACCGGTTTAATATTGACAATATTCTTGCAGACCGGCTGACTGGGGGTGTGGGGGTGTCCAAGTAGGGTTAAACTCACCTCAACATGTCTTTTACAGTTACGGTTGCCAACTTTCTCACTCCTAAATGAGGGACAAAACTAGCAGTCAAATCACGGGACACTTTACCCCGGAAAAGACTACCATGACCATGAAGCCTTGCGCGGGCACCTGTGTGTGCATGTGATGTGTGCATGCGCATACGTGCTGAATTTTTTCCCACTAATCAGTTTTGCCTTCATCTTCCCGACTATACTGTACATATTATTTCTACCTTATATAGGCTGTGTATTTATCGTATCATTCCTGCTATAACTATATGTTAGTGTTCTTTATTTTCGGTTTTATGTGTTATTTGGTATGATTTGTTAGGTTATTTTTTGGGTCTGGGAACGCTCAAAAATCTTCCCATATAAATTAATGGTAATTGCTTCTTCGCTTCACGCCATTTCGGCACGAAAGGTTTCATAGGAACGGTCTACCTTAGCAGGGGAAATACGGGACCAACCAATTTAGCCCAATATACGGGAAGTCCTGGCAAATATGGGACAGTTGGCAACCCTATGTTCAAGTTCAACAGTGCGTGACAGGGAATGAGGAAAGGTGCAGCTGAACTCTTATCGTTTCCTTGCGGCCCGGTAGCACATGCTTTGCTGCCCGGTACCAGTCCGCGGCCCGGTGGTTGGGGACCGCTGCCCTACACAAACGTCTTGTTACCTGCCTTGGCTCATTCCTTAATAGGAGTTTTAGTATCACACACTCTCCTGTTGGGATTTCTATGTACTGATTAAGTAAACTTTCCTGAATGCATGAACAAACTCTTTCCTATCCAGCCCTTTTACAGTGTGGGAGTCCTAGTTGTGTTTCTTGCAACAGTCTGTGATCTCTCTACAAATTTACTTCTTTAAATCCCATGGACTGTCGGGTGGTCTATAATGTAATCCCATTAACGTGGTCATACCTTTCTTATTCCTCACCTATGAAGCCACACTAGATGGTCTGTCTTGACATTTCCCTGACTAGTAATGCCACTCCTTCCCCTTTAATCACTTTTGCTCTGTCATGTCTAAAACAATGGAACCCTGGACATTGAGATGCCAGTCCAGCCATTCCTGCAACTAAATCTCACTAATGGCTAATAGTTCAATAGGCATCCATTAGTCTCATGAGACCATGGATTTGCGCCTTGGAAGGTTTCCAGGGCGCAGGCCTGGGCAAGGTTGTATGGAAGACCGGCAGTTGCCCATGCTGCAAGTCTCCCCTCTCCACGACACCGATGTTGTCCAAGGGAAGGGCACTAGGACGGATACAGTGTCGTCGCAGAGCAATGTGTGGTTAAGTGCCTTGCTCAAGGGCACAACACGCTGCCTCAGCTGAGGGTCGAATTAGCGACCTTCAGATCACTAGACGAGCGCCTTAACTACTTGGCCACGTGCCAACACAATGGCTACAACGTAATAATTCCACGTGTTGATCCATGCCCGAAGCTCATTTTGTGTATGAGAAAGTGACAATGCCATTTGCTTTTTCAAAGCTATCACTGGCTCTTCCTTTACTAGTTTTCCCTTGCAGCAAGTAAATTATGTGCTCATTGTTGATCCTCTGAGTTAATTGTTCATTATAAGACATGGCGAAAAGATGTTCGATATCTCACCGAACTCCCTGAACTTGCTTTGCAGTAACTCATTATCCGTCCTATTCATGTCATTGGTACCAATGTGGCCACAACCTCTGGCTGCTCACCCTCCCACTTAAGAATGCTGTGTTCTTGATCTGAGATGTCCCTGACCCTTTCATCCGAGAGGCAACAACCTTCCGGAAATCTCGTACTCATCCATAGAACCTCCTTTCTGTTCCCCGAACCAACATATCCTCTATGACTACAGCTTGCCTCTTCCCCTTTCCTTTCTGAGTCATAGAGTCAGATTCAGTGCTAGGGATGTGACTGCTGTGGCTTCACTCTGCTAGGTATTTTCCCAACAGTATCCAAATTGGTATACCTGTTGCTGCGGGGAATGGCCACAGGTGTACCCTGCGCTGGCTGCCTACTCCTGTTCCCCCTTTTCCCCCTCCTTATAGTCACCCACTTACCTGACACCATTGTGTAACTATCTGTAAATCCTGTCTATCAGACCCTCAGCCTCCCGAATGATCTGGATTTTTTCCAGTTCCAGTTCCAGCTCCAACACCTTAACACGATCTGTTAAGCTGCAGCTGGATGCACTTCTTGCGTTGTAGTCACCAGAGACACTGGAGGTCTCCCTGCTTTCCCGTATCCTGCAAGGTGAGCATTCCACTGTCCTGCCTGGCAACTCCTCTGCTCTAAATATGCAATAAGAAATAAAGAATAAATGATGACAAATCTACCTACAGCCTAGGCAACACACATCAAAGTTGCTGGTGAACGCAGCAGACCAGGCAGCATCTCTAGGAAGAGGTACAGTCGATGTTTCAGGCCGAGACCCTTCGTCAGGACTAACTGAAGGAAGAGCTAGTAAGAGATTTGAAAGTGGGAGGGGGAGATCCAAAATGATAGGAGAAGACAGGAGGGGGAGGGATGGAGCCAAGAGCTGGACAGGTGATAGGCAAAAGGGATATGAGAGGATCATGGGACAGGAGGCTCAGGGAGAAGGAAAAGGGGGAGGGGAGGAAAAACCCAGAGGATGGGCAAGGGATATAGTGAGAGGGACGGAGAAAAAGGAGAGAGAGAGAAAGATTGTGTGTATTTAAATAAATAACGGATGGGGTACGGGGGGAGGTGGGGCATTAGCAGAAGTTAGAGAAGTCAGTGTTCATGCCATCAGGTTGGAGGCTAACCCAGATGGAATATAAGGTGTTGTTCCTCCAACCTGAGTGTGGCTTCATCTTTACAGTAGAGGAGGCCGTGGATAGACATGTCAGAATGGGAATGGGATGTGGAATTAAAATGTGTGGCCACTGGGAGATTCTGCTTTCTCTGGCGGACAGAGTGTAGGTGTCAGCAAAGCGGTCTCCCAGTCTGCGTCTGGTCTCGCTAATATATATATAGAAGACCACATCGGGAGCACCGGCCGGAGTATATTGCCCCAGCCGACTCACAGGTGAAGTGTCGCCTCACCTGGAAGGACTGTCTGGGGCCCTGAATGGTGGTAAGGGAGGAAGTGTAAGGGCATGTGTAGCGCTTGTTCTGCTTACAAGGATAAGTGCCAGGAGGGAGATCAGTGGGGAGGGATGGGGGGGATGAATGGACAAGGGAGTCGCGTAGGGAGCGATCCCTGCTGAAAGTGGGGGGGGGTGGGAAAATGTGCTTAGTGGTGGGATCATAGCCTAGGCTCTTCTTGCAAAAGCATTGATGAACCAAATCCTCAACTCCCAATTCAACACTGGCCCACTCAGGCAATGGCCACTCCACTTAAATCCAACTATTTTTATTGCCAAGTACCTAATTATGCACAATCTACTATCTCCCCGGGACTGTGATGAGCTATCTTAAATTATTGCAAACAACCTGGAGAAGGTGCTACCTCTGATTGAAGCAGTGGCTCCAAAGGTCTGGTGATAGTTGAAGTCAGAGTGGTGTGCTGTGGGGAAATTGCAAATAACAGTGTTCCCATGTGCCTGCTGACGCCACCCTCGGTTGAAGTTGGTAGTTTGGAAGAAGCCCTCTGAGTGATCAAATGCATTTTGCAGATGGTGCACAATATCAATGCAGTAAGATGTACTTTAGTCTGACATCAATCAAATGGTCTGTTCTGTCTGAATTGGTTTCTACTGTAGGGTTTGGTTATGATAATGCCATTAAAAGTCAAAGGTAGGTGGTTAGATTGGAAACTTTAGTCATGCCTTTGACCTTCAGGACTGCCTACTTTGCCAAAATATCCACCCCTCTCCAAGATCCGTGCAAGCCCAGCTCTGCAGTTGAGCTTTAGAGTTGCTTGATGTGTTGAGTGTTCTGAAATGTTCTGATTTTCATTCCTTTATCTTCATTGATTTTTCATTCAGCATTAAAACTATTAATATTTTTGGGGAACTTTTAGAATAATTTCATTTTTGTTAAAAATGTTAATGCAGTGCAGCTTGAAAGCAGTAATCTGCAACAGACCAGGGGTCAAGCCTTCGTTGAAATGCTACACCAGGTACTTTGAGGAATGCCACAATACAGTGGATCAATTCACACTTCCCGGCCGTTTTCACCTTCAGTCACAACGTGCCACTTACAATCAGTCCACGGTAGTGAAACAAAATCTTCATTACCTCTTCCAGTCGTCCTGCTTAAGTGATTAGTTTACCCCCACCCCCCACACCATCAGTCCAGCTAATCAATCTAACTTATTTCAGGCCATCACAGTCGTTGTTGGGTGGCTTTTCAAAGCACACACTCCTTTATCTGGAGCTCCTTACACGGAAGAGTGCTATTGCATGTTCATTGTGTGCTGAACTTGTAGACCTCCTGGGCTTGAAGTATTCCAGTTGTGTTGAATCAAATTTCCTATAAAAAGTACAGAATTAATTTAATGCTCTGTTGATCCTGGCTGAGGCTCTAACAAATCTCTTCAGATGTACTGTGGAGAACATTCTAACTGGTTGCATCACTAATATTGATGGGCCACTGCGCAGGATGGGGAAAAAGCTGCAGTGGGTTGCAAACTCAGCAGGCTCCATCGTGGGCACGAGCCTTCCCACCTTCGAGGACATCTTCAAAAGGCAATGCCCTATAAAGGCAGCATCTGTCATTCAGGACCCCCACCATCCGGGGCATGCCCTCTTCTCACCACCACCAGGAATGAGGTACAGGAGCCTAAAGACACATCCTCAGTGATTGCGGGCAGTTTCTCCCCCTCCACTGTCAGTTTTCTGAATAGACATTGAGCTAATACTTGAAAACTACCTCATTATTTTTGCTCTCACTTTGCACTACTTATTTAGATTCTACTTTTCATTTGAATTTACAGTATTTTATGTATTGCACTGTATTGCCGCAAAACAACAAATTTCACGCAGTTTGTCAGTGATATTTAAACCTGATTCTGAGCAAGGACCGGAACCCGTTGCAATCTGCCTAACACTGGAGCAGGTTCCATGGCAGACACAATCTCACTGGACATTAGCAGTACACATGTCAAACTACTGTTTATCTCTTTGCTGCCTGGCTTTTAATATAATCTCCTTGCTAATAATCATTAGGCTTGTAAACATGGGGCTCTGCCTCCGATATAGTGTTCACAGATTTGTACCGGCAGGAGGAAATTGAGGATTCAGTTATTGTTTTTATTTAGAGATACAATGCGGAACAGACTCTTTGAAGCTTACAGTAAATTTATTATCAAAGTATGTATATGTCACCTTGTACAGGTGTCCCCTGCTTTTTGAACGTTCGCTTCACAAAACCTCACCGTTACGAAAGACCTGTTTTCGCTAACAGGAGGTGTTTTCACTGTTACAAAAAAAATCCGTGCGTGATAAAAGGCAGCGCGCCATAAAATTCAGCGCGCGCCCCGAGCAGCCGCTCTCCCCCGGACTCAGAACTGCATTCTTGCCGGCATTGCTTAAACATGTGCCTGTGAGCAGCTGTTTGCAAGATGAGTTCTAAGGTGTCAGAAAAGCCTGAAAGAGCTCATAAGGGTGTTACACTTAGCGTAAAACTAGACATAATTAAGCGTTTTGATCGTGGTGAATGAAGTAAGGACAAAGTGAGTTTGGCTTGTGGAAGTTGACGAAGATGATGTTGAAGAGGTTTTGGCATCCCATGACTAAGAACTGATAGATGAAAAGCTGATGCAATTGGAAGAGGAAAGGATAACAATCGAAACCGAATGCAGTAGCGAACTGAAGTGAAGAAATTGCGTGAGATTTTTGCTGCAGTGATAAGTACGACTTTAATTTTGAAAGGGTACGTAGGTTTAGGGGATATTTGCCGGATGGTTTGAGTACTTACAAAGAACTGTATGATAGAAAAATGCGCGAGGCTCATTAGTCAAGCAAGCCTTTCACGTCAGCCACAGCAGACGACGAACCTCGACCTTCGACATCGAGGCGGGCAGTCATAGGAGAAGATGAGCTGCCTGCCCTAATGGAAACAGACGACGACGAGATGACATCCCGGTGTCCCACCACACCAACTCCCAGGCCACGGACAGATACCGATTCGTGGAGAATGCAGCGGTAGCCGAGAGGCACACAGCATATCTTTAAGAAAAAAGCCGAAATAAAACATGCTAATTAATTAGGTGCCGCCCGACACGTACTGTAATTGGCCCAGATCAGAGGCGATGCAATCGGCAATCGATTGCTGTGTGCCTCCCAGCTACTGCTGCATGCTTCGCGGATCGGTATTAGTTCGCTGCCTGGAGGTTGGGGTCCACTGCGCCACCCAAACTCTGACGACTCAGTGTAACACACCATCATCAGTGTGCTTGGCAAGCTGTCTGCCCGATTCCCATAAGTGATACTACACTGTATATACATTATTTCTACTTTATATAGGCTGTGTATTTTTACGTGTTATTTGGTAAGATTTGGCAGCTTCATAGTTTAAAGGTTACTGGAGAGAGTGTTTTGCCAACAGCGCTTGCGTGAGATTTTCTGCCGATGGCGCTTGCACTGTGTTTCTGCCGATGGCGCTTGCGTGAGATTTTCTGCCGATGGCGCTTGCACTGTGTTTCTGCCGATGGCGCTTGCACTGTGTTTCTGCCGAGAGCGCTTGCGTGAGATTTTCGCTACGGACAACAGTGCAGGCAATGATTGTGGAAAAGTATTTCTACTTTGTATAGGCTGTGTATTTATCATATCATTCCTGCTTTTACTATATGTTACTGTTATTTTAGGTTTTATGTGTTATTTGGCATGATTTGGTAGGTTATTTTTGGGTCTGCGAACGCTCACAAAATTTTCCCATATAAATAAATGGTAAACACAAAACGATCTGCAGATGCTGTTGTCAAAGGAACACTCACAATGCGCTGAAGGAACTCAGCAGGTCAGTCAGCATCAGTTGAAGGGTTTCGGCCTGAAATGTCGACTAATCTTTTCAACTGATGCTGACTGACCTGCTAAATAAATGGTAATTGCTTCTTCGCTTTATGACATTCCGGCTTACAAACCGTTTCATAGGAACGCTCTACCATCGGATGGCGGGGGAAACCTGTACTAAGATTTATCTTCTTATGGACATCCATAGTAAATAGAAAGAAACATGATAGAATCAATGAAAAACCACACAGTGAAGACATACAAACAACCAATGTACAAAAAAAACTCCACCATTAAACTGCACAAATACAAAGAGAAGAAAAAAAACAAAGTAATAGTAAATAAGCCATAAATATTGAGAACATGAGATGAGACCTTGCAAGTGAGTCTGTAGATTGTGGGATCAGTGTTGGGGCGAGTGATGTTATCCCCTCTGGTTCAAGAGCCTGATGGTTGAGGAATGATAATGTTCCTGAACCTGGTGGTGTAGTCCTTGAGGTTCCTGTACCACCTTCCTGATGGAGGCCCAATGGTCCTCACTGCCCAGCAACCCACCTATTTAACACTAGGCTAATCACAACGGCATTTACAATAATCAATTAACTTACTAACCGGTCCGTCTTTGGACTGTGGGAGGAAATCAGAGCACCCCGAGGAAGCCCACATAGTCTGGTAGGGAGAAGGTACAACTTTCTTACAGTGCTGGAATTGGACTCTGCAATGCCCTGAGTTGTAATAGTGTCGCACGAACCACTGCACTACTGTGGCATTCCAGTTGTAAAGGGAGGTACAGAGGCCGAAGTTTAGAAGCCTAATGATCAATACTGAGGGGAAGATATTGAACACCTGTCAGGTACCCCGTGACGGGTTAAAGAAATGGAAAACACCTTGGAGTTTGGTATTGCTGTTAACTAATGCTATTTATTAGTAACTACGCAATACAGTAATATAAATTCAGGTAAATCAAACAGGTTAGCAATGAATGTGTGTGTGTGTGTATATATAGATAAACCAAGCTTCTTCAAGCCTTGGGGATAAATGGATACAGTCTTACAATGATGGATAAAGGGAATCAGTTAAGTTCATGGTATTCAGTTGAGTAGTGATGGAGAGAGAGAGGTGTTGTGGTTGTCCGAGTAAGCCGATGCCGTCGATCTTTCCCGTTGTCCTCCGAAACTTCCAAGTTAGCCAAACTTGACCAACTTTAGAGCACCGTCTTCAAGTGACCAACCCAAGCAAAGGTTAGACACACTAGTGGACTCCACAGGGTCGCTCTTTCAGGCACTAATTATCACAGATCGATCCCTCACAATCGATCCTCAGTCCCACACTCATGGGCACCTAAAAAGGATAGTGGTAACTTCACCACACCTTAGTGCGTCTGTGTGTCCTGTGAAACAAGCAATTACGCTGGTTTAAATACTGTTGTGCTGAACACCAGCGGTCCATCAAGTAGCTCCTCCCTTCTCTCTCTGTAGGAACTCAGAAGCTGGCAGTTTCCTTGCAGAAATTCCAAACAAACTGTGAGCAGTCTTTGCCCCTTTCTCTTAATAACAAGTTGTTTGTGCTGTACACCTCTCAGCGATGCCTCCACCAGCTGCACACACTCTCTCTTTTTAAAAGCACAGTTCATAAGGGATAATTCAGGATCCCGTCACACACCGAGCTGCAAATTGATAAACAGTATCTTGATATATATTTTATTTTCTACATGCTTTAACACAGAGTGGAGAACCAGTGAGATTGTCTCCTCCTCACCAACAATTAACACTGGTGCACCTGGGATGCACACTTAGCCCACTGCTCTAATCTCTTATTATGACTACCTCTTCCCTCATGTTCAGTCAGGGCCCCAAACAGTCCTTCCAGGTGTAACACTTCACCTGCAAATCTGCTGGGGTCGTCTATTGAGTCTAGTGCTTCCTCTATATTAGTGAGAACCGTCGCAAATTGGGGGTTCGCTTTGTTGAGCACCTCCACTCCATCTGCCAAAAGCAGAACTTCTCGTTGGCCAAACATTTCAATTCCGACTTCTATTCTGCCATATCAGTCCACAGCCACGATGAGACCACCCTCAGGGTGGAGGAGCAACACTTTGTATTCCGTCTGGGCAGCCTCCAACCTGATATCATGAATATCGATTTCTCCTTTTTGTTTTTAAAAGAAAAATCCCTCTCCCGCCCACTAATGTTCTTGACTTTATCTCTTCTCACCTGCCTCACCCTTGGTCCCCTCCTCCTACCCTTTCTCCTCTCCTATCAGATTCCTTCCTCTCCTGCCCTTTACTTTTCCAACCCATCTGGTCTCACCCATCACCTTCCAAGCTATCCTCCTTTCCCCTCTCCGTACCTTTTTATTCTGGCATCTTTCCCCTTTGCTTTTCAGTCCTGAGGAAGGGTCTTAGTCTGAAACGTCAACTGTTTATTCATCTCTGTAGATGCTGCCTGACCTGCTGAAATCTTCAAGCATTTTGTGTGATGCTGAAGTACAGGAGCCTGAAGAAACATTACTTTCCCTCTGCCATCACTACTTCGTTATTTCTATATTTTGTACTAATTATTCTGTAATTGATGCTTATTTTGTCTCTGCCCTGCCCTGCTGCCACAAAACAGGAAATTTCACCCCAGTAGTAATAGACCTGATTCTTATCCTTTGTAGGTAACTTTGTACTAAAGACTGGGCTTGTGCATCACTTTGAGTACAATACTACCCGGAAGTGTTCAGAACAAAAGACTATCCAAAGCAGCATCAGTTTCCTATGTGGGAAGACCCTGGTGAGTATGTCATTTTCTTTGCCATCAGCTATACACTATCTGCTGTATAGTAACTTAAAATGAGTCAGTTTTTAAGCAGGAAGTTGCCAGTGACTCGAGCTTGAGGGTTTTAAAAGATGATGAGAGTTGTCACATTTTGTAGCTGTTCTGACAGAATCCTTCCTTAAAAATAACTATAGTATCAAATTGATGAAAGCAAATCATAAGCATGAGATACTGCAGATGTTGGAAATCCAAATTAACACATGCAAAATGCTGGAGAGTCAATGTTTTGGGCTGAGACCCTTTCAGTCCTGATGAAGGGCTCTGGCCTTCATTTAATTGTTCCTCTCTGTAGATGCTGCCTGACCTGCTGAGTTCCTCCATCATTTTGAGTGTGTTTTAATTAAAGTACTTTTTTTAATTGAAATGTGCTAGCTTGCTTTCCCCGTTACTTCAGATGATTAGTTTGCCTGCTCATTATCCAAGTGATCTGTAGACATTGCTGCTGCCTTGAGCTCATTTTCTTTAGCGAGCAGCATCTTTAGATATTTAATGACTTCCCTGAATTCTTTGAGAAACCAGGCAAGCTCTGTTACTTCACTACTGTTGCCATGATGGTGATTCTCAGATAGCCATTGGGTAAAGGGTTCTCTAGGATTTTGAATCTGTGACCCTGGCAATGATTTGTGTGTCAGGATGGTGTATAAACTGGAGGGCGATTGCAGGTGAGAGAAACTGAGGGTCAGGAGGGTGCTGTTCAGGGCTACTGTGACCTGCACAGTGTTAAGCTGCTTAGTATTCCTGGAGTTGCACTCAACAAGGGAAGTGGAGAGTCAAAGGTTCTGCTGCCTTTGGGTGGGTATAAAGATGGAAAGTCCTCAGTGTAACATGGTAGGTTGGTCACTGTTTAAAGACCCAACTCGTGTCTGCTTTTGTTGCCAGTCTGTATGTAGTTTTTGGCCAGCAGTGACATTTTTTTGAAAAGCTGGAAATTAGAACTAAAAACTGAAGATGCACAACATTCAGTATCTGTGGACAGAAACAACTCGTGTTTCAGGTTGAACCTTCGTCAAGGCAAAGATTGTGTTTTTCTTCCCACAGACACTGCATGGCCTGTTGAGTATTTCTGGCATCTTCTGCATTTATTTCAGCCTGCTGTGGTGTCAATTCCAGCGTCCTTTGTAAGTTCCTGTATGTGCGTGGGTTTCCTCCGGGTGCTCTGGTTTCCTCCCACAGTCCAAAGGTTGGTAGGTTAATTGGTCATTGTTAATTGTCCTGTGATTAGGCTAGGGTTAAATAGGTGGATTGTTGGACAGTGCTGCTCACTGGGTCACAAGGGTCTGTTCTGCACCGTATCTCTAAATCAATAATTTAATAAATTTAATGTTGCTGGTTGTGCACTTGGCCATTCAATCGCCTGTACTCTTTCGAGGGCAACTGGAATTCACCAAAGCCCAAGAGTTGCCCAGACCTTTACTCACAAAGATATAGGTGCTTCATTAGCCGATAATATGAAAAAAATTTAAATTCCAAACTGTTACATCTATTAGTGGCAGGCATTCTGTTGTGCTTTATGAGAGATGAAGGAAATTTTCCATTTTCATCCATTGTTTGAAAACAATAATCTCTTACATAGCAGTGAAGTTAAGAAAATTTAGATAAACGATTATCTTTATTTTGGTTTCTCCTTTATAACTTGAGTATATGATAAATTTTCTAGCTTTTGTTTTCAGCAGGCATTATGAAATATAAAGGGAGGATTGTGTTAGCAATAATTTCAGTCAGGGTAATTTTTCAACATAATAGATCCACTTGTAATGGCTTGGAATCATTTGATTCAATTGGTAGTGGATCCATTATACAAGATGAGAAGATTAGGTATTAGCTTTATTTGTCACATGTATATTGAAACCTACAGTGATGTGCTTGATTGCATCAAATCAAATGAGTGGGGATTGTGTTGGGCAGCCTGCAAGTGTTGCTGTGCTTCCAGCGCCAATGTAGCATGCCCACAACTTATTAACCCCAACCGTATATCTTTGGAATGTGGGAGGAAACCAGAGCACCCAGAGGAAACCCACATGATCACGGGGAAATGTGCAAACTCCTTATAGACAGCAGTCGGAATCAAATCCCCATTGGTGATCGCTGCCGCTGTAAAACAATAGCAGTAACCACTACACTACTGTGCTGCCCTGCACAATTTTCTGCACATCATCCCTTGCAAAGGATATTGAATTGATTTGTTCAGGGAAGATGGAAGCTACCATCTTGGTTCAGTTCAGAGGGCTGAGTTTGCACTGTAGAGCTTTGGCAGAACATGAGTCCTCCCAATACCAAGCTACTGTTGGAAAAGTGGAATTTGCTAAATTAGCATGAAGCAAATGATTTGATCTTGAAATAGCCACTTAATTATTTGTTATTTTGATGATGCCCAAGAGTTTAGCAGAAGAGAACGGAGATGAGTAAGTTCTTTAACCAGAGAGTGGTGAATCTGTGGAATTCTTTTGTGGAGGCCAAGTCTGTGTATATTTAAGGCAGAGTTTGGGAGATGCTTGATTGGTCAGGGCATGAAGGTGTATGGGAGAAAAAGCAGGAGATTGGGGCTGAGAGCAATGAAATGGCAGAGCAGATTTGGTGGGCCAAATGGTCTAATTCTGCTCCTATATCTTGTAGTCTTATGGAATGGGTAATAACTAGGTGGAGGAAGGACCTTAATTCCCTAGGGACAAGGGCTTTTGCGATGGAATGAAAGAGGTGATAAATGTAAGAACTCGAGGCAGAAGTAGGTTTGCTGGATACTCTACTATCCAGCTGATGGTGGAGAGGTGGAGATGTGTCCCTACCAAAGGAGGTGTAAGGCATTCCTTCCCTCCGCAAGCCTGGAGGTCACCCTTGGATAAGATGCTTCGTTCTCTTCCCTCCCCCACAGCGATCAACTTCACACGAAGTCATGGGAGCAGGTGGTGCACATCATAAATCGTGGTCATGTGACCTCTGACTGCAGGTAGACAATCTCTGAAGAGTGTTGGTAATGGCTGGGGTCACCTGTCTTGTAAAGACACCGCCCAGAAGAAGGCAATGGCAACCCACTTGTGTAGGAAAAATTTGCCAAGACCAGTCATGGTCAAAGACCATGACCATCCATGTTATACAGCAAGGCATGTAATGTTAATGATGACTACGGGGAGAAATGAAATGGTTAGAGTGGATAGGTTCTCGATCGGCACAGACTCGGAGGTGGGGGGGGGGTGGGGCGTGGTGATGTTGTATCTATGCTGTTTGACACATCCCTGAGAGAGTATATGACCTTTGTCGAGCTTTCCCATTGTATGTGCCAGTAGTGGTAGAGGCAGATACAGTAGAGTTTACAAGGCTCTAGGGAAAAAGAATCTGCAGACTATTGAGGGGTATAGATCATGTGTAGACAGGAGGAATTGGGTCTCATTAACTTAATAAGGTTGGCACAACATGGTCTGCTAAAGGGTCTGTTTCTGTGCCATACTGTCCTGTGTTCTATGTTGGAGGGAGTTTTAAAAAGGCAAATTTCTTTCCCAAAGTTTCTTTTGTAGGGTATTAAGTCTACAACTATTACCTTTTTATGATGGCATCAATTTATATTTTAGTTTCTAAATAAAGAGCAGCTGGGTTATATAAATGTTCTGTCAGTTAGGAAAATTGTAATTTTTTTTAATGTATTGTTTCATTGAAACAGGGCACCCCTGAATTTGTGACAACTTCTGAATGTGTGCACTACTTTGAATGGAAGACTTTTGTGGCTTGTAAGAAGAGCATTTTCAACCCCATAAAAGAGGTATGTCCAGCTGCTCTGCATTGGTCATTCATTAATGAATGTTACGAGCTTAAATCTTTAAAGGGCCTACAATGAAGAAAATGGCACATTTTCTGAACAGTCCACAAACACAACCTTGTTTCTTTTTTGCACTAATGCAAATACCCAACAAAGTCCTAATGCAGGGTTTTGACACATAACATTGACAGTACCTTTCCCCTCACAGATGCTGCTTGACCTGCTAAATTCCTCCACCATGTTGTTGCCCGAATTAATCATGTGTACTTTAATCTGAACAGTAACATTATTTAAGTGTTTAACTTGTGAAACATATTTGATTTCACACTATAATTGTGACTTGCATTTGGAGAGTGTAAAAAGTGGGAAAATGTTTTGAAAGGGGTTTAAAACACCTTCAAAAGGAAGTTGTGTAGATGTTGGTATGTATCTTAATTTTAACTTGTTAACATTTTCTGAACCATTTCCTATGTCTGTCAATTCTGTAGCTGAAAAATAGCCCTGATTATTAGACCCAAGGATGGAGTAATGAAGGGTGTTTGTTGGCCCAAAACGTCGACTGTTTATTCCTCTCCATAGATGCTGCCTGACCTACTGAGTTCCTCTAGTATTTTGTGTGTTGCTCTGGATTTCCAGCATCTGCAGAATCTCCTATGTGTACCAGTGTCCCTCAAGACCTGCTGACTTTCTTTAAAATCAGTCCTGCAGTCAGAGGTTTCTTTCCCTTGGGTGCTAATCTAATTATTCTTAGCCTCTGCTGCCACCACTTTCCTCACAGTGAGTGTTCTGTTCAGATTCAGAATGTGTGGAATCCAGCACCGTGAGAACTTCCTTTCTGTTCTGTCAAATGGTCGCACTGTTCTTTTAGCTGTTAAGGCCAGCATAAAAGTGATGATTTTAAAAAATTCTCACTCTTCAGGATTATCCAACCAGCTTACTTCACCATTGATCAAGCTAAACAATGTCTAAACAAGGGATCCTGCAGATGCTGGAAATCCAAAGTAACACACAGGGAGACATAGTGAGCCGATGTTTGAAGGGTCTCTGTCTGAAACGCGGCTCTTTATTCCTCTCCTGGACAATGTCTTTGTGATCTGGGCTCTGCCCTGGCGTGGCTTAATCCATTGTTAAATTTGTCCTCCCCAGTATCTAACTGGCCTGGGAGGTCTTTGTTCCAGATGGTCATGAGTGCTGTTGTTATTCAAAGCAAATGTGTTTGCATGTCAGAGCATCTGTAGCCACAGCTAACTTTCATGCACTGAAAGCTTTCATGGCTTTGCTTCTTAGCCTTCTGACCTTGAATGTGGAGTACAATATACACTGTATAGTAAAACTTCAAAGCAAATTTATTAAAGTTCACATACTAGGGCTGATTGATAAGTTTGTGGCCTAAGGTAGAAGGAGTCAATTTTAGAAAACCTAGCACATTTATTTTTCCTACATTTATACACTGAGTCCAGCGGTCGTGGAGCATACGGATCCCTTCTTTGTAGAGGTCGGTGTCTTGGATCTCCAGAAAGTGGTCTACAGCAGGGGTGATTGATAAATTCGTAGCCTAAGGTAAAGTTATTAAGTTCAAACAGTCTGCATTTTCACTCAGAGTTGAACTGCACATGTATGTAACAAGAGCGGTATAACTCATCGCCTTCTACCTTAGGCCACGAACCTATCAATCACCCCTGCTATGGACCACCTGGAGGTCCAGGACACTGTTGTTACATGCACGTGCAGTTCAACTCTTTGAGTGATAATGCAGAAAGTTTGAAGTTAATAACTCACCTCCCTCTACCTTCGGCCACAAACTTATCAATCACCCCTGCTGTGGACCACTTCTACAAAGAAGGGATCTGTATGCTCCACGACCGCTGGACTAAGTGTGTACATGTAGGAGGGGGCTATGTTGAAAACTAAATGTGCTAGGTTTTCTAAGATTGACTCCTTCTACCTTAGGCCACAAACTTATCAATCACCCCTTGTATATCACCATATGCAATCCTGAGATTCACTTTCTTGTGGGCATACTCAATAAACCTATAATAGAATAACAACTATAATAGAGTCAGTGAAAGATGGCACCAATTTGTGTTCAATCAGTGTGCAAAAGATAACAAACTGTTCAAATACAAAAATAAATAATAATAAATAAGTAACCAGAAAATATCGAGAACATGAGATGAAGAGTCCTAGAAAATGAGTCCTTAGGTTGTGGGAACATTTCAATGATGAGCTGAGTGAAGTTATCCCCTTGGGTTCAAGAGCTTCTTGGTTGAGGGGAAATGACTGTAAAAACATGTGCCTGGTTGTGTGGGTCCTGAGGCTCTTTTACCTTCTTGGACCACTGGACTATTGCTACACCACCATCAAGAATGCCTACTGTGTTATTTCACGCCCTCACTTCGGGAAGTCTGATCATCTAGCTGTACTTCTACTCCCTGAGTTTAGACAGAGACTGAAGACTGCAGCACCACCAGTGAAGACCAAGAAGGTATTGTCAAGGGAAGCACAGGAGCGCCCACAGGACTGCTTTGAATTGGTGGGCTGGACTGTATTCAGGGATTCATCTTCGAACCTGGATGAGTATGCTGCCATTGTTACCGACTTCATTAAAACCTGTGCTGATGAGTGTGTACCCATAAAGACTTGCTGTACATTCCCAAAGCAAAAGCCGTGGATGAACCAGGAGGTACGTCGTCTGCTGAAGGCTAGATCTGTGGCATTCACGTCTGGCGACCCAGGCCTATACCAGAAAACCAGGTATGATTTGCGGAGGGCTCTTTCAGGGGCGAAGAGACAATTTCAAACGAGGTTGGAGGTCAGATGCAATTCTGACAGGGTCTGCAAGACATTACTTCCTACAAAGCAAAACCCAATAGCATGAATGGCAGCAATACTTCACTACAAGATGAACTTAACGCCTTCTATGCCTGCTTTGAAAGGGAGAACACAACTACAGCTGTGAAGATCCCTTGAGCACTTGATGACCCTGTGATCTCTGTCTCAGAGGCTGATGTTAGGTTGTCTTTAAAGAGAGTGAACTCTCGAAAGGTGTAAGATACTGATGGAGTACCTGGTAAGGCTCTGAAAACCTGTGTCAACCAACTAGCGGGAGTATTCAAGGACATTTTCTACCTCTCACTGCTATGGGCGGAATTTCAAAAAGGCAACAATTATACCAGTGCCTAAGCATGTGGGCTGCTTTAATGACTATCGCCCGGTAGCACTCACATAGTCATAGTCATACTTTATTGATCCTGGGGGAAATTGGTTTTCATTACAGTTGCACCATAAAATAAAATAGTAATAAAACCATAAATAGTTAAATAGTAATATGTAAATTATGCCAGTAAATTATGAAATAAGTCCAGGACCAGCTTATTGGCTCAGGGTGTCTGACCCTCCAAAGGAGGAGTTGTAAAGTTTGATGGCTACAGGCAGGAATGACTTCCTATGATGCTCTGTTGCATCTCGGTGGAATGAGTCTCTGGCTGAATGTACTCCTGTGCCCACCCAGTACATTATGTAGTGGATGGGAGACATTGTCCAAGATGACATGCAACTTGGACAGCATCCTCTTTTTAACAGTGATGAAGCAATTTGAGAGGTTGGCAATGACTAGACTGAACTCCTGCACAAACACCCATGTCAGAATGCTGTTCCTTGACTATAGCTCAGCATTCAATACCGTCACTCCCACAAACTTGATTGAGAAGTTGTAGAACTTGGGCCTCTGTACCTCCTTCTGCAATTGGATCCTCGACTTCCTAACCAGAAGACCACAGTCTATACAGGTTGGTGATAATTTATCTTCCTCGCTGACAATCAATACTCGCGCACCTCAGGGGTGTGTGCTTAGCCCACTGCTCTACTCTCGATATACACGTGACTGTGTGGCTAGGCATAGCTCAAATACTGTCTATAACTTTGCTGATGATACAACCACTGTTGGTAGAATCTCAGGTGGTAACGAGAGGGTGTACAGGAGTGAGATATGCCAACTAGTGGAGTGGTGCCGCAGCAACAACTTGGCACTCAACGTCAGTAAGAGGGAAGAGCTGATTGTGGACTTCAGGAAGGGTAAGATGAAGGAACACAGAGCAATCCTCATAGAGGGATCAGAAGTGAAGAGAGTGAGCAGTTTCAAGTTCTTGGGTGTCAAGATCTCTGAGGATCTAACCTGGTCCCAGCATATCGATGTAGGTATAAAGAAGGCAAGACAGTGGCTAAACTTCATTAGGAGTTTGAAGAGTTTTTTTATGTCAACAAATACACTCAAAAACTTCTATAGTTGTACCATGAAGAGCATTCTTACAGGCTACATCACTGTCGGGTATGGAGAGGTTACTGCACAGGACCGAAAGGAGCTGCAGAAGGTTGTAAATCGAGTCAGCTCCATCTTGGGTACTAACCTACAAAGTACCCAGGACATCTTCAGGGAGCGGTGTCTCAGAAAGGCAGCATCTGTTATTAAGGACCTCCAGCACCCAGGGCATGCCCTTTTCTCACTGTTACCATCAGGTAGGAGGTGCAGAAGCCTGAAGGCACACACCCAGTGATTCAGGAACAGCCAATTCTTGTCAGGTTTCCTAAATGGACATTGAATCTTTAGACACTACCTCACTTTTTTTTTAATATACAGTATTTCTGTTTTTGCATGTTTTTTAATCTGCTTGATATACTTTAATTGATTTACTTAATTTTTATTTTGTTTATTATTATTTTTTCTTTGCTAGATTACGTGTTATATTGAACCGCTGCTAAGTTAATAAATTTGATGTCACATGGCGGTGATAATAAACCTGATTCTGATTCTTCTTGAAGGCAGCAGCAAGAAGAGAGCATGTCCAATGTGGTGCGGGTCCCTGTGATGGGCGCTACTTTCCAGCTGCAACGTTCCATGTAGATGTGCTCAATAGTGGGGAGGGAGGTTTTTACCCGTGATGGACAGGGCTGTATCCACTACTTTTTGTTGGACTTTCCGTTCAAGGGCATTGGTGTTTCCATACCAGGTTAAGATGCAATCAGTTAATATCTGGTTAATTCAAAATGGCACTTTTAAGCAACATTACCAATGAAGCCTGAAATCAAAGTGCCCATGGGAATTCCTTTCAAATTAATGCGAATGTAACGTGATTGCTATATTGGAATGGGGATTGAGGAAGACTTGAATATGATTGGGACAGAAATAAACTCCACTATGCATTTAAAATTTTGAACAAATTCTATACATATCATGCTGAGTCTTTGCAAACTTCTTAGATGTGCTGCAATTCTTACTTTGTAAATGCACCTGCATGCTGGGCCCAGGACAGGTCCTCTGAAATAACACCAAGGAATTTCAAGTTGCTGACCCTTTCCACCTCTGATTCTCCAGTGAAGAATGGCTCATGGACCTCTGCTTTCCTTCTCCTGACGTCAATAATCAGTTCCTTGGTCTTGCTGACGTTGAGGGAGAGGTTGTTGTTATGGCACCACTCAGCCAGATTTTCAGTCTCCCTCCCTAATGCTGATTTGTCACCACCTATTTTTTGGCCTACGACAGTGGTGTCATCAGCATACTTGAATATGGCATTGTGGCTGTGCTTAGCCACACAGTCATAAGTAGAGCCGGGTGCTAAGCACACAGCCTTGCATTGCATCTGTGCTGATGGAGATTTTCGAGGAGAGGTTGCAGTGTAGATAGTGTAATTTCCTTACATGTGGGAACGCAGTTAATGCCTCATTTGACCAGAGCTGTTTCATTCTGTCAGTCACAGTAATGACTTAGTCGCCGCTTACCTTTTCAATAGGAAACCAAGCATTAAAGAGGTAGGAAGGGCTGATTAAATACAGAAGTGATTGCACTCGTGGCTTCTGCCAATTAATACAATGGTGTCTGGCTTTTCTTGAAGTACAGAGATTATAAATTCACCTTTATCTTCTGCTCTGTACTTTGTTTCCACCACAGTAAGTGGAAAGTAACATTTTTACAAGTGTTGCTTTTTTAAAACACAGTAATGGGTATCTGTTTCTCCTAATAATTTCTGTCCAATCATATTCAATTCTTCCTCAATCCCCACTTCAATACAGCAGTCACATTACATTCACATTAATTTGAAAGGATTTCCCATGGGCACTTTGTTTCAGGCAGCACTGGTAATTTCTAATTTTGCTTGAAAGTGTCATTTTGAGTCAAATGGTTATGTTACTTTTAATTTAGTGAACCATTTGCTCACACAAACAGGCAGCAGCATTTTTCATTTGTTTCAGAGTGCCCAAGCTTTAAGATCCCTCCCCCCCCCCTTTTCTTTAGGTGTTAGGTAGATGAGAAGAGTTAAGGGGCTAGAGGGGGGAATAGAAGAAGAGGGGAGGGAGGGGGTTTTTTTTTAATCAGAAGGAGAAATTGATATTCAGGCCATCAGGTTGGAGGCTATCCAGAATATAAGGTGTTGCTCCTCCACCCTGAGAGTGGTCTCATTTTGGCGCGAGGAGGCCGTGGACCAACGTGTCAGAATGGGAATTAAAATGCTTGGCAGCGGGAAGTTGTGCTTTTAGAGGTGCTCGACAAAGCGGTGCCCCGATCTGCAATGGGCCTCACCAATATTGAGGCTGAATGGGGAGCACCGGACACAACAGACGACACTGACAGATTTGCTGGTGAGGTGTTGCTGCACTTCGGACTGTTTGGGGCTATGAATACTCGGTAGGTCTATCCTTTAGCTGCGGTCTCTTTGTATGTGCCTTTTCTGATCAACTCTTACAGATGAAACTTTTGTTTAAAGACATTGCTGAGAGGCTGCACATCAGAAAAATGATATTCTGCAGATGCTGGAAATCCAGAGTAAAACACAAAATGCTGGAGGAGCTCAGCAGGTCAGGCAGCATTTATAGGGAGGAATTTAGAGTTGACATTTCTGGCCAAGACCCTTAATAAAGCTGGGCTTTTCCCTCCCATTGCTTTATTCAGCCAGTACTTGGAATGTAGTTGACCAACTTGTAGCTATGTGTGCTTTAAGTTGTCAGAAATTTAATATTTTCACGATCAAATTCTGATATTTTTAGCATATTCAACATTTTTGAATACTGTAAGCACTCTTGTGTGAATTAAGCAGATTGTTGAGAATGGCCTTGACTTCAGCACTCACTATTGGAATCAAATGCTTGTCATTATTTACGGCTGTTCCAGGATTGATATCACTTGAACACTTGCTGTTTGTTCACTCATGAGACGGGCATTTAAAATTTGCATCAGTGCCTACATTTCAGGTCTGACCTGGAAGGTGTTTTGCAGCAGGTATTTGGGTAATCATGTGCTCTGTTGGAAGAGGACTCCTCAGTATAGTCAATACTAATGAGCCTTTTAACATTTTGGAAATCCCTAGATGTTATGCTTAATTGCATTGACTATTTGCTCCATTTTCCATTTTTTTAAATGTATGTATTCTTTAGGAATGAATACACTTTCGAATTTCCACCCATTGATGAAAGGTTGCAGGGATCAGTGTGTTTAGCAGCTGGATGGAATATTTGTGTGAATCAGTATTTAACTGGCAATTTGTATGATTGACTACTGTTTGCTTGCTATCTGTAATTCCATAGATTGTCTAATCTTGTCTTCATTTTGATTATTAACTGTTGCGTTAAAATTTAAGGTTCCCTGTTACGTGTTTGATGAAGATGGAAAGAAACGGGATTTGACTCCACTAATAAAGCTCTCAGGAGGCTATTTGGTCGATTCTCCAGATGATGATGACCTCTATATTAATATTTGTAGAGATATAAGTAAGTTTTCATGCCAGCTAATGAGCATGTATGTAATTAGCAGCCTCTTGTGATGTTTTTGTATTGTCTCCAGTTTCTAGGTGATGGGTTTACATGGTCTCCCTTTTACTATTCCAAAGCAATTAAGTTGGAAGGGTGGGCAATATAAAGTGGGAGAGCTGTGGTTAGTCTGATTTTGGGAGCTGCTGTCAGAAAGATAGTGAGGTTTATAGGCTAGGACATAGAACAGTATAGTACAGGGACTAGACCTTCGGCCCACAGTGTTGTACTGAACCAGCTAAAAAGCAAATCAAATACACCCAAGCACTAATCACTCCTATAGTGAAGGAAGGTTTGTGAACCCTGTAGAAGTTTCTCTATTCTTGCATAAATACGACTTAAAATGTGATCTGATTTTCTTTTTTTTTTAATTTTATTTTTATTTGGATAAGGAATTCACAATTATCATGTACTTTTTTCACACATATAACCTTTTCCATTTTTTTATATGTATAAAACTACAATTATTTATACATTCTTAAGTACACATTGAGATGATATAAAAGGAAAATAAACATTTAAATAGATAATTATGTACTGTGGTAAATCTAACCTATTAGGCTAAGTAATGAAATTAGTTGTTAAGAAAAATGGTAATAATAGTTTCCATACAACCCTTCCGGACCATTTCCACTGGTCCAAAATGTTGCATACAAGCCTATATACCAACCATTGTAGGTGTTTATATCCCAATTTGTTCGTGCTTGTTCCTGCCCGCAGACATAATTATCCAATCCCTATGTACTTATTTACTTAATTTTTTTCTTTTTTTTTTATCCCTTTCCCAAATCTTTCCCTTTACTTGTGTTAATTCTCTATTTTCCAAAAAAAAACCAAACATTTAGACTAGGGGTGCTTACGTTAGCAATATTACTGTGTTGATGAGAAGAGCAATATAAATCATTAGGAGAGTCATCTAAAGTCTGCTCGCATTGGGGTTATATATTCAATCCATTTATTCCAGATTTGATAAAATGTTTCTTTTTGAGTTCTCAGGGAGTAAGTCAACTTTTCCATTTTAAATATTTCCAAGATAATTTCGTACCAATCTTCTAATGTAGGTGGTATTGGATTTAGCCATTTTCTAGTGATTGATTTCTTACTTGCCGCTAAGAGGGCCTGCAGCAACTTTATATCTTCCTTCTGTTCAAGGAACAATACATGCCCCAAATAGAGCGTCTCAAAGTTCAGAGGTATCTGGGACCTAAGTAGCTTAACTAATGTTCTATGAATACCTTCCCAAAATAGACTTAATTTAGGGCAATCCCAGAAAATATGAAAATGATTTGCCTCCTTGGAGCCGCACCTTCTCCAACACATCACATTTGTTTCTTTATATTTTTCCTGATATGGGGTCTTGAAGTATCTTATAATGTTTTTCCAACAATGTTCTCTCCAAGTCAAAGAATTAGTCGAGGACCATTGAAAGCTGCAGATTTTCCCCCAAGCCTCCTCTGAAAGTACCAACCCCGCTTCTTTCTCCCACTTCTCTTTAATATACAGTGTATTTACATTTTTAGCATGGGAGAGTGCATTATATAGGCGAGAAACTGATTTACTAGGTATTGAACTGCAAGCCGAATTCAGAATCTTGAAAAATTCTAATTCTACTGTTGATAGGTCTGTATATCTACAACTCTGGTTAACATAGTTTCGTATTTGAAGGTACCTAAAAAAGTCATTATGTTCTAGGCCATGTTTGTCCTGCAGGATTTGGAAACTTTGTAATACTCTTTTATCTATAAATGAGAGGTAGGTTGTAAGACCTTTCTTTATCCATAGCTCAAATCTTTTATCTCCTCTGTTGGGAAGGAATTCGGTATCATATGCACACCATCTAAAGAGTTTTAACATGTTATTAATTCCACATGAATTAACCACCTTCTGCCATACTTTTAATGTAAGATTTATACAAGCATTATTAAATTTTGTGATCTGATTTTCATGTAAGCCCTAAAGCTAGACAGAGAACTCAATTAAATAAATGACGAAAAAATATACTTATTGAGAAAAATGATCCACTTTTACATGTTTTTGTTGGAAAAAGTATGTGAACCTCTGGGGTAATGCCTTCTATAAAGGCTATTTGGAGCCAGGTGTTCCAATCAATGAGATGAGATTGGAGATGTGGGTTGTAAAGGTGCATTGCCCTATAAAAAAGACACACAAAATCAGGTTACTGACAGAACCTCCTCTTCTCAGGAAAGGTCTGTTATGTGCACTATTTCTTGATCAAAACAACTTTCGGAGGACCCAAGAAGAAAAATTGTAGAGATGCATGAAGCTGGAAAATGCTAGAAAAGCAGTTCTAAAGAGCTGAGTGTTCAATCCACAGTAGAGAAATTGTCTACAAGTGGAGGAAACTCAGTACTGTTGCTACTCTCCCTAGGATTGGACATCCTGCAAAGATCACACCAAGAGCAGAACATGCAATGCTGAAGGAGGTGATAAAGAACCCAAGGGTAACAGCAAAAGACCTGCAGAAATCTCTAGCACTTGCTAAAGTCTCGGTTCACGTGTCCACTAAAAGAAAAACACTGTATAAAAAATGGTGTTCATGGAAGGACACCACGGAGGAAACCGCTGCTCTCCAAAAGAAAACCTTGCTGCACATCTCAGGTTTGCAAAAGACCAGCTGGATGTCGGGGATAATGTTCTTTGGACAGATGAGACAAAAGTTAAACTTTTTGGCAGAAATGGACACTGCTCTGTTTGGAGGGAAAAGGACACTGTACACCAAAACCAAAACCTCATCCCATCTGTGAAGCTTGGTGGAAGGAGCATCATGGTTTGGGGCTGCTTTGCTGTCTCTACCTCAGGGCCTGGACAGCTTGCAATTATTGAAGGAATAATGAATTCAAAATGTTATCAAGTTATTTTACAGGAAAATATTTGGGTAGCAGTCCATCACCTGAAGCTTAATAGAAGACAATGACCCAAAAGCTGAGAGTAAATCAACAACAGAATGGTTTAAAAAGAAGAAAATTTGTGTTTTGAAATGGTCATGTCGAAATCCTGACTTTAATCCTATAGAAATGTTGTGGAAGATCCTGGAGCAAGCAGTTCATGCAAGGAAGCCCACCAACATCCCAGAGTTGAAGCAGTTTTGTAAGGAGAAATGACCTAAAATTCCTCCAAGCTGATCTGTAGAACTGATCAACAGTGGCTGGAAATGTTTGGTTGAAGTTATTGCTGTACAAAGGGGTCACACCAGTTACTGAAAGCAAAGGTTTGTACACTTTTTTTTCCAACAAATACATGCACTACTGATCATTTTTTCAATAAATAAATGAACAAGTTTTTTTTTGTTTATTTAATTGGGTTCTCTTTATCTGGTTTTAGGACTTGTGTGACGATCTGATCACATTTTAGGTCATACTTATGCAGAAATAGAAAAGGCTCTACAGGGTTCACAAACTTTCTAGCACCACTGTGCCTACACAATGTTCATATCCCACTATTTTCCTCATGTCCATGTGCCTATATGAATGTCTCTTAAAAGCCTCTAATACATTTGTCTCTACCACCACACCAGGTAGTGTTTTCCAGGCGTCCACTACACCCTGTGTAAAACCTTACCCCACACATTCCCCTTGAACCTAACCCTTTTCACCTTCAGTGCATGCTCTCTGATATCAGACATCTTAACCCCGGGAAACAGATACACTCGGTCCACTCTATCTATGCTTTTCATAATCTTATATACCTCTCAGATCTCCCCTTCAGGTTCCAGCATTCCAGAGAAAACAACAGTTACTGGAAGTTTGTCTAACCTCTCATTGCACATGCCTTCTAAATCAGGCAACATTGTGGTAAAACTCTTCTGCACCCTCTCCAAAGCCTCAATATCCTTCCTACAGTGGGGCAACCAGAACTGACAAGGGATAAGCCAAGATCAACACAACCTGGCATGATTGAATATATAGTAAAAGGTTGAGGAATAGTGATGTAACCCAGTGAACAACATTAGGAGTGTTGTTTAGTATTTGCATAAAATAATGTGATTCAAAATTTTCATTTCCAATGCTTGAATTAGGAAGTGTAGTTAATGGTAGGGTTTGCAACAAAGGCAGTCATTAATAAACTTCCAGGATAAATGTATGATGCTAATTGAGCTTCAGATGGGGAAAATGGGAAACAGAGTAACACGTAAAATGCTGGAGGAACTCAGGAGGCCATTTGGAGAGGAATAAACGGTTTCAGGCCAAGATCCTCCTTCAGGACTGGAAAGGAAAGAGAAAGAAGCCAGATTTAAGAAAGTGGGGGGAGACAAAGCTGGCAGGTGATAGGTAAGGCGAGGTGGGAGGGGGCTTGAAGTAAGAAGCTTGGAGGTGATAGGTGGTAAAGGGCTGAAGAAGAAAGAACCTGATAGAAGAGGACAGTGAAGCATGGAAGAAAGGGAAGGAGGAGGGTAACTGGGAGGAGTGGTAGGATGGACAGGTGAGAAGAGAAGGGGTAAGAGGGGAGTAAGAATTGGGAATGGAAAAAGGGAGAAGAGGGAGGGGGAAGAAAGTTCATTTTGGTAGGAAGAATGAAGCAGCATGCTTCATGTCTGAGAATGCTCTAAATGGAGAAGAGTAACTGAGGAATCTGGGTGTACAGGAATAAATACACAAATACCAAATGTAACACTTTGTAGACAACTTGAAGGAAAATAAAGCTGAGGGTGATTTGATGAATATAGCTGAGATGTTATAGACGTGCAAAGTGCATTAATTAGATGTGGATACTGTTAACTGATTTCCATATTATAATGCAGAGGCACTGGAGCAGGTGCAAAGAAAAGTAAAATCATTATCAAAGTCCATACAGGTCACCATATACTATCTTGATTGTTTTTCTTGCAGTAAAGCAAAGAAATACAATAAAACCAATAGAAAAACTACACACAAAGGCCGGCAAACAACCAAAGTACAGAAGAAAAGCTCTACAAATAAAAATAAATGTATAACTAACACTGAGAACATGGGTTGTAGGGCCATTGAAGGTGAATCCATGGATTGTGGAAACAGTTCAGTGTGGAAGTGGGTGAAGTTATCCCTTCTGTTGAAGGGTAATTAAAGTGAAGGATACAGCTCAGTCCATCACAGTTCTATTTAAACAGGAGTTCCCAACCTGGGATTTGTTCACCCTTTGCTTAATAATATTGGTCCATAGCATAAAAAAGGTTGGGAACCCCTGATTTAGATGATACTATTGTATCTGCCTCAACTAGGTCCACTTACTCACCACCCTCTGCATGGGAAAAATTTTACCTTTTAAATTCTCCCGCTCACCCTAAAGCTGTGCGAAGCTTGATAAATGCACTGAGGGATATTGGTTGAGGCTAGTTGAAAGTGTGGAGTATAATCAGGGGCTTGAGCCAGTTGCCTGAGTGTCCCGTTTCAATGCTGTCCTCACTTCAATACTTGGTAGCAATGTGCCTTTAGAATATTTTCAGAGATCTTGGAATTCTTATTTAATTACCAGGGCCTTTGAACGAGACTTCTGCATGTAAACCAGGCAGCGGTGCCTGTTTATTGAAAGGATCTACTGCATTTGACGTTGGCCATCCAACAGATGCTTTGAAACTAGCTGGCAAAGACAGGTACGCAATATGACTTCAGAGTCCCCTTTGTATCCCTGACTCCTTACTTTACACCGCTTGCTTTAAAAGATATTATTTTAAAGTACCACAAATTACAGCTGTTTTCAAAATTATTCTTGAATTGTGTAAACATTTGTGTCCCTGTGAAATGCCTTGGAATGCTTCTCAAGCTCTTAAGTTGTATAGTCTGGAGTTAAAGGCAGTGGGAAGCATTTGAAGCTTTGGTCGGTATCTTATATTTTTATATAAAACCTAATCCTTTTAAATTTATCCAATGAGTTGCTGACCTATTCAGACAGGAAGGGTTTCAGATTAAGTGCTAAGACTACTATTGATCTGAATAAGCAAGTACAGGAATTTCATTCTGTTATCCTGTAGGATGAAAACTCAATTGCCCACCTCTCTGGGCGTCAAGCAACTCTGATGCTAGGCATGCCTGCCCACCTGCTGCTCATGAGTTTATGGATGTGAGGATTAGTGCCATGTTACCTGTATGAAAAAGAAGCCTGCCAATGCTTCTGTGAAGCATTACTCTTTCATAAGCCTGATGTTGGAGAGTTGGTGCCTCCACACCTGTATACCAGGAAAGTGTTGATACCCAAGGGGTTGAGAATTAGTGAAACGAGAGGGAAAGTGCAAATTATAAAACTTTGCTTTTGACCAAGTTGGATTAAAATCATTGGTTAATTTCTAAAGTCATGAGCCCTATGTTTAAATCATTAAATTTTAAGTCATTTCTCCATGTACAAGCATAGTTCAAAAGGTTTGTAATGTTGTTCAATTTGTTTTTCAGGGTAGTACTTCGTTATTCCAGAAGTTATTCTGGAGGTGAGAAGCCGCCAGATTTTTGTGGAGAACATGAGCCAGCAGTGACCATTACTCTTATCTGTCCTCCTGGCAGAAGAGAGGTTAGTAAACGGGCTGAAATCTTTTTGTATCATAAAGAGAAATGAGCATCTTTCCATGGCGGCAAGATAAAAGAAAAAAAAGCTGCTTTTCCTCCTGATCACTGGGTTAATTGAAAGAATTATTCACAGTGTTGCGGCCAAGTTATTGATTTTTGTTTGATTTTGGGTTAATTTCTCACCATTATAGACCAGTAAAAGGTTTAATATCGGGTGATTTGGGAATACTGGATATTCTCACAATACCATCCATACAGATCATTTCATTCAAGTACATTGGGATAGTACAAGAAGAAAAGTAACAGATCATAGAATATGCTGCTACAGTTGCAGAGAAAGTGCAACACAGGTAGACAAGTTACAACAGCTATGATGAGGTCAATTGAGGTTAAGAATTTATTCCTGAATTCTGATTGAGATTCTTTATCATAGAAAAGTCCAATCAAGAGTCATACAGTAGGATTGATGCAGTCTGTGAGCCTGATAGTGCATGCTCTGTAGCTTTTGTAACTTTTACCTGATGGAAAACAGGGGTGGGGGAGTGAGAAGAAAGAACATCCAGAATGGAAAGTCTTGTATAATGTTGGCTACTTTTGGAGGCAGGTGCAGGTGTAGGTAGAGTTCACAGGGGGAGGCTGGTTCTTGTGATTGACCAAGCTGTGCCCACAACTCTGCAATTCCATATGGTCCTAGGCCATGGGAAGCTATGTTATACCTGAGTGAATGTGCATATTAAATCTTTGCTATTGGAAATACCATATTTTGTGCATTTGAAATGATTACTGGAAAACCCAAAATCCATTTCTGCTTTCGTTTGTGAGGCAGAAACTGCCAGATTCACAAATAATTTTCATTCTTGATTTTTTTTGGTGGTCTAATGGTTACTTTACATTATTCTTTCTTTTTAAATCTTTTTATTGAATAAGTATACAAAAAGGTAAGCCATATAAACATTAATACAATGTTAAAGTATAATAAAATTCCAGAAGGTATCAATACCAAAAAAAACTACAAACAATGTAATTTAAACATAAGAAACCAAGATAACATAATAGTATACTAAATTTTATATATATCAATGGAAAAAAAGAAAAAAAACCCCCCAAAAAAAAACCTACCGTGCAACTAACTAAAAGCAAAGCAAAGCAATGGGCTAACTTGAAACCAAACAGAGTTAAACTTAAAATCACGTCCTCAATCCCGACCTCCATTAAAAACAGTGAAAAAAAACAAGAAGGGTATATATTACATTAAATGAAAATATCGAATAAAAGGTCCCCAAATCTGTTCAAATTTAAATGAAGAATCATAAAGGTTACTTCTAATTTTCTCCAGATTCAAACATAAAATCGTCTGAGAGAACCAAAAAAAGGTAGTTGGAGCATTAAGCTCTTTCCAATGTTGTAAAATACATCTTTTCGCCATTAAAGTAAGAAATGCAATCATTCTACGGGCTGAAGGGGAAAGATTACTAGAAATTTTAGGTAGTCCAAAGATAGCAGTAATAGGATGAGGAGAGATATCTATATTTAATACCTTAGAAATAATATTAAAAATATCTCTCCAAAAAGTTTCCAAAGTAGGGCAAGACCAAAACATATGAGTTAAAGAGGCTATCTGCCCCGAACATCTATCACAAAAAGGATTAATATGCGAGTAAAAACGCGCTAACTTATCTTTGGACATATGTGCTCTATGAACCACTTTAAATTGAATTAGGGAATGTTTAGCACAAATAGAGGAAGTATTAACTAATTGTAAAATCTGCCCCCAATCATCCACAGAAATGGTAAGCCCCAATTCCTGTTCCCAATCTACCCTAATCTTATCAAATGGAGCTTTCCTAAGTTTCATAATAATATTATAAATCATAGCCGATGCACCTTTCTGACATGGATTGAGGTTAATTATCGAATCTAAAATATATGTAGGAGGAAGCATTGGAAAGGAAGAAAGTATAGTACTTAGGAAATTTCTAACTTGTAAATATCTAAAAAAATGTATTCTTGATAAGTTATATTTATTAGATAATTGTTCAAAAGACATCAGGGAACCATCTAAAAATAAATCCAAAAACCGTAAAATACCCTTAGTCTTCCAAGTTTGAAAAGCGCGATCCGTAAAAGAGGGAGGAAAAAATATGTTACCTAAAATAGGAATCGCTAACCCGAATTGATTAAGATCAAAAAATTTTCTGAATTGAAACCAAATGCGCAAAACATATTTAACTATCGGGTTAGAGACCTGCTTAAGGCGTTTCGAATCAAAAGGGAGAGAGGAGCCTAAAATAGAGCCAAGTGTATAACCCTGAACAGATTGTAGTTCCAATGCTACCCATTTAGGAATAGATAGTATGTCCTGATCAAGTAACCAAAATTTCATATGTCGAATATTAATAGCCCAATAGTAGAATCTAAAGTTAGGTAATGCTAAACCTCCATCTCTCTTAGCTTTCTGTAAATGTATTTTACCCAGTCTCGGATTCTTATTCTGCCAAATAAATGAAGAAATTTTAGAGTCAACTTTATCAAAGAAAGATTTTGGAACGAAAATTGGTAATGCCTGAAACACATATAAAAATTTTGGCAAAAAAAACATCTTAACTGCATTAATACGACCAATCAAAGTTAAATATAAGGGAAACCATTTAGATGAAAGTTGAGTAATATGGTCTATTAATGGTAAAAAGTTAATCTTAAATAAATCTTTATATTTACAAGTAATTTTAATCCCAAGATAAGAAAAATAATTATCAATCAATTTAAATGGAAATTTATAATATAAGGGAAGATGTTTATTAATCGGAAAGAGTTCACTCTTACTAAGATTTAATTTATAACCTGAAAAAAAACCAAATTGTGCTAATAACTCTAAAACAGCAGGAACGGATTTCTCAGGATTAGAAATATATAAAAGTAAATCATCAGCATAGAGTGATAATTTATGGGACTTTAATCCCCGAGTTATCCCAGTAATATTTGAAGATTCTCGAATGGCAATTGCAAGAGGTTCTAATGCAATATCAAATAATAGGGGACTAAGAGGACAGCCTTGTCGAGTACCTCGAAAGAGAGGAAAAAAAGGTGAGTTTAAAGAGTTAGTACGAACCGAGGCTACAGGGGCATGATATAACAGTTTAATCCAGGATATAAATTTCAAGCTAAAATTAAACATTTCAAGCACCTTAAATAAATAAGGCCATTCTACTCTATCAAAAGCTTTCTCGGCATCTAAAGAAATAACACACTCCGGAACATTTTGTGAGGGAGTATAAACGATATTTAACAATGTACGAATATTATAAAAAGAGTAACGACCTTTAATAAAACCCGTTTGGTCTTCCGAAATAATAGAAGGAAGTACTTTTTCTAGTCTATTTGCTAATAACTTAGAAAAAACTTTAGAATCAACATTTAATAAAGATATTGGTCTATAAGATGCACATTGAGCAGGGTCTTTATCCTTCTTTAGTATTAAAGAAATTGACGCTCTATTAAAAGATTCAGGAAGTTTACCAAGTTTCAGAGAAGCCTCAAAAACCCTACAGAGCCAAGGGATCAATAAAGAAGCAAAACATTTATAAAATTCAACGGTAAACCCATCCGGGCCAGGAGCTTTCCCCAGATTCATAGAAAAAATAACATTCTTAATCTCATCCATAGTAATGGAAGTATCTAATAAAGAAGACATATCCTGTGAAATCTGAGGGAAGTCTAACTTATCTAAAAAATCATTCATATATTTAGAATCTCGAGGAGACTCTGATTGATATAAAGAAGAATAGAAATCACAAAAGGTTTGATTAATCCCCACATGATCCAGTATCAATCGATCATTTTGGTTATAAATCTGATTGATTTGAGATTTAACATAATTAGATTTCAATTGATTAGCCAGCAGCTTGCCAATTTTGTCACTGTGAACATAAAATTCACTTCTTGTTTTCTTTAATTGGTTTACAATCGAGGACGAGAGTAGTAAACTATGTTCCATTTGAAGTTCAGTTCTTTGTTTGTATAACTCCTCAGAAGGAGCCATAACATATTTCTTATCAATTTCTTTAATCTTGTCCACAATTGCCATCTCCTCCTGCTTCTGTTTCTTCCTCAAAGCAGCAGAATACGAAATAATCTGACCACGAATATAGGCTTTAAAAGTGTCCCAAAGAGTGTTAACCGAAATATCCTCTGTATGGTTAATTGTAAAAAAAAGCTCAATCTGTTCATTCATAAAGTTAACAAAGTCCGAGTCCTGAAGCAACAGCGAATTAAAACGTCATTGTCTATTATTTTGTATATTGGCCATAATTTTAATAGAAAGCTTAAGTGGAGCATGATCTGAAATGGTTATAGAATCATAATCACATTTAATCACTGAAGGAATAAGACGAGAATCAATAAAAAAAATAATCAATTCTTGAATAGGAATGATGAACATGTGAAAAGAAGGAAAAATCTTTTTCCTGAGGATGCAGAAAACGCCAAATGTCCGTCGACCCAGAATCAGAAAGGAAAAAGTTAATCAAATTTGCAGATTTATTAGGTAAGGTCCGTAAAGGAGCCGAACGGTCCAAAGCTGGAGACAAACAGGTCTTAAGATCTCCGCCCCAGATCAATGAAAACTCGTTCAAATTCGGAAACTGATTAAACAATGATTTATAAAATTCCGGACAATCCATATTAGGAGCATAAACATTAACCAAAACTACTTTTTTATTAAATAGTAAACCACTAACCAATAAAAATCTACCATTCGGATCAGAAATAATATCCTGTTGTATAAAAGTAACTGAGGAATCTATAAAAATAGAGACGCCTCGAATCTTAGCATTGGAGTTCGAATGAAATTGTTGTCCCTTCCAGAATTTAAAAAAACGTAGTCTGTCCCCCCTCCGTACATGGGTCTCTTGTAAAAATAAAATTTGTGCTTTAAGACTCCGGAACACTTTAAAAACTTTTTTCCTTTTAATAGGATGATTAAGACCGTTAGTATTCCAGGAGACAAAATTAATAATAGACTCCATAAATCCTAAAGTCAACCCACAGCGAAGAGGATTGACGATAGGCTCGACCCACGAACCCGGAGAGGAAACAGAACATACAAAAGATACCGGGAAAAAGGACGCAACCAGTACTTCAATAATGTATATAGCCCAAAGAGAAAAAAACTAAAATGTGAAGCCCCTCCCGCCACCCCCCGCCCCAAGTCCCCAAGGCAAAATCTAAAGCAGACCCGCCCGAAAGAAGCAAGCGCTAAAACTACCCCCATGACTTCCGGTATACGCTCCCTAAAAAAAAAGGTATAAATATGAAAAAGATCAGCTAATTGTAAAACAGTAAAAAAGTAAAAAAAAAGGTAACTCAATTAAAATACACACACAACAGAACAAAAGCCAGAAAATATATATTAAAAAAACCCACAATAAACCCCAAACCCATGAATAAACACAACAACAAGAAAAAATAAGATTATTGACATAAACTAGTTATAAAAAGCAAAACAAAATAAAATTTAAAAAAAATTACAAAATTTAAGGCCACACAGGAAATACGTAAGATGACAAAAAGGAAGTAACCACCCAGAATCCCCTGGGAAAAGAAAGAAATGACGCAGTTAAAAAGAAAGTTTAGCAACCATATTAAGAAATCAAAAAAAAACTTTTCTGCCCAAATAGGGCACGAAAAAGTTAAAACCAACCAATTCACAGCCTCCGATCAACGGAGATAATTAAAAAAAAATAGCAATTAAGATGTTGAAGGTGAAAATTGATCCAGATAACTCTGGGCATCCGATGGAGAATCAAAAAACGAAGGGCTCCATCTGACATGCGAATCCTTAGACGTGCAGGGTACAGCAGCGCTGGTCTTAAATCCATCTTATAGAATTCTGACATCACAGATCTGTAGTGAACCCGTTGGTCCCAGATTGGTTTACTGAAATCTTTCACGAATCGGAACTTAAGATCCGAAAAATCAATGAAACCTTTAGATCGAGCGAATCGAGACAGTCTCTCCTTGTCTTGAAAGTAATGAAAACGTAAAATAACATGCCTAGGTCTATCTGACCTAGACGAGTATGATGGGATTCTGTGAACACGATCCAGTAGCGGTGGTTGGTCAGGAAATACAGTAGGGAATGCATCTTTTAAAAGTTGAGAAAAAAACTTCATGGGGTTGTTAGATTCAACAGCTTCACGCACCCCAATCATTCGTAAATTCTGCCGTCGCATTCTAGATTCCAAGTCAGAGTTTTTAAAAGTCAGAAAGTCAAGTTTCTTCTTCATTACATTAATTGTTTCTTCGATTTTCCCCATCTTAAGCTCACTTTGTTGCACGGATTTTTGAAGATCAGATATAGCCGACTGATGTTCCGCAATAGATGTTTGCATCTTATCAATTGAATCGGCAATTTTCTGGAGATTAATTGAGATTTCCGTATGAATCAGATCCTTAACAGAGTCTGCAATTTCCGTACGAATCATCTCCCTAACAGAGGTTGAAATTTCCCTCTGAATTAACTCCGATATCGCTTTCAAAGTCACCGGTGATTCAGTCGGAGGGAAATCGGTACCTTTCGGTTTAACCGGAGGTTTACCATCCTTGCCGTTTTTCCCGTTCTTAGACATAGCAGATCTAAGTTTCATCCAGTTATCGGAGAGTTCAATTTAATTCAAAGTATTGTAAGATTTGATGCCTTAATGGTTAATTAAAGTATAGCTGATCATAGAGAAAAAAAACTCAGAGGTAATGGAGCGAGTCAAGAACGCGACTTCACTCCATGAGCGCTACCGGAAGTCCCCCGGTTACTTTACATTATTAAGGACGGCTGTAGCATAGGTAGAGCAAAGCCATTCTGAGGATCGTGTGTGTTTCTGTTGTCCTCCAGTTGTTCCCTTGGTCTTCTCACCCAGAAGCCTAGGGTGAATGGGTTGGTTTCGGAATAAGTAGCCAACCATTTCTTTTCAGTGTTTTAAATCTAAATCTTTGGATCTCTTTTTTACCCCCCACCAGGCAGTGGAATAAGGCAGTAAGATGCAAGAACAGAATTAAACCATTCAGCCCATCGAGTCTGCTCCATGTATCATGGCTGATTTATTATCCCTCTCAGTCCCATTCTCCTGACTTCTCCCTGTAAATTCAACGCCCAAACTTCAGACAAAACAAGAAGTATCAGGAGGACACTTTCTGCAGAGTTTTTAAAATTCTGGTTCACTTAAGATCATTAAGAATATTCAAGTCGGACATAGACTTATGAAAGTTGAAGATTGAGCCATAGAATCAGTATTGATACTGAATGATGAGAGAGGTTCATGGGGCTTTGTGGCCTAGTGTTGTAATAGTTTGTCTATTCACAGGGTTTGTGGGGCCAGCAAGCTGGCTCTAGCCACTAAAAATAATCAAGGATGGGTATTCTTTCTTCATGGGAGAAGAATGTTGTACTTCAATTGCGACAAAAATTAAGTAAATATGTTGAATGCTAATGCTAATTTAACATTAACAAGAGATGAGATTGAAACTGTAGATGAAGGCCAAACACCACATGGTAGAACTTCAGCTATCTTCCACTTCCTAGCTTTCAGGAGAGTAAAGATTAAAGATTAGCTTTATCTGTCACATGTACATCGGAACCTACAGTGAAATGTGTCGTTTTGCATCAATGGCCAACGCAGTCTGATGATTGTGCTGGGCAGCCCACAAGTCTGGCACCAACATAGCATGTCCACAATCTACTAACCCTAATCCGTACATCCGTACAAACCAGAGCATCCGGTGGAAACACATGGCATCATGAGAATGTATAAACCTCTTACAGACAGTGTCAGAAATTCAAAGCTCAAAGTAATTTTTATTATCAAGGTACATGTATGTCACCATATAAACACTGAGATTCGTTTTCCTGTGGGCATACTCAATAAATCTATAGAATAGTAACTATAACAGGATCAATGAAAGATCAACCAGAATGCAAAAGGTAACATACTGTGCAAATGCAAATATAAATAAATAATAATAGATAATGAGGGCATGAGATAATGAACTAGTCCTTAAAGTGAAATCATTGGTTGTGGGATCACCTCAATGGATGGGCAAGTGAGTGCAGTTATCCCATTTTGTTCAAGAGCCTGATGTTTGAGAGGTAGTAACTGTTCTTGAACCTGTTGGTGCAAGTCCTGAGGCACCTGTACCTTCTATCTGATGGCAGTAGCGAGAAGAGTGCATGACCTGTGTGGAGGGGATCCACAGAAAGTCGCTGGTGATCGCCAGCGTCATCTTAAAATGAGCCCCAGTCAGTGGAGTAATTGTACCTGAGGTCTCTGATAGAAACTGATAATGTAGTGGATGTGCGTGTGGAGGGGGTGGGTTGGTGGGTGGGGAAATTAACTGTTTTGAGTTTGCTGGTCTGGGTGTGGATGCTATATAGCCTCCTTTGTAATGGGAGTAGGACAAAGTCTATGAGCAGGGTGGTTGGGATCCTTCATGATGTTACTGGCCCTTTTCTGGCACCTTGTTGTATATGTGTCCTTGATGTATAATCTTATGATTATTTAATTTAGATACCATGCAGAATAGGCCCTTCCAGCCCTTCAAGCCACACCACCCAGCAATCCGGATTTAACCCTAGCCTAATCACAGGACAGTTTACAATGGCCAATTAGCCTACTAACCAGTACGTCTTTGGACTGTGGGAGGAAACTGCACACATTCCATGGGGAGGACATACAGAGACTCCTTACAGATGACGCCGGAATTGATCTTCGAACTCCGATGTCTCAAGCGTTGTGCTAACCGCTACACTGTGCCCAAAGTGCTACAAGCCATTTGAGTGTTACAAATGCAGATTGAAAGAGCGAAAAAAAACCTAAGGAAAAGAGCATTGGGTTTTCTTACTCCAGACAGTAAATTCCATTAATAACAGTAAATTCCATTGACAACATTAACCAATCAGATAGCCAGATTTAAGTAGGAGTATACCTGCCAGTGGAAGATTTTCCCTGGAAAAGAAATTTCCACTGGAAAAACTCCCTGAACAATCGCAGGTTAATAGGCGATTATATAAAAAATCCAAACAAGTGTAGGAATGTTAAACTAGAATAAAAATATCAATTCTACGGCCCAGTCCAACAGTATGGAAGATGTATTGTAGAATTTTATTTAAACTTTATTCTAACAAAAATATGCTCTTGTCTTAACAGGGTACAAACCCCAAGATGATTTCCAGTGTTAACTGTCGCTATGAAATTGAATGGATGACTGAATACGTTTGCCCTACAGATTACCTGATAAGCCAGAGTTGCAAGCTTAACAGTAAACAACATGACATCTCCATTGACTTGACTCCCCTTGCCAAACCTGGTGAGAAGATTACTTGAGATAAATGTTTCTGTATTTTCACTTTCCATGCCTCAGAAATGATAGCATGACCATGGATGTCAAGGATAGTTAAATACAAGTACACTCTGTGGCCACTTTTATCAGGTGCACCTGCTCTTTGCTGCAAATATCTAATCAGCCATCATGTGGCAGCAACTCAGTGCATGAAAGCATGCAGACATGGTCAAGAGGTATAGTTGTTCAGGCCAAACATCAGAATGGGGAAGAAATGTGATTTAAGTGACTTTGATCATGGAATGATTGTTGGTGCCAGATGGGATGGTTTGAATATCTGAGACTGCTGATCTCCTGGGATTTTAACACAACAGTCTCTAGAGTTTACAGAGAATCGTGCGAGAAACAAAAACATCCAGTGAGCAGCAGCTCTGTTGGCGAAATCGCCTTGTTAATGAGAGAGGTCAGAGGAGAATGGTCAGACTGGCTCAAGCTGACAGGAGAGTGACAGTAACTCACATAACCATATGTTACAACAGTTGTGTGCAGAAGAGCATGGGCTACAGCAGCAGAAGACCACAAACATCCACTCACATGGACATTTTATTAGGTACAAACTGGCCACGGAGTGTATGCCCATTTATTGGTTGTTCTATAAAGAATGTTAAATAATTAAAAGAAAATCAACTACCAAAGGTTTCATACGGAATGCTGTTGAAGTTGTTGTGCTGCTGTTTAATAATGCAGAATATTTGGTTAAGTTAGCCCGTACTTAAGCACGAGGGAGGGGAAGATTTGAAAGAGCTGGTTAGTGTTGGTGTGTGTATAATGAGCTTACAGGAGCTTAAATGCACGAGCTCTGCTTGCCCAGGGAGGTTGTTATGTATGTTTTGGCTCGCATTAGTATCAGTCAAGTAGTTTATATCATGTGGATGAGGTAGGTGATGTACAGGCGCAGAGAAAACCTGCAGCACTCTAACAAGCATGTAGAGTCAGACGACTCGAGTTGTAGAAGATGAAGAAGAAAAAAATTGTGTAAAACATGATATCAGTGCAAATAATCACAAGCAGGGCCAGTTATGTGTTTTCTTTTGAAACCTAACAAATATTGATAGCCTAGATAGTGTACATAGGGAGGGTGCTTCCTTTAGTGGGGGAGTGTGGGACCAGAGTCTGGTGAATCTGTAGAACTCATTGCCACAAACGTCTTGGGAGGTCAATTCATTGGCTACATTGAAAGTAGAGGTTGGTAAATTTGTGATTAGTCAGGGTGTCAAAGATTACAGAGAGAAGGCAAGAGAATGGGGTTGAGGAGGATAATAAATCTGCCTTGATGCAGTGGAGGAGCAGACTCGATGGGCTGAATGGCCTAATTCTGATCCAATGTCTTATGGTTTTTGCCCCATTTAGATGTGTGTTTCCTGCCTTCTGTGGGGATGAATCACAGCTCAATATTTTCTGTACCAAGCTATTCCAAACAGCATGGCTTTCTTTTTGTATGGATTCACTTTTAATTGTAACCAAAAGAGTGTGATTAAGTCGTATGTTAACTAAAATTGGATTGAATTAATTTTTCAATTAAAAGCTTGAGAAAGAAGGTAAAACACATAAAATGCTGATGGAACTTTGCAGGTTGTGTAGCATCTATGGAAAAGATTAAAGAACCTCCTTTCCAGCTGAGATGCTGGAGCCCTGATGAAGGATCTCAGCCCAAATTGTCACCTCTTTATTCCTTTCCATAGATGCTACCTGACCACACCCCCTTTCTCAACAGGAGATTCTGCCGATGTGGTAACTCCAGCATTTTGTGCGTGTTGCTCTGGATTTCCAGCAGCTGCTGAATCTCTTGTGTTGAGAAAGAAAGTGTGGTGTTAACACTAGAACAAAACTATGATAGAATAGCAGGTGGTACTGCTGCCTCTCAGTTCCTGGGACCTAGGTTCAATCCTAACTTCAAATGTTGTCTGTGTGAGGAATGCCATGTTACTTTTCCCTATCCCTGATGCACTGATTTCATCCCTTGTCAAGATATATTGATAGGTTTATTTGTTGCTGTAAATTGCCTCGCAGTGCAGGTGACACGAAGTTTTGTAGGTGAGTCATATAAAAGATAAGTGCTTTCAGGAAGCTAAGAGAGGAAAGTGGAACTAATGGTATGACTTTTCTGAAAGGCAGGACCGACAGGGGTCTCCCTGTTGTTGGACGAACATGATTGTAGCTGTCCATTGGGGTGGGGGCTGCACTTGAACTGGAGTGAGCATGCCCCAGCAGAAAGGGTTCATACTGGCATGAAGGTGAAGTGGGTTTAAAATAATTGACTAACTCTTATATATGAAGAAAATAGGGAAGGAAAGCATTACTTGGACTAAGCCTAAGAGGTGGATCACCTGCAAACGGACAGGAATGGAAATGGATAGCTAAATATTTGGGGCGGGGGAGAACCTGTATTAAAACAGAGTGCAGTGGTGCACCAGTGCTTCCTGTTGATAATGGGGATCCAATACAAACTGAGTACAACTGGGAATGGAGTTGTTGTCAGCCTTCTGTCCCCTTTCTTTCCAGTTTTGTTGTAGGTTCTTGATTAGTAACTGCATCAAAAGTTATGGGGAGAAGGCAGGAGCAGTTGAGAGGGATAGTAAATCAACCATGATGTAATGGTGGAGCAGACATGATAGGCTGAATAGCCTAATTCTGCTCCCATGTCTTAGCCATGTGGATTGCTGTTAAAACATGTCGTTGCAACTTAACTTTTTGCATGGTAGTTGGCATTATTTACCTGTGTAAATACCTCTTAGATGTTGTAATTGTACCCACTGCTACAGCATCCTATGGTAGCTTCTTCCATATTCAGTACTGTGCAAAAGTCTTTAGTGTGGGTGTGTGTGTATAGATATATAATTTGCACAGTACTGCAGTAATTTTATGTATTGCACTGACCTGCAGCCACAAAATAAAAACAAATTTCATGACATGTGAGTGATGATAAACCTGATTCTGATATGGGTCTCTATTGTGAACGGAGAGTGGGAAGGGGCAGAGAGATAGGAATCATGGTTAGGAAAAGGGGAAGGGAGAGGGATTGAGCGGGAAGCACCAGAGAGACATTCTGTAATGATCAATAAACCAATTAAACGGCCTAGCCTGGTGTCTTGGTGACTTGCACCTGTGCCACCCTCTGTTCTGGCCTCCCTCTCTGCCACCTGTCCCACACCTTCCTGCGGCGCTCCACCCTTGCCATTCCCAACATTCTTTGCTCCTGCCAGAATTACAGACTCGTTCTCTGCTCCAGTAGTACTGTGCAAAAGTCTTGGGACACTTATATAGCTAGGGTGCCTAAGACTTTTGCATCTTCCCTCTCTTAAACCTATGCCCTTGAATTGTGGACATCACTACCCTGGGAAAAAGACTGATCGTTCATTCCATCTCTGCCCCTCATTATCTCATACACTCAGTAGCTGCTTTATCAGGTGTAACCCTGGTACAATCTTCTGCTGCTGTAGCCCATCAACTTCAAAGTTTGACATGCACTTCTGCACACTGCTGTTGTGTCATGTGGTTATCTGAGTTGCTGTCACCTTCCTGTCAGCTTCAACCAGTCTGGCCATTCTCCCCGACCTCTCTCATTAACAAGGTGTTTTCACCCACAGAACTGCCATTCACTGGATTTTATTTTGTTTTTTCAACCATTCTCTGTAAACTCTGGAGACTGTTTTGTGTGAAAATCACAGACTATCAGCAGTTTCTGAGATACTCAATCTACCCATTCTGGCACCAACAATAATTCTACAGTCAAAGTCACTTCTATCACATTTCTTCCGTGTTCTGATGTTTGATCTGCACTACAACTGCATCTGTTGACCATGCCTGCATGCTTTATGTATTGAGTTGCTGCCACATGATTGGCTGATTAGATGTTTGCATTAATGAGCAGGTGTGCCTCATAAAGTGGTCATTGACAGTATGCCCCTATCATGTTAGCTATGTTTTCTATCCTTCCGGAACCCACGGGGTAACTCGAGCTCTGTGTTGTCCCTGGCTTGGGCAACTCCTGCCTCCCCTAATCTTTTGCCTGTTCACTACACTCCCAACCCCTGACCTTCCGTATCAAAAGCCACAATTTATTGACAACTCTTTGCTACTTCAATAATTTTAAAGCTGTTATTTTAAATATTGCTCTTCCTGTGTTTTTTTTTAGCATTTGGTTCGTATCTCGTTGTCCCCAAGAAGAGAGAGGGTGCCACTGAGGAATACCTCTATTACCTGAACGTGTGTAAAGAGACCAAGTCTGGAGGTTGCAGTGGTGGCAAGAGTTATATAGCATCTTGTCAAACCAAAAGAGACGGCAGTTTCCATAAGGTTGCTGGGCGTTTCAAAAATCAGACACTTCGGTATGTGTTCATACTGTTTTGTTAAATTGCTAGCTCATGCTCCACTTTAGGGTATCAAACTAAATTCAGTACTTAACATTTCACAAGTAGTAAAGGGATGCTTCCATATTGATAAGCCACAGTGTACGAGATTTCATTTTCTATGCTGTTACTGACTTCTCCAGAAGTATTTTGCCCATGAAAAAATCATAACAGAATACAAAATAAAATCTAGTGTTGTGTGTATGAGGCACCTTTAATGACTTAAGAACGTCTGAGATGCCTCATGTATACAGTGGCCACTTTAACGATTTAAATATCTAATCTGCCAATCCTGTGGCAGCAACTCAATGCATAAAAGCATGCAGACTTGGTCTGGAGATTCATTTGTTGTGCAGACCAGAAAACAGAATGGGAAAGAAATGTGATCTAGGTGACTTTGACTCTGGAATAATTGTTGGTGCCAGGTGGGGTGGTTTGATCATCTCAAACTGCCCCTTTCCTGAGATTGTCACGCACAACAGTCTCTAGAGCAGCTAGAGGTTCGCAACTTTTTATTTTGCCATGGACTCCAGGTTGCAAATCCCTGGCCTAGAGTTTACAGGGATTGATGGGGAGAGACAAATGTCCAGTGAGCGGCAGCTCTGTGGGTAAAAGTGCCTTGTTAATGAGAGAGGTCAGAGGAGAATGGCCAGACTGGTTCAAGCTGACAGGAACTCGAATAACCACGCATTACAACAGAAGAGCATCTCTGAATGCACAACACAGCAAACCTTGAAGTGGATGGGACAGCAGCAGAAGACCATGAGCATGCACTCAGTGGCCTCATTATTTGGTACAGGAAGGATTTAACAAAGTGGCTGTATGTTCTATTTCCTCTTGCTGCCGATAGTCATCACCACTAAGTTTGAAACGTTATGTCAACAATTGGGGCACATGCTGAGACTAATTAAGCTCTTAAAGTTAGAATAGGTGGTTTAGATGTGTTGACAATGAATCATTGGGAACCACATCTGTGTTTTGTGGACATAACTTGGATCCACTGTTTTTGATAGTTACTGCAGTTCAGTTACAGCAATCTGCAGGCAGTGCCCTTATTACACCTTAAGTGTGTAACGAGAGGCTGTACCAGATGAAGTGTGTGAATGGATAACAAAAGTTTATACTTTATACTTTGTCGCCAAACAATTGATACTAGAACATGCAATCATCACAGCGATATTTGATTCTGCGCTTCCCGCTTCCTGAATTACAAATATTAAATATTAAAAATAGAAAAAATTAGTAAATGTTAAAAATTTAAATTATAAATCATAAATAGAAAAATGGAAAGTAAGGTAGTGCAAAAAAACCGAGAGGCAGGTCGGGATATTTTGAGGGTATGGCCCAAATAGGAATTTTAGGAAAGGTGAGGAATTTAGTGAGCATTTAAACATAGAGACATAGAAACATAGAAAATAGGTGCAGGAGTAGACCATTCGGCCCTTCGAGCCTGCACCACCATTTATTATGATCATGGCTGATCATCCAACTCAGAACCCCGCCCCAGCCTTCCCTCCATACCCCCTGACCCCCGTAGCCACAAGGGCCATATCTAACTCCCTCTTAAATATAGCCAATGAACTGGCCTCAACAGTTTCCTGTGGCAGAGAATTCCACAGATTCACCACTCTCTGTGTGAAGAAGTTTTTCCTAATCTCGGTCCTAAAAGGCTTCCCCTCTATCCTCAAACTGTGACCCCTCGTTCTGGACTTCCCCAACATCGGGAACAATCTTCCTGCATCTAGCCTGTCCAATCCCTTTAGGATCTTATACGTTTCAATCAGATCCCCCCTCAATCTTCTAAATTCCAACAAGTACAAGCCCAATTCATCCAGTCTTTCTTCATATGAAAGTCCTGCCATCCCAGGAATCAATCTGGTGAACCTTCTTTGTACTCCCTCTATGGCAAAGATGTCTTTCCTCAGATTAGGGGACCAAAACTGCACACAATACTCCAGGTGTGGTCTCACCAAGGCCTTGTACAACTGCAGTAGTACCTCCCTGCTCCTGTACTCGAATCCTCTCGCTATAAATGCCAGCATACCATTCGCCTTTTTCACCGCCTGCTGTACCTGCATGCCCACTTTCAATGACTGGTGTATAATGACACCCAGGTCTCGTTGCACCTCCCCTTTTCCTAATCGGCCACCATTCAGATAATATTCCTATTTTTGCCACCAAAGTGGATAACTTCACATTTATCCACATTAAATTGCATCTGCCATGAATTTGTCCACTCACCCAACCTATCCAAGTCACCCTGCATCCTCTTAGCATCCTCCTCACTGCTAACACTGCCACCCAGCTTCGTGTCATCCGCAAACTTGCAGATGTTGCATTTAATTCCCTCATCCAAGTCATTAATATATATTGTAAACAACTGGGGTCCCAGCACTGAGCCTTGCGGTACCCTACTAGTCACCGCCTGCCATTCTGAAAAGGTCCCGTTTATTCCCACTCTTTGCTTCCTGTCTGCTAACCAATTCTCCACCCACACCAATACCTTACCCCCAATACCGTGTGCTTTAAGTTTGCACACTAATCTCCTGTGTGGGACCTTGTCAAAAGCCTTTTGAAAATCCAAATATACCACATCCACTGGTTCTCCCCTATCCACTCTACTAGTTACATCCTCAAAAAATTCTATGAGATTCGTCAGACATGATTTTCCTTTCACAAATCCATGCTGACTTTGTCCGATCATTTCACCGCTTTCCAAATGTGCTGTTATCACATCCTTGATAACTGACTCCAGCAGTTTCCCCACCACCGACGTTAGGCTAACCGGTCTATAATTCCCCGGTTTCTCTCTCCCTCCTTTTTTAAAAAGTGGGGTTACATTAGCCACCCTCCAATCCTCAGGAACTAGTCCAGAATCTAACGAGTTTTGAAAAATTATCACTAATGCATCCACTATTTCTTGGGCTACTTCTTTAAGCACTCTAGGATGCAGACCATCTGGCCCTGGGGATTTATCTGCCTTCAATCCCTTCAATTTACCTAACACCACTTCCCTACTAACATGTATTTCGCTCAGTTCCTCCATCTCACTGGACCCTCTGTCCCTTACTATTTCTGGAAGATTATTTATGTCCTCCTTAGTGAAGACAGAACCAAAGTAATTATTCAATTGGTCTGCCATGTCCTTGCTCCCCATAATCAATTCGCCGGTTTCTGTCTGCAGGGGATCTACATTTGTCTTTACCAGTCTTTTCCTTTTTACATATCTATAAAAGCTTTTACAGTCCGTTTTTATGTTCCCTGCCAGTTTTCTCTCATAATCTTTTTTCCCCTTCCTAATTAAGCCCTTTGTCCTCCTCTGCTGAACTCTGAATTTCTCCCAGTCCTCAGTTGAGCCACTTTTTCTGGCTAATTTGTATGCTTCTTCTTTGGAATTGATACTATCCCTAATTTCTCTTGTCAGCCACGGGTGCATTACCTTCCTTGATTTATTCTTTTGCCAAACTGGAATGAACAATTGTTGTAGTTCATCCATGCAACCTTTAAATGCTTGCCATTGCATATCCACCGTCAATCCTTTTAGTGTCATTTGCCAGTCTATCTTAGCTAATTCACGTCTCATACCTTCAAAGTTACCCCTCTTTAAGTTCAGAACCTTTGTTTCTGAATTAACTATGTCACTCTCCATCTTAATGAAGAATTCCACCATATTATAGTCACTCTTACCCAAGGGGCCTCTCACGACAAGATTGCTAATTAACCCTTCCTCATTGCTCAAAACCCAGTCCAGAATAGCCTGCTCTCTAGTCGGTTCCTCGACATGTTGGTTCAAAAAACCATCCCGCATACATTCCAAGAAATCCTCTTCCTTAGCACCTTTACCAATTTGGTTCACCCAGTCTACATGTAGATTGAAGTCACCCATTATAACTGCTGTTCCTTTATTGCACACATTTCTAATTTCCTGTTTAATACCATCTCCGACCTCACTACTACTGTTAGGTGGTCTGTACACAACTCCCACCAGCGTCTTCTGCCCCTTGGTGTTACGCAGCTCTACCCATATTGATTCCACATCTTCCCGGCTTATGTCCTTCCTTTCTATTGCGTTAATCTCTTCTTTAACCAGCAACGCCACCCCACCTCCCCTTCCTTCATCTCTATCCCTCCTGAATATTGAATATCCCTGAACGTTGAGCTCCCATCCCTGGTCACCCTGGAGCCATGTCTCTGTGATCCCAACTATATCATAATCATTAATAACCATCTGCACTTTCAATTCATCCACCTTATTACGAATGCTCCTTGCATTGACACATAAAGCCTTCAGGCGCACTTTTACAACTCTCTTAGCCCTTATACAATTATGTTGAAAAGTGGCCCTTTTTAAAGAGAGGTAGAGCAGTCCAGGGAGGAAAGTTCAGACCTTGTGGCTTGACAGGGTTAAAAGCATACTCTGTACCTACCATCGAGTATGTATCGGTCACCTATCTGTTATATTAACTCTCCTTGTTTGATTTTCTCACTCCTCTCTTGGAGAGGGGAGGACATACTCCAACCTGATTTGCTGAGCTTGTCCTCGCATTTTTTGTAGCTCACTCTCTTGACTGAACCCAATCACTCACTGAGCCGGTAACCTTAATTACAGCTCATCTCCATGGTGTCGGATTCTGGTGTTTTAATCTGAGGTTCTTTTCAAAATCAAAACTTGTTACTTTACAATAGTTTTATTAAGAGTTGATAGAACAATGAACAGTGGCAGTGACTGCTACTTAGAAAAAGAGAGGAACTAAAGATGGTGCCTAGCATAAAACAGCTACTTTTATACCCAAAATAAGAAAATATTTATTCAATGATGCTGTAAAATGGACCAATGAGAAAATACTCATTTACTTAATGAAAGAACATTGCTTCCAGAATTATACATTGTAAAATTTATTTGTATATGGACTACTTAAAATATTAGCAGGTATTTGTTAAACTGCAAAGAAAGGGACAATTAAAATGAAACAGAGAGATCCAACAATGGTCACCCTGGTTTTACCCTGACAGAGACATCATCCTATTTGAGCTAACCTGAACCGTTATCGCAGCTTCTCCTCCCATAGGTAGAGCCTGACCTACTGAGGATTTCCAGTACTTTCAGATTTCCTGTGATTTCCTTCTGATTTTTCACTGACTCATTTCTGAAGTTTTCCATGCGTAGTTGCTTGATATGACTGTGGATATAGGAGTCTTGCAGAGTCTATTGGATATAGGAGTAGAATTAGGCCATTCAGCCCATCGATCTGCTCTGCAACTCAATCATGGCTGATTTATTATCCCTCTCAGCCCCATTCTCCTGACCTGTTCGCATAACCTTTGACGCCCTGTCTAATCAAGAATCTGTTGACCACTGCTTTAAATATATCCATTGACTTGGCCTCAACAGCTGCTTGTGGCAATGATTTTCAAAGATTCTCCAAGAATTGTGGCTAATGAAATTCCTCCTCACCTCTGTTCTAAAGGGTCATCCTTCTACTCGGAGGCTGTGCCCTCTGGTCTTAGACTCCTCTGTTCTCTCATGTCCACTCTATCTCTGTCTTTGATTGCTTAATAGGTTCCAATGAGATCCTCTCTCATTTTAAGCTCCTGCAAGTGCAAGCTCCTCAAACGCTCCTCATACGTTAACCCTTTTATTTTTGGGATCATTGTGAGTACCTTTGGACCCTCGCCAGCATATCCTTTTTAGATATGGGGTGCAAAATTGCTCACATACATCAAATGTAGTCTGACCATTGCCTTATAAAGCCTCAGCATTACATCCTTGCTTTTATATTCTAGTCCTCTCAAAAAGAATGCTAATGATTAACATGTTAATTATGTTTATTGCCCACCACTCTGGCATTTGTGGGCACACTCTGGCATTTGTGGGCAACTCCCAGCTATTGTACAGAGTGCAATTTCTTCTCTCAGACTGTGCATGAATTTTGGGGGCCATTGGCTGCTGTTAGGCGTTTGTTTTCAGTTGAAGGCAGCCCAAAATGTTTGACCCAAGTTAAGCAATTTAAAGGCAATGCTACCAAAGTGTATGTAAACTTCTGACCCACTGGAAAAGTGATGAAAGAAATAAAAGCTGAAATAAATCATTCTCTCTATTATTCTGACATTTCACATTCTTAAAATAAAGTAGTGATCCTAACTGACCTAAGACAGGGAATGTTTTCTCAGATTAAATGTCAGGAATTGTGAAAAACTGAGTTTAAATGTATTTGGCTAAGGTGTATGTAAACTTCTGACTTCAACTGTATGTAGCCTTTTGAACTTGCCATCATCACCAAAGTACCGAGTGTGTTTTTTGAGCGAAGTTTTACTGTAGCTGGTCACTAGTCCTTCTGGGCTTTTTCTACCCACCACCTGTTCTTCCGTTCTTTCATTGTTGGGCCTCAGCCTTCAACTGACTATAGAGCTTTTTTCCCATTTCCCTAGGGGAGGATTAAGTTTTTAATTCAAGAGTCCATTGTCTGTGTTTAATTTGCTCCGCGATCCTTCATCAAACCAGCCTTCCTTTCTGGTAAAGGCGTGGCACTGCTTTACAGATGCTCACTAAAATGGACCTGGCAATTCAACCGTAGTAGATGTTAGAACACAGAACGTTACAGCACAGCAAAGGCCCTTCAAGCCCATGATGTTGTTCTGACCTTATAACCTACTCCAAGATCAATCTAATCCATGGTTATGACATAGCCCCCCATTTTTGCATCGTTCACATGATTATCTCGGAGTCTCTACTGTGTTTCCCTCTGGCTGAGTGCGGCACACACCTCGCATTTCGTTTATGAAAATAAAAACACAGCTTGCCTCTGACATCCCGTTTCATGCCCCCCACCCCCACCTGCACCATGCCTCAACCACCAAACTCATTAACCATCTCATGTTATCTTTGGAAGATATTGAATGTAATGTGAAACATTTGATGTGGTTTGTTGTTTTGTGCTCCTTCCAAGTATATCTCTGTATAAAACAGGTATTCAGATGGTGACCTGACATTAACGTTACCTGATGGAAATTCTTGTAGTTCGGGATTTCGGCGGATGACTATCATAAACTTCCACTGTAATGAAACAGCTGGTAAGGTTAATAATTTGTGTGGCGTTATAAACTTAAGAGAAAACTACATCTAGCTCTAATTTGTACTAAGAACTTTTAAGACTTGGGGGTGAGGGTGTTGGTACTGGTCTTGTCCTGAAGCTGCCTCGTCCTAAATGAATTTCCAGTTTCAGTGATCTGAACCGTAGAGAGCTGGCACAGCACAGCTGGCTTGCCTCAGCAGCTGAGACCAGCTTCGGTCCTGAACTCCCGTGCTGTCTTTGTGAAGTTTCCATGGGTTTCCTTTGGATCCTGTGTCACACAGATGTGCAATTCAGTAGATGAATTGGCCGCTGTAAATTGCCCCGAGTGTGTAGGTGAGAGCAAGGAGCTCGAGGAATTGATGAGAATGCGGAGCGAATACAAACTGCAGAATGAATATAGGCCTGGTGATTGAAGATCAGCATGGACTTGTATCGTGATGTATCTGACTCATTGTCTTGTGAAGTTGATAATTATCAGTCGCTGCCTTCAACAGTTTATTCTTACCAGCATCAATTTTGTTCTGACAAGCCTGATCCGTATACCAGTAATCTTACAACTGACTAATTTTGCGGAATTGGTTGCGTGAAGATGAGTTGGAGAATTAACACCCTGAAACCAAGGCATTTGGCATAACTTATCTCCAGCTGTTCAACTTTTGATTTTTTTTTCTTCTCTTCCGCTAAGTCTCCAAAACCTGCCAATGACTTTCTCTCACGAATGTGTAATTTTCCCCACATGATGTTGGTGTTCTCTGCTTTAGCCACTAGTTAGCAACACCTTCCATATTCTCATAACTAAAAGGCCAGTATTAGTGTTTTCAAAATATTTAAGACTGTAAGAGATAGGAACAGAACTAAGTGACAAGAAAGTGGGAAAAGAAATGCTCTTGGCCTAGCGTAGTAGAATTTTGGATAAACTCCATTCTGGCTGCACCTCTTCAGGTGATATATAATGGTAAATAGTTTGCTCTTTTGTGTAAGAAAGCCGTTAATCTATTCCTTGTCTTGCAGCAATATTTAGTTCAGTATTGGTCTGATTGCAGAAAGCTTTGTTCATTATGATGCAAAGAAACAGAAGCAGTAATATCTGGGTAGAGGATTGGCTGATTGGCAGAAGGCAAAGAGTGGGAATAAAGAGCTCTTCTGGCTGGCTGTCAGTGTCTAGTGGTGTTCGGTCTGCTACTTTTCGCATTATGTGTTAATTATCTGGATGACAGAATTGATGATTTTTTTTGTTGCCAGGTTGTGGATGATACAATTTTAGGTGGAGGGGCAGGTAGTGATGAGGTAGGGAGTCTGAAAAAGAACTTGGGCTGATTGGGAGAATGGGCAATGAACTGGTAGATGGAATATGGTGTAGGAAAGTGTATGGTGCTGCATTTTGGTAGAGGGATCGGGTGTAGACTACCTTCTGAATGGGGAGAAAATTCAGTAATCAGAGGTGCAAAGTGATTTGTGAGTACTTGTGCAGGATTCCCTTAAGGTTAACTTGCAGGTTGAGTTGGTGGTAAGGAAGGCAAATGCAATGTAGTCATTCATTTCGAGAGGTCCAGAATATAAAAGCAAGAATGTAATACTGAGGTCTTATAAAGCTTTGGTTAAACTGCATTTGGAGTATTTTCAGCAGTTTATGGCCATATATATAAGAAAAGATGTACTGCCATTGGAGAGGGTCCAGAAGTGGTTTACAAGAAATCAAAGGGTTCAAGATTCAAGCTTGTTTGTCACATGTAGTTTGAAAGGTATAGTGAAATGCAATGTTTGCGTTAACAATCAATGCATCTGGGGATGTGCTAAGGGCAGCCTGCAAGTGTCACCCCACATTCTGGTGCCAACGTAGCTTGTCCACAATGTTTGACAGAACAACACAAGCACAACAAAACAAGGCCAGTTCCTCCCTGCCACCTACGCACACACACAGTCCCCGAACCCTGAGACTCTCTGTATTATTTGGCCACCAGTGGAGCAGGATTCAGACATTGACTATCGCAGGGAATCTCAGATGCTGGGTCAGGCGAATGGGCGTTGACTTCTGGACTTCCGGTTCAACCCTCAGGTTTTGATTCATGCTATCGACCCAGGACCCACTGGTCACTGTACACCAGCCCTGGAACACTGGACCCACCAATGTTGGGACCCCAAGCTAAGCCTTGAACTTCGTCCTTACTGATTCGCGAACCCGGGGGTGGGTGGGTGGACATCAGATCTTGCTCCTCCCCCAGCACAGAACTCCCAGTCCAGAACCTGCTGACAACTCTTTAACCTTGGGGAAGCCACCAGCCTTTGTCCTTTGTCCTGGCTGTACATCCTGGCCAGGTTCATGGATGACCCATAGTCATGCCTCTGTCCTTCAAGCATGGAATGAAGACTTGAGATGTTGTCCTGTCCTTAACTTCCTCTAATTTCCCCATAACCTTGTCCCTGAAACATTAATCTGACCCCTATATCTCATGTTTGTCCCCAAAACCATCCCTGGAAACCCAGAAAAACTTAAAAGGATGTGAGCTTGTTGGAGTTTAGAAGAATGAGGGGGCAGTTTCATTGAAACCCATTGAATATTGAAAGGCCTAGATCGAGTAGACCTAGGGAAGATGTTTCCAATTGTGGGATATTGGGTATATTTAAAGTGAGATTGATAGGTTCTTGATCAGTAAAGGCATCAAAGTTTACATGGAGAAGGGATTGAGAAGGAAAATAAACCACCTATGATTGAATGGTGGAGCAGACTTGACAAGCCAAAAGGCCTAATTCTGTTCCTATGTCTTATCGTCTGATATTCACGTTTAGGCCTTAAAGTATCATTTTGTTGTACGACCTGACAAAGAGTTTGGATGTTTTTAAGTTGCAGATTTAGATGAAGTTTTGTAAACATAATGAGAAGTTAAGCTTGAGCAGGGCTATCACTGATGTAAGCTTAGCACTCACTTGGCCGTACACTGCAACTTTACTATCCTAGCTTTGACTCAAGGTCCATTGCCCTATTATCAAAAGTAATTTTTTATGTAAACATCAATGCACTCCTTCAAACTTGTCATTGCACTGAACTTCTGTCAGCTGGAAATCTGTGGACTACTAGATTCAAAGTAAGACTATTGTAATTTGAATGAAGTTTGTGTAGCCGTTCAGTTGCAAATCTGTTATGTGGATCGGTGTTTGCTGCCTCTATTTGATGCGGTTTATTCTCTTCCAAAGCCAATGAAGGAAGGGGTAATCCAGAATTTGTTGCTGAAGTTGACTGCACGTATATCTTTGACTGGGGTACAAAGTATGCTTGCGTGAAAGAAAAATACCTTCCCTGTCAGACCTCTGATAGAAAGAAGCGATATGACCTCTCACCATTGACTCGATATGCAGGTAAGGCTTCCTACTTCTAGACGTTTGGAAGTTAATAACATTGGCAAAGATCCAGTTGTCCACAATGCTTGTTTCTTGTGTGAAACTCAGACTTGATGTCCTGCTCTTGTGCTGGCTGAGTATTCCCCTCAAACCCCTTCTTGTACCCATTCACCTGTAACTTCTTTTCTCACGTCCATCAACAGACCCTAATTTCCCTGCCATCTTCCTACACTTGGTGCAATTTGCAGTGTACCAAACATTCAGGTTCTTGACAGTGTTTGCATCGTGATTTGTTTAATATAAGGAAGGTAATTAGAAACCATAGAAAACTATAGAAAACCATAGAAAAACTACAGCACAGAAACAGGCCTTTTGGCCCTTCTTGGCTGTGCCGAACCATTTTCTGCCTAGTCCCACTAACCTGCACACGGACCATATCCCTCAATACACCTCCCATCCATGTAGCTGTCCAATTTATTCTTAAATGTTAAAAAAGAACCCGCATTTACCATCTCGTCTGGCAGCTCATTCCATACTCCCACCACTCTCTGTGTGAAGAAGCCTCCCCTAATGTTCCCTTTAAACTTTTCCCCCCTCACCCTTAACCCATGTCCTCTGGTTTTTTTTCTCCCCTTGCCTCAGTGGAAAAAGCCTGCTTGCATTCACTCTAACTATACCCATCATAATTTTATATACCTCTATCAAATCTCCGCTCATTCTTCTACACTCCAGGGAATAAAGTCCTAACCTATTCAACCTTTCTCTGTAACTGAGTTTCTCAAGTCCCGGCAACATCCTTGTAAACCTTCTCTGCACTCTTTCAACCTTATTTATATCCTTCCTGTAATTTGGTGACCAAACCTGAACACAATACTCCAGATTCGTCCTCACCAATGCCTTATACAACCTCATCATAACATTCCAGCTCTTATACTCAATACTTTGATTAATAAAGGCCAATGTACCAAAAGCTCTCTTTACGACCCTATCTACCTGTGACGCCACTTTTAGGGAATTTTGTATCTGTATTCCCAGATCTCTCTGTTCTACTGCACTCCTCAGTGCCTTACCATTAACCCTGTATGTTCTACCTTGGTTTGTCCTTCCAACGTGCAATACCTCACACTTGTCAGTATTAAATTCCATCTGCCATTTTTCAGCCCATTTTTCCAGCTGGTCCAAGTCCCTCTGCAGGCTCTGAAAACCTTCCTCACTGTCTACTACACCTCCAATCTTTGTATCATCAGCAAATATTCTGATCCAATTTACCACATTACCATCCAGATCATTGATATAGATGACAAATAACAATGGACCCAGCACTGATCCTTGTGGCACACCACTAGTCACAGGCCTCCACTCGGAGAAGCAATTCTCTACTACCACTCTTTGGCTTCTTCCATTGAGCCAATGTCTAATCCAATTTACCACCCCTCAATGTATACCTAGCGACTGAATTTTCCTAACTAACCTCCCATGCGGGACCTTGTCAAAGGCCTTACTGAAGTCCATGTAGACAATATCCACTGCCTTCCCTTCATCCACTTTCCTGGTAGCCTCCTCGAAAAACTCCAATAGATTAGTCAAACATGACCTACCACGCACAAAGCCATGTTGACTCTCCCTAATAAGTCCCTGTCTATCCAAATGCTTGTAGATTCTGTCTCTTAGTACTCCCTCCAATAACTTACCTACTACCGATGTTAAATTTACTGGCCTATAATTTCCCGGATTACTTTTCGATCCTTTTTTAAACAACGGAACAACATGAGCCACTCTCCAATCCTCCGGCACCTCACCTGTAGGCAGTGACATTTTAAATACTTCTGCCAGGGCCCCTGCAATTTCAACACTAGTCTCCTTCAAGGTACGAGGAGACACCCTGTCAGGTCCCGGGGATTTATCCACTTTAATTTTCCTCAAGACAGCAAGCACCTCCTCCTTTTCAATCTCTACAGTTTCCATGATCTCACAACTTGTTTCCTTTAACTCCATAGACTTCATGCCAGTTTCCTTAGTAAATACAGATGCAAAAAACCTATTTAAGATCTCCCCCATTTCCTTTGGTTCCGCACATAGCCGACCACTCTGATCTTCAAGAGGACCAATTTTATCCCTTACAATCCTTTTGCTCTTAATATACCTGTAAAAGCTCTTTGGATTATCCTTCACTTTGACTGCCAAGGCAACCTCATGTCTTCTTTTAGCCCTCCTGATTGCTTTCTTAAGTATTTTCTTGCAGTTGTTATACTCCTCAAGCACCTTATTTACTCCCTGTTTCCTATACATGTCATACAACTCCCTCTTCTTCTTTATCAGAGTTGCAATATCCCTTGAGAACCAAGGTTCCTTATTCCTATTCACTTTGCCTTTAATCCTGACAGGAACATACAAACTCTGCACTCTCAAAATTTCTCCTTTGAAGGCTTCCCACTTACCGATCACACCTTTGCCAGAGAACAACCTGTCCCAATCCACGCTTTTTAGATCCTTTCTCATTTCTTCAAATTTGGCCTTCTTCCAGTTCAGAACCTCAACCCTAGGACCAGATCTATCCTTGTCTATGATCAAGTTGAAACTAATGGTGTTATGATCACTGGAACCAAAGTGCTCCCCTACACAGACTTCCGTCACTTGTCCTAACTCGTTTCCTAACAGGAGATCCAATATTGCATCCCCTCTAGTTGGTCCCTCTATATATTGATTTAGAAAACTTTCCTGAACACATTTTACAAACTCTAAACCATCTAGACCCCTAACAGTATGGGAGTCCCAATCAATATATGGAAAATTAAAATCCCCTACCACCACAACTTTATGTTTCCTGCAGTTGCCTGCTATCTCTCTGCAGATTTGCTCTTCCAATTCTCGTTGACTATTGGGTGGTCTGTAATACAAACCCACTAATGTGGCCATACCTTTCCTGTTTCTCAGCTCCACCCGTAAGGACTCAGCAGACAAGCCCTCTAATCTGTCCTACCTGAGCACTGCTGTAATATTTTCCCTAACAAGCAATGCTACTCCCCCACCTTTCATTCCTCTGCCTCGATCACATCTGAAACATTGGAACCCTGGAATATTAAGCTGCCAGTCCTGCCCCTCCTGTAGCCAAGTTTCACTAATTGCTATAATGTCGTAATTCTACGTGTCAATCCACGCCCTCAACTCATCCGCCTTCCCCGCAATACTCCTAGCATTGAAATATATACACCTCAGAAGATTTTTACCACCACTCACAACCTTTCTATCAGCGGATTTGCTTGAACTTTTAACATCATTTATTTTCACCCCAGCCACACTGTCAGCTCTGGCACTCTGGTTCCCATTCCCCTGCAAACCTAGTTTAAAGCCTCCCCAATAGCACTAACAAACCTCCCTGAAAGGATATTGGTCCCCCTGTAGTTCAAGTGTAACCCGTCTCTCTTGTACAGGTCCCACCTGCCCCAGATGATCCTGAAATCTGAAACCCTGCCCCCTACACCAGTTCCTCAGCCACTTGTTCATCCTCCAGAGCATCCTATTCCTACCCTCACTGGCATGTAGATGTAGTTAGGAATTGGTGACGATCTCTACATTCTGATTTGACATTTCGGAGCTAAAAAGGGAAAGTGTTCTAGAAGAAATTGCAATGGATAAAGTCTTTTAGATGTTCTAAGTTAGCAGGTACCATGTAGGTGGTGACACCATTTTCAGTACAAATATTTGAAAGGAAATGTCACGTGATAACTAAGTTTTAAATTGACCATGTAAACTATTAGAAGGCTAAGTCTGGTCTAAGCAACACAGAAAATGCTGGTGGAACTCAGCAGTTCAAGCAGCATCCGTGGAGAGGAATCAACAGTCGACATTTTGGGCCACATCCACTCTTTATTCCTTTCCATAGATGCTGCCTGAACTGCTGACTTCCACCAGCATTTTGTGTGTGTTACTCTCGATTCCCAGCATCTGTAGAATACATTTGTGTTTATACCTCATGGTGGTGTAGTGGTTAGCACAACGCTTTACAGTATCAGCGAACCAGGTTGAATTCCCACTGCTATCTGTAATGAGTTTGTACGTCCTCCCTGTGACTGTGTGGGTTTCCACTGGGTGCTCCAGTTTCCTCCCACAGTCCAAAGATGTGCAGTTGGGAGGTTAATTGGTCATTGTCAATTGTCCTGTGCTAGTGTTAAATTGGCGGGGGTGGGGGGGGGGCATTGTTGGGCAATGCTGCTCAATGGGCCTGCTACACGCTGCATCTCAATAAATAAATAAAGTTAGGTCCGAGCTTTGTTCTAGGTCATCTACCCAAAACGGTTGATGCTCTTGGGCAGTCCTTTGGTTAAGGATGGCTTCCTCTTGGGCTGTGATTGGTCTGAGAACTGTGGGACCTGCAGCCTCTTCAGCAGGTGAGGAGGAAGTGCATGTATTTGAGAAGTGATTTGTTTGTGCAGGATTTCTATGTACTATCTGATGCATCGGACTTGAGAATGTACCTTCTCCAACTGGAGAGCTCATGGAGGGGAATTCCACGTGTCAGTGGCGATGTTGCAATTTTTAACACCATAAGACAAAGAAGCAGAAATAGGCCATTCAGCCCTTCAAGTCTGCTCTGCCATTGTGGCTGTTATCCCTCTCAACCGTATTCTCCTACTGTCTGCCCGTAATCTTTGATGCTTTTACTAATTGAGAACCTGCCAACCTCTACTTTAAAAACAAGAGAAAATTTGCAGATGCTGGATTTGTTGCCATAATCTCTCCACAAATGTCTGTGACAATGAATTCACAGATTCACTGCCCATGGGCTAAATAAATTCCTCCTCATCTCTGTTCTGAAGGATGACCTTCAATTCTGAAGCTGTGCCATCTGCTCTGGGTGGCAGGGTGGAGATGCATCTCTAGCAAAGGAGGAGTAAGGCACTCCTTCCCTCCACTAGCCTGCAGGTCATCCTTGGGCAAGTTGTTGCACCAGCTTAGCCCCCTGGATCAGGGTCATGTGAAGCCATGGGAGCAGGTGGGTCTTGGATACGTGACCACTGCTGCAAGGCAGACAAAGTTGGAAGAGTGTTGATAATGGCTGGCTCACCAGTGTGGCAAAGACACTGCCCAGAAGAAGGTAATGGCAAACCACTTGTATAGAAACATTTGCCAAGAGCAATCATTGTCATGTGACCATGATTGCCCATGTCACACGGCATGACACATAATGATGATGCCCTCCATTCCTGGACTCTTCCACTACAGGAAACACCCTTTCTACTTCCAATGTGTCTGGGCCTTTCAATTTGGATAAGTTTCAAAAATATCCAAAATTTTTCTGTTCTCTCCCTGCTTTCTCTACCCAGTTATCGGATCTTGGAATAGTTTGCTTTCAGGATGATGTTGGCTGTAGAACTGACTGTGCCTCAATGGTAGGGATGTTGCTCTGAGGGAGATTTTGATCTGGCACTGTCTCACTTGGTGGGCTTTTGTGGCCTCTGCATTGCTCTGAAGTGCTGAAGGTAAGAACAGAGATAACTGCTGCCCAGTTTTGTACTAGGGCACTGGTGGTGATATCTCCCTCTGCCATTAACTCCTGGGGCCTGCGGTGCTTTATGCAGAGCGGAGGTTGGCTGAGGATCATAGGGCCAGGAGTTACAGTCCCCGAATAATGGGGTAGGCTGGACAGGCCCGAGATGGGCGGCATGGTAGTGTAGTGGGTAGCACAGCACTTTACAGTACAGGTTCGATTCCCACTGCTGCCTGTAAGGATGTTCTCCCAGTTACCCAGTGGCTTTCTTCCCACAGTCTAAAGATGATGGTCATTGTAAATTAGCCTGTGATTAAATCGGGGGATTGCTGGGTGGCGTGGCTCACAGGACTGGAAGGACCTGTTCCATGCAGCTTGTCAATAAGTAAATAAATGAGAAATTTTCTTCAATGTGAGAGATTCTGCAGATGCTGGAAATCCGGAGTAATACCTACAAAATGCTAGTGGAACTCAGCACGCCAGGCAGCATCTATGGGAGGGAATTAAAGAGTATTTCAGGCCAAGACCTTTCCCTCTTATTTCCAGTCCTGATGAAGGGTCTCAGCCCAAAATGTTGACTGTTTATTTCCCTCCACTGATGCTACCTGACCTACAGAGTTCCTCCAGTGTCTTGTCTTCATGCAGGATTGCGAATTTTTGAAATCCTCCATGGAAGCTTGTTATTTGACTTTGTTCCATTTCGTAATGGATCAATTTCTGGATATAAAGGGAATTGAAGGTTTGAGATTACCCAGGAAACTAGTTATGTCGATCAGTCTTGATACTAAATTAAAGAGCAGGTTTGCTGGGCCACGTGGCAAGCCATTGCTATTTCTGATGCGTTTGTTCACGTGAAGTGGTCCATGTTTTCTAGACTCCATCACTGGAGTGCAACAGAAGCAAGTTGATAGTGTCTTCATGCAAATACTGAGTGGAACACCTATCTGATAAACCTCAGTGACTTGGAACTCTGTTTCTGTACATGTAGGCATTGTCTGTGCACCACAGCTCATTGGTGGGGGAGGGGAGGAAGACAATGCTTCTGGGGTGCAGGTGATGAGGTGCACCATTGTGGTGAGAGAAAAATGTTCTTTTGTGCAATGCCTGTCCCTTCCACCTGTACAATATGAGACCATAAGGCATAGGATCAGCAAAGGCCAGGCTTCAGCTACCGCACTACAGGCTGACTTGCATTTGTAAAAGTGGTGGCAAGTAATGCACATTTTTAAAGACCTGTTGGAAATTAATGTGCAGCAAGCGATGTTCCCGAGTCGGACAACACACGGAACTGGGAGGTGCTGGACAGCAACTGGAGGCCTGACCACATGCAGATTTACATTAATGTATGCCACAATATACTGAAGGATAATCAGACAACAGGATGCCCTGCCGATGCAGCGATCTGTTCTGTAGGTGAGTGCAGGTTCTATGTTCTGTCAATTTCATTATACAGGTGCAAAAGGACTTCTGAAACCCTTGACTCTGGGAAGCAGCTATGAAGATGAATAAGATACAGGAATGATCTCAGGTCGGGTCTGTCATAGAGGCATGGGATTGCAGGTGCTCAAACAAGCTGCTGGTGGGAACTCAGTGGGGAGAGCAGAAACGATCTGTTGACATCTGACACCGACAATTCCTTTCCCTTTATAGACTGGTTTTAAACCTCAAATCCACTTCACAGGATCCCTACATCCCAATATTGTCAAAATAAATTGTGGAAAAACTCTTAAATGTTAGTCTTCTCCCAGGCATCTCTCAGGGAATTACTTTACTAAAGGGTCAAGCACCTCCCGAGTCTTTCAAAATCTCCCTAAATACTCTGTTCTGGAATGCTGTCCCAGCTGGATCACCACAATGTTTGTGATTCAACTAACATTACAAATGCTTTCTCAGGGCAGCTCTGTCATTTCATTAATTCATCCCCAAAGAAACTACTTGCACAAGAGGTCTCTCTGTCATCAACTCTGTGCAGCTGGACATATGACATGGCAGCTGAATTAGACCATTTGGCCTATCATGTCTGGGCCACCATTCTACCTCGGCTGATTTATTTTTGTATCTTTGCCCCAAACCTTTGACGCCATCACTAATCAAGAACTTATCTTCCCCTCCTCATTTCTCTTCCACAGGGGTGTTCCTCTATGCCTGCTGGTCCTAGACTCCCCCTTTATAGGAAACATTCTCTCCACATCCTCTCTATCTGGGTCTTTCGATAGTTGATAGGCTTCAGTGAGATCACCCTTTATTCTTCCTAACTTGAAGGAATAGGGGTCCAGAGCCATCACGTGCTCCTGGTTCATTAGCCCTTTCATTCCCAGGATTATTCTCCTCTGGATCCTCTAATTGGCAACCCCATTAAAAATGGGTGTATGTGTCAGTGTGAACTCTACTGCACTGAAGACAGAACTCCAAAAGGGAGAAATATTGGAAACAAACAGTCTGTCCTTCCCAGAGATAGAGGACAGGCAATGCTGGGACACCAGAAAACGATGTAAAGTAATGTCATTGTGTTGAGTGATATTTTAATTATCAGGTAAACTGCAAGCCACTAAGATTGGTTAGATCAGAAATGAAAATGGGCTGTAAAGGCAATATGTTTCTCAGTTCTATTAATAAACAAGGATAATACAAACTCGTTATCAGTCATTAAGAACATAGAATAGTATAGTACAGTACAGGCCCGTCGGCCCACAATGTTGTGCTGACCCTCAAACCCTCCTTCCCATATAACCCCCACCTTAAATTCCTCCATATATCTCTCTAGTAGTCTCTTAAATTTCACCAGTGTATCTGCCTCCACCACTGAATCAGACAGTGCATTCCATGCACCGACCACTCTGAGTAAAAAAACCTTCCTCTAATATCCCCCTTGAACTTCCCACCCCTTACCTTAAAGCCATGTCCTCTTGTATTGAGCACTGGTGCCCTGGGGAAGAGATGCTGGCTGTCCAGTCTATCCATTCCTCTTAAAGTCTTCTATACTTCTATCATGTCTCCTCTCATCCTTCTTCTCTCCAGAGAGTGAAGCTGTAGCTCCCTTAACCTCTGATCATAATGCATACTCTCCAAACCAGGCAGCATCCTGGTAAATCTCCTCTGTACCCTTTCTAATGCTTCCACATCCTTCTTATAGTGAGGTGACCAGAATTGGATACAGTACTCCAAGTATGGCCTAACCAGAGTTTTATAGAGCTGTATCATTACCTTGCGACTCTTAAACTCTATCCCTTGACTTATGAAAGCTAACACCCCGTAAGCTTTCTTAACTACACTGTCTACCTGTGAGGCAACTTTCAGGGATCTGTGGACATGTACCCCCAGATCCCTCTGCTCCTCCATACTACCAAATATCCTGCCATTTACTTTGTACTCTGCCTTGGAGTTTGTCCCTCCAAAGTGTACCACCTGACATTTCTCCAGGTTGAACTCCATCTGCCACTTCTCAGCCCACTTCTGCAACCTATCAATGTCTCTCTGCAATCTTTGACAATCCTCTACACTATCCACAACACCACCAATTTTTGTGTCATCTGCAAACTTGCCAACCCACCCTTCTACCCCCACATCCAGGTTGTTAATAAAAATCACGAAAAGTAGAGGTCCCAGAACAGATCCTTGTGGGACACCACTAGTCACAATCCTCCAATCTGAATGTACACCCTCCACCACCACCCTCTACCTTCTGCAGGCAAGCCAATTCTGAAACCACCTGGCCAAACTTCCCTGGATCCCATGCCTTCTGACTTTCTGAATAAGCCTGCCGTATGGAACCTTGTCAGATGCCTTACTAAAATCCATGTAGATCACATCCACTGCACTACCCTCATTTATTTGCTTGGTCATCTCCTCAAAGAACTCTTTCAGGCTTGTTAGACACGATCTGCCCTTCACCAAACCATGCTGACTGTCCCTGATCAGACCATGATTCTCTAAATGCCCATAGATCCTATCTCTAAGAATCTTTTCCAACAGCTTTCCCACCACAGACGTAAGACTCACTGGTCTATAATTACCTGGACTATCCCTACTACCTTTTTTGAACAAGGGACAACATTCACCTCCCTCTAATCCTCCGGTGCCATTCCCGTGGACAACGAGGACATAAAGATCCTAACCAGAGGCTCAGCAATCTCTTCCCTCGCCTCGTGGAGCAGCCTGTGGGATATTCCGTCAGGCCCCGGGGACTTATCCGTCCTATTGTATTTTAACAACTCCAACACCTCCTCTCCCTTAATATCAACATGCTCCAGAACATCAACCTCACTCATGTTGTCCTCATCATCATCAAGTTCCCTCTTATTGGTGAATACCGCAGAGAAGTATTCATTGAGGACCTTGCTCACTTCCACAGCCTCCAGGCACATCTTCCCACCTTTATCTCTAATTGGTCCTACCTTCACTTCTGTCGTCTTTTTGTTCTTCACATAATTGAAGAATGCCTTGAGGTTTTCCTTTACCCTACTTGCCAAGGTCTTCTCATGTCCCCTTATTGCTCTCCTCAGCCCCTTCTTAAGCTCCTTTCTTGCTACCCTATTCCTCAATAGACCCATCTGATCCTTCCTAAACCTCATGTATGCTGCCGCCTTTCACCTGACTAGATTTTCCACCTCACATCACCCATGGTTCCTTCGCCCTACTATTCTTTATCTTCCTCACCGGGACAAATTTATCCCTAACATCCTGTAAGAGATCCCTAAACATTGACCACATGGCCATATTACATTTCCCTGCAAAAGACCATAAGACAAAGGAGCAGAAGTCGGCCATTCGGTCCATCGAGTCTGCTCCGCCATTTTATCATGAGCTGATCCATTCTCCCATTTAGTCCCACTTCCCCGCCTTCTCACCATAACCTTTGATGCCCTGGCTACTCAGATACCTATCAATCTCTGCCTTAAATACACCCAATGACTTGGCCTCCACTGCTGCCCGTGGGAAGAAATTCCATAGATTCACCGCCCTCTGACTAAAAAAATTTCTTCGCATTTCTGTTCTGACCCCTTCAATCCTTAAGTCATGCCCTCTCGTACTAGACTCCCCCATCATGGGAAACAACTTTGCCACATCCACTCTGTCCATGCCTTTCAACATTCAAAATGTTTCTGAGGTCTTCCCTCATTCTTCTAAACTCCAAGGAATACAGTCCAAGAGCGGACAAATGTTCCTCATATGTTAACCCTCTCATTCCCGGAATCATTCTAGTGAATCTTCTCTGTACCCTCTCCAATGTCAGCACATCCTTTCTTAAATAAGGAGACCAAAACTGCCCACAGTACTCCAAGTGAGGTCTCACCAGCGCCTTATAGAGCCTCAACATCACATCCCTACTCCTATACTCTATTCCTCTAGAAATGAATGCCAACATTGCATTTGCCTTCTTCACTACTGACTCAACCTAGAGGTTAACTTTAAGGGTATCCTGTACGAGGACTCCCAAGCCCCGTTGCATCTCAGAACTTTGAATTCTTTCCCCATTTAAATAATAGTCTGCCCGTTTATTTTTTCTGCCAAAGTGCATAACCGTACACTTTCCAACATTGTACTTCATTTGCCACTTCTCTGCCCATTCTTCCAATCTATCCAAGTCTCTCTGCAGACTCTCCGTTTCCTCAGCACTACCGGCCCCTCCACCTATCTTCGTATCGTCAGTAAACTTAGCCACAAAGCCATCTATTCCATAATCCAAATCTTTGATGTACAATGTAAAAAGAAGCGGCATCCCAATTCACACCCGCAAGTTCTAGCCTTATAGCCTCATAATTTGCCCTTCCCCTTTGATTCTGTCCTTTTCCATGATAATGCTGAAGGCCAGGGAGCGGTGGTCACTGTCCCCCTGATGCTCACCCACTGAGAGATCTGTGACCTGACCCGGTTCGTTACCTAATACTAGATCTAGTATGGCATTCCCCCAGTTAGCCTGTCAACATACTGTGACAGGAATCCATCCTGGACACACTTAACAAACTCTGCCCCATCTAAACCATTGGACTAATCAGGTGCCAATCAATATTAGGGAAGTTAAAGTCACTTAAAGTTAAGGACTTTGTAATCTGTATATCCAAAATGTTTTAAATTTATGTTTGATTTTCTTTCATGGAATTGAGGAAAAGTATCAAGTGCAGCACATGATATTTTACTGAACCAATTAAAGATTTAGGAGTAGTTTTATTTCTGACGGGTACATCAAAACATGCAGTGAAGTATGTTGTGCTGCGTCAATAACCAATGCAGTCCGAGGATGTGCTGGGTCCACCATGCTTCTAGCAACGTAGCATGCCCAGAACTTCACCTCAGCCGTATATATTTTGGAAGTGGGGAGGAAAGCAGAGTACCTGGAGGGATTGCACGTGGTCATGGGAGAATGTGCAAACTCCTTGCAGCGGGTTACTCTGCCACGCCTGACATGCCAACGATACCTAATGAATCCTCTTTCCCATAGATCGACCATTATCATTCGTCCCTTTTCTGCATAGTCATGTGCCTATCTAGGAGTGTCTTAATTACTTGTATGTTCACCTCCTGTGGTAGTGTATTCCAGGCACCCACTACTCTCTGTGTAATGAAACCAAAAACTGTCTTGCACAGCTCCTGTACTTTCCTCCTCTCATCTTGAATACGTGCCCTCTACTACTCGACATTTCAATCCTGAGAAAGATGCTGGTTGTCTACTGTCCTCACATAATTTATAAACTTCCAATTATGTCTCCCCCTTAACTTCTACTACTCTGGAGAAAACAGCCCCAGTTTGTCCAAACTTTCCTCGTAGTACACACTCCAAAGCTAGGCAGCATCCTTGTAAATCTCTTCTGCATCCTCTCTGAAACCTCCAAATCCTCCCTGTAATGAGGTGACCAGTAATACCCTAACTGTGACCTAACCAGAGTTTTATAAAGCTGTAACTTCCTGGCTCTTGAATTCAGGGCTATAACTAGAATTTACCGCAAAGGTAATAATATCGGGATAGTGAGAGTAGGAATGGAATGAGGTGGAGGATAAATGCCTGGCTGAGGGATTGGAGCAGGGGGCAGGGATTCAAGTTTCTGGATCATTGGGACCTCTTTTGGGGCAGGTGGGATATGCACAAAAAGGACGGGTTGCAGTTGAATCCTAGGGGGACCAATATCCTGGCGGTGAGATTTGCGAAGGCTACTGAGGTGACTTTAAACTAGAATGGTTGGGTGGTGGGAATCAAATTGAAGAGACAAGGAGAGAGGAGGTTAGTTCATAAATAGCGAAAGCAAGTAGATAGTGTGTGAGGGAGGATAAGCAGGCGACAGAGAAGGGGGTGCTCAGACCGAAGATGTAGGGGAGAAAGAAGAAAAAGATGAAAGTTGTTTGCATCATTAGGGATAAACAGAGAGTAAGAGGTGGAGTGTTTCTTAAATGCATCTATTTTAATGCTAGGAGCATTGTAAGAAAGGTGGATGAGCTTAGAGCGTGGATTGATACCTGGAAATATGATGTTGTAGCTGTTAGTGAAACATGGTTGCAAGAGGGGTGTGATTGGCAACTAAATATTCCTGGATTTCGTTGCTTCAGGTGTGATAGAATTGGAGGGGCAAGAGGGAGAGGTGTTGCATTCCTTGTCAGAGAAAATATTGCAGCGGAGCTTTGGCAGGATAGATTAGAGGGTTGGTTGGGGAGCCCATTTGGGTGGAATTGAGGAATGGGAAAGGTGTAGTAACACTTATAGGGGTGTATGATAGACCACTTAATGGGGAGCGAGAATTGGAGGAGCAAATTTGTAAGGAGATAGCAGATATTTGTAGTAAGCACAAGGTTGTGATTGTGGGAGATTTTAATTTTCCACACGTAGACTGGGAAGCCCATCCTGTAAAAGGGCTGGATGGTTTGGAGTTTGTAAAATGTGTGCAGGGTAGTTTTTTGCAGCAATACATAGAGGTACCAATGAGAGAAGGGGCAGTGTTGGATCTCCTGTTGGGGAATGAGATAGGGCAGGTGACGGAAGTATGTATTGGGGAGTACTTTGGGTCCAGTGATCACAATGCCATTAGTTTCAATAAAATTATGGAGAAGGATAAGACTGGACCCAGGGTTGAGATTTTTGATTGGAGAAAGGCTAACTTTGAGGAGATGTGAAAAGATTTAGGAGGAGTGGATTGGGACAATTTGTTTTATGGGAAGGATGTAATAGAGAAATGGAGGTCAGTTAAAGGTGAAATTTTGAGGGTACAGAATTTTTATGTTCCTGTTAGGTTGAAAGGAAAGGTTAAAAGTTTGGGAGAGCCATGGTTTTCAAGGGATATTTGGAAACTTGGTTTGGAAAAAGGGAGATCTACAATAAATATAGGCAGCATGGAGTAAACGAGGTACTCAAGGAATATAAAGAAAGTAAAAAGAGATTAGAAAAGCTAAAAGGAGATGAGAGGTTGCTTTGGCAAGTAAGGTGAAAATAAATCCCAAGGGTTTCTACAGTTATATTAATAGCAAAGGGATAGTGAGGGATAAAATTGGTCGCTTAGAGAATCAGAGTGGATAGCTATGTGCGGAGCCAAAAGGGATGGGGGAGATTTTGAACAATTTCTTCGGTATTCACTAAGGAGAAGGATATTGAATTGTGTAAGGTAAGGGAGACAAGTAGGGTAGTTATAGAAACTATGATGATTAAAGAAGAGGAAGTACTGGCACTTAAAAATAAATAAATATAAAACTGGATAAGTCTCCAGGTCCTGACAGGCTATTCCCTAGGACCTTGAGGGAAGTTAGTGTAGAGATAGCAGGGGCTCTGACAGAAATATTTCAAATGTCATTAGAAACAGGAATGGTGCTGAAGGATTGGCGTATTGCTCATGTTGTTCCATTGTTTAAAAAGGGTTCTAAGAGTAAACCTAGCAATTATCGACCTGTAAGTTTGATGTCAGTGGTGGGTAAATTAATGGAAAGTATTCTTAGAGATGGTATATGTAATTATCTGGATAGACAGGGTATGATTAGGAACAGTCAACATGGATTTGTGCGTAGAAGGTCATGTTTGACAAATCTTATTGAATTTTTTGAAGAGGTTACGAGGAAAATTGACAAGGGTAAAGCGGTGGATGTTGTCTGTATGGACTTCAGTAAGGCCTTTGACAAGGTTCCACATGGAAGGTTAGTTAGGAAGGTTCAATCGTTAGGTATTAATACTGAAGTAGTAAAATGGATTCAGCAGTGGCTAGATAGGGGACGCCAGAGAGTAGTGGTGGATAACTGTTTGTCAGATTGGAGGCCGGTGACTAGTGGTGTGCCTCAGGGATCTGTACTGGGTCCAATGTTGTTTGTCATATACATTAATGATCTGGATGATGGGGTGGTAAATTGGATTAGTAAGTATGCAGATGATACTAAGATAGATGGCGTTGTGGATAATAAAGTAGGTTTTCAAAGCTTGCAGAGAGATTTAGGCCAGTTAGAAGAGTGGGCTGAATGATGGCAGATGGAGTTTAATGTTGATAAGTGTGAGGTGCTACATTTTGGTAGGACTAATCAAAATAGGACATACATGTTAAATGGTAGGGCATTGAGGAATGCAGTAGAACAGAGGGATCTAGGAATAATGGTGGATAGTTCCCTGAAGGTGGAATCTCATGTGGATAGGGTGGTGAAGAAAGCTTTTGGTATGCTGGCCTTTATAAATCAGAGCATTGAGTATGGGAGTTGGGATGTAATGTTAAAATTATACAAGGCATTGGTGAGGCCAAATTTGGAGTATTGTGTACAGTTCTGGTCACCGAATTATAGGAAGGATGTCAACAAAATAGAGAGAGTACAGAGGAGATTTACTAGAATGCTACCTGGGTTTCAGCACCTAAGTTACAGAGAAAGGTTGAATAAGTTAGGTCTTTATTCTTTGGAGCATGGAACATTGAGGGGGGACTTGATAGAGGTATTTAGAATTGAGGGGGATAGATAGAGTTGACATGGATAGGCTTTTCCATTGACAGTAGGGGAAATTCAAACAAGAGGACATGAGTTGAGAGTTAGGGGGCAAGAGTTTAGGGGTAACATGAGGGGGAACTTCTCTACTCAGAGAGTGGTAGCTGTGTGGAGCGAGCTTCCAGTAGAAGTGGTAGAGGCAGGCTCGATATTGTCACTTAAAGTAAAATTGTACAGCTATATGGACAGGAAAGGATTGGAGGCTTATGGGCTGAGTGCAGGTCAGTAGGACTAGGTAGGAGTAAGAGTTCGGCATGGACTAGAAGGGCCGAGATGGCCTGTTTCTGTGCTGTAATTGTTATATATGGCTATAGAAAAGGCAAGCATGCCATGTGCTGTCTTTATCCCTCTGTGTAGCCAGGAAGGATGCCATGTACCTGAACTCCAAGGTCCCTCTGTTCATCAATGTTAAAGGTCCTGACCTTAACTGTGTACGGTTCCTTTATTGGATCTTCCAAAGTGTAACACTTTGCACTTGCCCAGATTAAACTCAGTTTGCTACCTCTTTGCCCAAGTCTGTATCCCATGGCATTCTTTAGCTAGCCTATGCTATCCAGAGCACCAATCTTTGTCTTCAAACCCACCCAGCACCTTTTCATCTGAATCTAAGGATCCTCGCAAAACACCACGGGTCAGAGTTGCATCTGGGATAAGACCTATTCACTACTGCCCTCTGTCTTAAAGTGGGCAAAGGTTGATGCTGCAGAGGGTGACAGAGCAGGGTTTAATCAGTGCAGTTTGTGGAGTGGATTCTGTAGTTCATGTTATGATGTGTTTCTGGTCTTTTGGGTGATATTGAATCAGTGCGGCCTGCAGGTATGAACACTGAACTGAATATGCCTGGACTCTTTTGTGTTTTACACTGTTTGTATATTGTGATTTTGTTTCTTTCTTTTTACTGCAGTTCACGGGATTTGGTTTTTTTTTTGCATGTGGAGGAGGGTTGATTATATTTGAACAGGTTCCATGATTTTTCTTTGTTTTGTGGCTGTTGGTGGCCAAGAGGAATCTCAGGGTTGTATACTGCATACATACTTTGATAATAAATGTGCTTTGAATCTTCGAAATTCTCAGCAAGGAGGATTTCTGATTGTAGGTCCAGTATCTGGAGATACAGTTGTACCCTGTTGCTTGGGAGTAAAGGGGAAGAGTTTCTTTTAAGTGTTTGGTAGTCTAGAGATGCAATAAATTTGAAGGACGAATACTGGAAATTGCTTTTAACCACAGCTAAATTGTCTAATTTTGTCCTCTTTAAGGTCAATATGGAGCAAAGTCTCTTGGGAAATTTGTTTCATCACCTAAAAAAGAAGGCAACAACATTCAGCTTGTATATTCAGGTGGTGACTTGTGTGGAGAAACAGTCCAAATCAAAACTATAATTACTTTCGTATGTAATCCTGGTAAGTTCATGTACATATCACCGCTCACTATTTTATCAGCTCTGGGTCTAGTGTTGGTGGCTAGTCTAAGTGTTCACTTAGCAGTGTGGATGGCTGACAAAGTCAACTTTCATTGCTGGCCTGTAATTGCTTCAAGTTAACTGGTTTGCTGGGTTACTTGGAGTGCCATTAAGAGTTGGTGAAATTGAGCCTCAAACTGCATGTGTGCCAGTCTGGGTAAAATTACCTCCTTTCCCTTCTAAAGAATATATCGGCCATCAGAAGCAGTCTGGAATCTGGGGGAATTAGACAGCTTTGCATTTAGGGTGCAGTGATATTTAATAGAGGATCCACGTGCATAAAGGTAAGGTTTGCTGAGCTCAGGAAGAGTGCTCAAATACCTGCTGTTTTAAGGATATGGTGTTATTAGAAAGGAAACGATGCTTGGAGATGAGATGAAGCCACCCATAACACCAATCCTGAACCAGTTGGTGGTTGATTCCATCCCAATCCACTTGCAGCTCATTTGGTTTTAGATCTGTTTCCACCAAAGCTGCTTTCCTTGTGACTTGTTCTCTATTTCATAAATCAGATATGTAAACTTGTGGATTAAAGTTAATTAATACGGATTTGCGGACTGGAGAACACCATTTATTGATTGCTGAAGAGTAGGGTGAATCACAGTAAACTTTCATTTCCACAGACAAAACCCATTTCAGCAATGATGGTTTACCCAATTTCCAAATCTAATCCCTCTACCAGTTGCCTGAAAGCAGAAGAAATGAAGCATTTAACGGCACTAAAAAATATTGGAGTTATTCAATGGATTGGGGTGGGGTGAACTTATGGTTGGTCAGCTGTTTGTGGGGTATTTGTACATACTCAGTACACTGTCTTTTGGAGCTCACTACGTGCAGTAGAGTGTGAATCTTAAAAATAAACTTGATCATCTGACCTTACAAATTAAGCCAGAAGTAAAGAATTTAGGTGTCGTTATTGACTCTGAGCTAAATTTCAAATCACATATTCACCATATTACTAAAACTGCATTCTTTCATGTAAGGAACATTGCAAGAGTTTGATTTCTTATAACATTTAAAGATGTGGAAAAATGTTTTTAGCCAATTAGACCACTGTATTGCACATTTTTCAGGACTGCCTAAGAAAGGTATAAATTGGCTGCAGCTTGTTCAAAATGCATCAGCAAGAATCTTAATCAGAAAAAAATCTGAGCACATTTCACCAGTTATGACATCGTTACATTGGCTGCCTGTGTCCTTTAGGATAAATTTCAAAATACTTCTAATTGTATACAAGGCTCTGAATAATGAGCTCCTCTGTATATTTTGGAGTGTCTCTCCCCTTACATCCCTAATTGTAATCTTAGACCTGTGAATACTGGTTTGCTTAGTGTTTCTAGAGCCCAGCGTAGAAGAACTGGTGACGCGGCCTTTTGCTCTTTAACACCAAAAATCTAGGATACTCTACTGACTGAGATGCGCCAGGCTAGTATTGTGGAACATTTCAAAACACTTCTAAAAAGCTACTTCTAATTTAGCCTATTTAGAGGGTTACTTAATACCCGTTGATTTGATTTATATAATTTGGTCTATTTGATTATATTTCATTCTATATAATTGTCTTTATTTTTGATTTTTAATTTTGTCTTGTGTTTTTATGACTATTGACTTAGCTTTACGATCTAGGTAAAGCACTTTGGGCCTGCAATTTAATGCATGAAAGCTGCAATATAAATGAAATTATTATTGAAAATTTTGTAGTTGGTTAGAAGCATAACTGGGTCATTTTCCATTTGGCTGGTTTCTTCCTTATTAAAAGTTTTTTTTTTACATTTATCAGTACCTGAAGGTGGCTAAATGTGTTTTAAATACCTCTGCCAGAGTCCCTGCAATTTCTGCACTAGAGACCTTATCAGGCCCTGGGAAATTATCCACCCTACTTTTGCCCAAGATAGCAAATACCCGCTTCTCTGTAATCTGTTTAAGTGGGCTGTTTCTGTGTGGTACTACTGTAAAATCTAGGAAAACAATATTTTTCTGCATGATCTCGGTTGTTTGGAACATAGGATGGTGCAGTGTAGGAATTGACCCTTTGGCTGCAATGTTGTGATGAACGAATTCAACTAGTAAACAAATGCCGAACTAAACTTAATTCCTTCCGCCCGCTTATGGCTCAATAACTCTCTAGTCTCTACACATTCATGTGTCTGAGAGCCTCTTAACACCTCAGTCATATTTGCCTCCACCAACTCTGGCTTTACATTCTAACCGGCCACCACTCTGTTTCTAAGACCAAATCTTAGCCCCGCACATGTCCTTTGCACTTACCCCTTTCAGCTTGTATGCTTTTGTGACTGGTGAAAATCCTTCATGTATGTGACAGTATGAAGTATCAGGTTCAAAGTAAATTTATTATTAAAGTGGGTATTTGTCACTGCGTACTCCCCTGAGACTAAATTTCTTGCGGGCATTCACAGTAGAATCGAAATAATTAGAAGTGTAATGGAAAAGCTACACACAACGACTGATAAAGAGCCAATGTGCAAATACTAAAAAATAAGTAGTACTGAGAGTGTGAGTCATGTACTGTAAATTGTCACTGTTAATTTTCTATTTCATGTGGAGTTCTGCATTAAAAGGCGGTATTTTTGCCCAGCCTGCTGTCTTTACTGTGTTCTGCTCTCTCGCAGGGGATCTGGAGAGTCCTCCTATCCTGAAGACCAGCTTCAATGGGTGCTTATATGAAATTGAATGGCGCACAGCTGCTGCTTGCACTTTATCGAAAACTCAGGGCGATTACTGCACGGTTTCCGATCCAGAAGCCGGTAAGCACCTGACTTCTTGATTCTAGTCTGCGTGAAACTTTGCACTGATCAACTTGTGCAGAACTTCTAATGATGAGTTTCACTTCAAACAGTTGGAATGTCAGTGTTAGTTCATGCTCCTTGTGCAACTGGATCCTCGATTTCCTCACTTGCAGACCCCAATCACTTCAGGTCGGCAACAACATCTCCTCCACAATCTCCATCAGCACAGCTACACCACAAGGCTGTGTGCTTAGCCCCCTGCTCTAGTTGCTTTATACCTATCATTCTGTGGATAAGTACAGCTCCAATACCATATTACGTTTGCTGATACCACCGCTGTCATTGGCCAAATCAAAGGTGGTGACAAATCGGTATATATGAGGGAGATTGAAAATATAACCATATAACCATATAGCAATTACAGCACGGAAACAGGCCATCTCAGCCCTTCTAGTCCGTGCCGAACTCTTACTTCCACCTAGTCCCACCGACCTGCACTCAGCCCGTAACCCTCCATTCCTTTCCTGTCCATACAGTTATCCAATTTAACTTTGTATTTTTCTAGTCCTGACGAAGGGTCTCGGCCTGAAACTTCGACTGCACCTCTGCCTATAGATGCTGCCTGGCCTGCTGCGTTCACCAGCAACTTTGATGTGTGTTGCTTGTATTTTTCTTTGTTGTCAATTTTCAACTTAACTTTAAATGACAACGTCGAACCTGCCTCAACCACTTCTGCTGGAAGCTCGTTCCACACAGCTACCACTCTCTGAGTAAAGAAGCTCCCCCTCATGTTACCCCGAAACTTTTGCCCTTTAACTCTCAACTCATGTCCTCTTGTTTGAATCTTCCCCCACTCTCAATGGAAAAAGCCTATCCACATCAACTCTATCTATCCCCCTCATAATTTTAAACACCTCTATCAAGTCGCCCCTCAACCTTCTACGCTCCAAAGAATAAAGACCTAACTTGTTCACCTTTCTCTGTAACTTAGGAGATGAAACCCAGGCAACACTCTAGTAAATCTCCTCTGTACTCTCTCAATTTTGTTGACATCTTTCCTATAATACGGTGACCAGAACTGTACACAATACTCCAAATTTGGCCTCACCAGTGCCTTATACAATTTTAACATTACATCCCAACTCCTATACTCAATGCTCTGATTAATAAAGGCCAGCATACCAAAAGCTTTCTTCACCACCCTATCCATATGAGATTCCACCTTCAGGGAACTATGCACCATTATTCCTAGATCCCTCTGTTCTACTGCATTCCTCAATGCCCTACCATTTACCATGTATGTCCTATTTTGCTTAGTCCTACCAAAATGTAGCACCTCATATTTTTCAGCATTAAACTCCATCTCCAGCTTTCAGCCCACTCTTCTAACTGACCTAAATCTCACTGCAAGCTTTGAAAACCTACTTCATTATCCACAACTCCACCTATCTTAGTATCATCTGCATACTTATACAATTTACCACCCCATCATCCAGATCACTAATGTATATGACAAACAACACTGTACCCAGTACAGATCCCTGAGGCACACCACTAGTCACCGGCCTCCAATCTGGTTGAGTGGTGCCGCAATAACAACCTCTCAATGTCAGCAGAACCAAAGAGCTGATTATTGACTACAGGAGGAAGAAACCGGAGATCCATGAACCAGTTCTCATTCGGAGATTGGAGGTGGGGAGGTTCAGTAACTTTAATTTCCTTGGTATTATCATATCAGAGATGCATCCTGGGACCAGCAAGCAAGTGCCACCACAAAGAAAGCACGACAGTGCTTCTAGTTTCCATAATTTCAGCATGTCATCTAAAACTTTGACAAACTTCTCTAGATGCACAGCAGTGAGTATCCTGACTGGTTATATCATGGCCTGGTATGGAAACATCAATGCCCAGGAATGGGAAAACTCTACAAAAAGTGATGGACTCAGCTCAGTCCATCACAGGCAAAGCCCTCTACTGTTGAGCACATTTATAGTGAGCACTGCCACAAGAAAGCAGCATCCACTCTCGAGGACCCCCATCATCCAATATATGCTCTCTCACTACCACCATTGGCCAGGAGGTTCAGGAGCCTTGGTTCCGGAACAGTCAGTACCCTACAACAGGTTCCGGAACGGGCAGTACCCTACAACAGGTTCCGGAACAGTCAGTACCCTACAACAGGTTCCCGAACAGTCAGTACCCTACAACAGGTTCCGGAACGGGCAGTACCCTACAACAGGTTCTGGAACAGGCAGTACCCTACAACAGGTTCCGGAACGGGCAGTACCCTACAACAGGTTCCGGAACAGTCAGTACCCTACAACAGGTTCCGGAACAGTCAGTACCCTACAACAGGTTCCCGAACAGTCAGTACCCTACAACAGGTTCCGGAACGGGCAGTACCCTACAACAGGTTCCGGAACGGGCAGTACCCTACAACAGGTTCCGGAACGGGCAGTACCCTACAACAGGTTCCGGAACGGGCAGTACCCTACAACAGGTTCCGGAACAGTCAGTACCCTACAACAGGTTCCGGAACGGGCAGTACCCTACAACAGGTTCCGGAACGGGCAGTACCCTACAACAGGTTCCGGAGCAGGCAGTACCCTACAACAGGTTCCGGAACGGGCAGTACCCTACAACAGGTTCCGGAACGGGCAGTACCCTACAACAGGTTCCCAGCCCGGGGTCCATGGACCCCTTACTTAATAGTATTGGTCTATGGCATTAAGATTGGGAACACCTGCCCTACAACCTTCCGGTTCATGAACCAGCATGGATAACTTCACTTTCCTCAACTCTGAAATGACTTCACAACTTGTACACCCACTTTCAAGTTGTGATTTATAAGACAAGCTGTCATGTTGCCAAATGAATGAAAAGCATTGAACTAAAACTGCCCCACAAACCTACCAGTTACACTCCATTCTTCACTGAAATCCTTCCTGTTTTTTTAATATTAATAGTGGAATTTGTTTCCACCATTTAAACAGGGTGCTTTTATATAATAGAAGTGCATTGGCCTGTACTGTTCAATCTCTGTACTGAATGACTTTCCTGTCAAACATTGTTTCTGCTTGTGTACTTCCATCAAAACCCCTGTTTCTACTTAGCTGTTTTTTTTTTAAACTCTCCATTCATTTTATGGACTTTTGTTTCTACTAAGACTAGTTTGAGATGTGAATATTTAAAGTCGTTCTCTGTAATGCACAATATTCTAGTTGAAAAGCATTTCTTGAAGCTGCCAACCAGCAAAGTGTGAGGGATAATGTTTTTGCGGTAAGAAGCAATTTGTAAGATCAAAATATTTCATGACAATGAAGAATGTGAGAGCCATAAAGCTCTCACATGCCCTCAGACCAGAGCAAATGATCACATTTAATGTCTCAACAGCGTCATCAGAGATGTTTTGATTCTAAACTTCTGATCTGTCAAAAACCATGTAGTGGCTGCTCATGCATCAGCCTGTCCACGTTAAACAATATCATGGACAGGCGTTCTCCTTTGAAGGAATCCACTATATATCCTGGATGAGCGAGTGTTGGGGGCAGGATTATGGACCTTGGATCAACTGCTGCAGCCACCTGATGACCCACCAATAGACAACTCCTTCAGAGAACAACATATTCAACTCCAGTGATCATACTATTGCTAGTAGTTCTACATTCATAAACCAAATGAATGTTTTGGGAATTCCCTATTTGCTTGGATATATACACTGAACTTGGTGTGTTGAGTGCTTTAATTGGACTTAACTTCCTTCCCCCGACCAACAATAAAGCTGATGAATCTAAATGCAAGTTGTTCTGTTAGTTAATACTTCTGTGGAATGAAAAGAGACTGTAGATGCTCAATAGTTTTCTTGTCTTTTTTCTAGAATCTTTTTGTTGGCCAAGTGCATTGATGTTTGCAAGTCAAACTGATTAAACTATTCTATTGACACAAAATGCTGGAGGATCGCAGCAGGTCAGGCAGCATCTAGAGAAAGGAATAAAGAGTTGTCGTTTTGGGCTAAGACTCTTCATCAGGACTGATGAAGGGTCTCAGCCCTAATGACTGTTTATTCATTTCCATAGTTGCTTCCCGACCTGCTGAGCTCCTCCAGCATTTTGTGTGTGTTCCTCTGGATGTCCAGTATCTGCAGAATCCCCATTTTATTTTCCTTGCTGTCCAGAGCTTGCCCTGTTAGCCCCTCATCCGAGAGCAGCTGGACTTGTGCATTAATGCGTGATCCTGGTTACTGCTTAATCAGTTATTCATTTCCTTTGGGGAAAAGGAAGCTTTCAAATTTTAAAAAAAATGCAGTTTGCTTATATTTAAGGGCTGGTGAAACTAGCTGTTGTTTAATTCATAGGCTACTACTTCGACCTTTCATCGCTTACCAAGCAGAATGACAGATATGAAATTAAAACTGAGAAGTATAACTTTTATATCAACGTCTGTGGCAATGTATCCCAAGAGTCCTGTCAACCAAATTCAGGTGCCTGTCAGGTTTCTCCCGAGTAAGTATCACTGTAACTTGATGTAAACGTGGTTTTTCAGCAACTTACCATTAAATGTCTTGCATTGCTCTTTGTAAACAGTATTATGCATCTTACTGCAGATATCTTTTGCATCAACTGGCACTTTTTGCTATTCTAGAGTTATCACCACGTATATTTTTCCTGTTAATTAAAAATGTGTTTTTATTTAATACATCCCCTATCTTTCTAATATGATGATAAAGGCCTAGAACAAAATTTGAAGTCTCTCATTTGTAGGTGCCCTGTAGATTTTCAGGAGATCCCTCAGTGCAGTTGATTGCAGTGCATGTTTAACAAAATATAGTGTTTGCCAGCCTTCTTAATATTTTTTATTGTATTTATTTGTGGCCATTTAACCTAACAAGACTATACTCTGGTTCAGAAGGGAAGAGGATTTAAAACTGTTGCTTATGTAAAAGTTCTGACTTTTATTGTAATTGTGCCTGATCCTTAGCAAAGAGGCTTGGAGCCTAGGAGTATCCAACTCCAGACTGGTGTATTATAATGGAATTATTCACCTGACCTACACAAATGGGACACCCTACAACAATCAACACCACACACAGCGATCTGCGCGAATTATGTTCCTGTGTGATCAGGATGCAGGAGTAGGATATCCAGAATTTGAGGTCAGTTATTAGACTCAATTGGAAGTTCATGGTGTTGCAACTACAGGTTTCTTTTGCTTTCTTTTTAAATATGTGTTGCTGATGATTCTTCCTCTTAGGATCTTGGGTAATAACATTCATGTGTGATTCTGTATCACTTTGAAGCATTCCAGACAGATTGCTAAGACCTATTCATGACAGAATTTAAGCTGAAAAGGAAGACCTAAGTTCTAAGATAGATTTAGATTTAGTTCCTTTAATATCAGAGAATGTATACAGCCTGAAATTTGTATTCTTCACAGACATCCATGAAACAAGAGACCTCATAAAAAGAATTATAGAACTGAGAAGCTCAAAAACCACCCTTGCCCCCCCCATCCGCAGCAACAAAAGCATCGAACTACCCCCCTCCCACTCGCACCAGCAGAAGTACTGAGCCCTCTCATTTCCCCCCCACCCCCACCATGCAAGCAACAACAAAAGCCTCAACACAGACCATGATCTAGAGATGTCAGTACTAGGGGCGTTAAAGAACAATTCTGCTTTTATCATTGGGAGCTCCCTCTGTATATGTGTGTGTGTGTATATATGTGTCTCTGTGTGTGTATGTGTATACAATGTTGTGCTGACTCTCAAACCCTGCCTCCCATATAACCACCCACCTTAAATTCCTCCATATACCTGTCTAGTAGTCTCTTAAATTTCACTAGTGTATTTGCCTCCACCACTGACTCAGGCAGTGCATTCGACGCACCAACCACTCTCTGAGTAAAAAAAATCCTTCCTCTAATATCCCCCTTGAACTTCCCACCCCTTACCTTAAAGCCATGTCCTCTTGTATTGAGCAGTGGAGCCCTGGGGAAGAGGTGCTGGCTGTCCACTCTATCTATTCCTCTTAATATCTTGTACACCTCTATCATATCTCCTCTCATCCTCCTTCTCTCCGGAGAGTAAAACCCTAGGTCCCTTAATCTCTGATCATAATCCATACTCTCTAAACTAGGCAGCATCCTGGTAAATCTCCTCTGTACCCTTTCCAATGCTTACACATCCTTCCTATAGTGAGGTGACCAGAACTGGAGTGTGGCCTAACCAGAGTTTTATAGAGCTGCATCATTACCTCGCGACTCTTAAACTCTATCCCTTGAGTTATGAAAGCTTTCTTAACTACCCTATCTACCCATGAGGCAACTTTCAGGGATCTGTGGACATGTACCCCCAGATCCCTCTGCTCCTCCACACTACCAAGTATCCTGCCACTTACTTTGTACGCTGCCTTGGAGTTTGTCCTTCCAAAGTGTACCACCTGACATTTCTCCGGGTTGAACCCCATCTGCCACTTCTTAGCCTACTTTTGCATCCTATCAATGTCTCTCTGCAATCTTTGGCAATCATCTGCACTATCTACAACACCACCAACCTTTGTGTCGTCTGCAGACTTGCCAACCCATCCTTCTAGCCCCCACATCCAGGTCATTAATAAAAATCACGAAAAATAGAGGTCCCAGAACCAATCCTTGTGGGACACCACTAGTCACAACCCTCCAATATGAATGTACTCCCGATACCACGACCCTCTGCCTTCTGCAGGCAAGCCAATTCTGAATCCATTTGGCCAAATTTCCCTGGATCCCATGCCTTCTGACTTTCTGAATAAGCCGACCGTGTGGAGCCGTGTCAAATACCTTACTAAAATCCATATAGATCACATCCACTGCACTACACACATCTATATGCCTGGTCACCTCCTCAAAGAACTCTATCAGGCTTGTTAGACATGATCTGCCCTTCACAAAGCCATGCTAACTGTCCCTGATCAGACCATGATTCTCTAAATGCCCAGAGATCCTATCTCTAAGAATCTTTTCCAACAGCTTTCCCACCATAGATGTAAGGCTCACTGGTCTGTAATTACCCGGACTATCCCTATTACCTTTTTCTGAACAAGGGGACAACATTCACCTCCCTCCAATCCTCCGGTACCATTCCCGTAGACAAGAGGATATCAAGATCCTAACCAGAGGCTAAGCAATCTCTTCCCTTGCCTTGTGGAGCAGCCTGGGGAATATTCTGTCAGGCCCCGGGGACTTATCCGCCCTAATGTATTTTAACAACTCCAACACCTCCTCTCCCTTAATATCAACATGCTCCAGAACATAAACCTTACTCATATTGTCCCCATAGTCATCAAGTTCCCTCTCATTGGTGAATACCGAAGAGAAGTATTCATTGAGGACCTCGCTCACTTCCACAGCCTCCAGGCACATCTTCCCACCTTTATCTCTAATCGGTCCTACCTTCACTCCTGTCATCCTTTTTTTCTTCACATAATTGAAGAATGCCTTGGGGTTTTCCTTTACCCTACTCACCAAGGCCTTCTTGCCCCCTTCATACATATATACGATGTTACAAATTATTTGTTTCTAAAATCACTTCAGGAGGAAGATGAACACACTTATAACTTCAAGTGGTACACTGAATATGCATGTCCTGAAGTGCCATTGGAGTGTCTAGTGACGGATCCACTCACGGAGCAGCAGTATGACTTGTCAAGGTGAGAATCAATCATTTCTCATATTTGTATTTAAATTCAAAGATCAGATTTCAACTGTATCTTCAAAGATGGATGTTTCTGAGGAATCTTTGCTGGGTAGTAAATGTGAGAATGGAGTCTATGCATCTGGTTTTGTATAAGTTCTTCCTTCCAAATAAATGCAGGAACAATCTCTATTTTTGGAGCTTAGTTGTGGCTGCTGGTTTTAGGCCTAATGGCTCCTGTTTTTCAAATCTATAATTTTGACGTCATGGTATAGACAGCTGCCAGCTAGGTCAATATGGAGTCCGTTGTCAGGCTCTGTTGTGGGTGTCCCACTTGATGGGCATGGTGTGATGGAACAAACTCGATAAGTCAAGTGGCCTAATTCTGTTTCAATTTTATTTTCTTATTAATCTACCCCATCTGTCTTCTAAATCGACATTGAACCCATGAACACGATCTCAAAGTTTTTATTTCTGTTTTTGCACTACTTATTTTTAACTTAACTATTTAATATACATTACTGTAATTCAGTTCTTCCTTTATCATGTATTGCATTGTACTGCTGCTGCAAAGTTAACAAATTTCACACCATGCTGATGATATTGAACCTGATTCTGATTCTCCTCACCTGCCCATCATCTCCCTCTGGTGCCCCTTCTTCCCTTTCTCCCATAATCCACTTTCCACTCCTATCAGATTCCTTCTTCAGCCCTTTTCCTTTTCCCAGCTTCTCACTTTGTGCCCCCAGAGCAGTTGCTCTGTCCTGTCAGTGTTGCAAGTTTGAACTGGCTTTAAAGGCTCACTGAGGGCCCCTGGTGGAACTGTATGCACTAGCAGTCTGGTTTGACTCATGGCATCATCGAGATGGTCAATGCCATTTTGCACTTCAAAGCTCTTTTTTCCCTCTCAGTCACCTTGGCATCATCTGCAAGACCACATTCATTATTAATCCTTTAATACCTTTTAGAAAGTGTAGGTGAGGCACTGCCTTGAATACTGTCCAGCTTTTTATGCTTTCCTTCAGAGATCAGAATAAGATGAAGTGCATTGAAGTCACAGTTGCAGTGTTTGGTTTTCGGTTTTAAACTCCAAAAAGGATTCTCGTCTGGTTACACAAGCACTGAGTCACTACATTCAAGCTTAAGATCTGTGGGTTTGTTTGTGAGCAAATGTTTATTTTTGAGAACTGAATTTCTGTTCATTAGTATTTTCATCAAATGAGATGGGCAAGATTTGAAGTTCAACTATTTGCAAACAAAAGCAGCCTGTAGACAAGGGATTATAGCTGTAAAATACCTTGTAATTTTAAACGTTAACGATGATGCAAGCTGTAGTTTATTGTCTTCTATGTCCTTAACAAAATGTATCACTTGCTGTTCAGCTTATCTAAGTTTGAAGACCGTGATGAAAGCAACTGGTTCGCCATGGACATGTCAACGAGTGAGCGTAAGAAGTATTACATCAATGTTTGCCGGCCGCTGAGTCCAGTCCAAGGGTGTGATCGCTATGCTGCAGTGTGCCAGATGAAATATGAGAGAGATTCAATGGTACATGTCAAACATATCTGTGTGACAGTCAAGCTCCTTGTAAAATAGAAATAAGTCAGACAAGTGAACGGGATCAAAAAATTTTACCAAATTTAATATCTATATTCAAGTTGAGCAAGATTAATTTTCTTTGTATAGTAGGGCAATACTCATGGACGTGCATACTTGTATTAGAGTCTTTTTAGTAATAGATCCAACAGAAAAACCTACATGTCATTACAGAATTAGGGCTTAAATATATTTGAAGAATTCATATTGGGTATATGCATTCAGTGGCCACTTTTTTGGGTAATTTCTGTACCTAATGAAGGGGCCACTGAGTGATGTTCGTGGTCTTCTGCTACTCTAGCCCATCCACTTCAAGGTTTGACGTGTTGTGCACACCACTGTTGTAACCCATGGTTATTTGAGTTACTGTTGCCTTCCCGTCAGCTTAAGCCAGTCTTGCCATTCTTCTGACTTCTCATTAACACAGAACTGCTGCTGACTGAATTTTTTTCTGTTTTTCAAACTATTCTCTAAACTCTAGAGACTGTTGTGCGTGAAAATCTAAGAGCAATTTCTGAGATAATCAAGCCACCCCATCTGGCAATAATAATCATTCCATGGTCTAAATCACTTAGATGACATTTCTTCCCCATTCTGATGTTTGGTCTGAACAACAACTGAACCTCTTGACCATGCTTTTGTGCACTGAGTTGCTGCCAAATGATTGGCTGGTTAGATATTTGCATTAATGAGCAAGTGCACCTAATAAAGTGCCACTGAATGTATATTGAGTATGTAATCAGTAGGAAATTACATAATCTTACATAAAGTTGTGATCAAAGTGGGAAAAAAAATTGGATTTGGGTTGTACGCTGTCATGCCAGCTGTAAGAGCGAAAATTAGCTGGTGACAAGTCAAACTTCACTTAAATTCATTCTGCAAGTCAGCACAACTTTAACTGCGGCTGACTTTGGTGTGCAAAGCCACTACTAATTCCTAGTATGACATTCTAGTAGTATCTAGTGGCCTAACCAGTGTGCCTGTTTTAACTATTATAAATGCGGCAAGAATACAGAATAACATTGTATCACAAACAGGAGATTCTGTAGATGCTGGAAATCCAGAGAAACACACACAAAACACTGGAGGAACTTTGTGGGTCAGGCAGCATATATGGAGGGAAATAATTAGTTGACATTTCGGGCCAAGACCCTTCATCAGGACTGGAAAAGCAGGGTGAGGAAGCTAGAGTAAAGAAGAGGTGGGGGAGGAGTACAAACTGGCAGATGATAGGTGAAACCAGGTGAGGAGGAAGGTGGGTGGATGTGGGGGGTAGGGAAATGGGATGAAGTGCGAAGCTGGGAGGTGATGGGTGGAAAAGCTAACAGGCTGAAGAAGGAATCTAATAGGAGAGGTGAATGGACCATGGGAGAAAGAGGAGGAGGAAGGGCAGCGGAGGGAGGTGATGGGCAGGTGAAGAGAAAGAGTGCAAGTGGAACTAAAATGGGGAATGAAAAATAGATGGGGGAAAGGGGAGAAATTTATGAAAAGTTCAAGGAACCGATGCCGTCAGGCTGGAGGCTACTCAGACTGAATGTGAGATGTTGCTCCTACAACCTGAGAGTGGCCAGATAACAATGTATCAAACGCCTGTTCAAACAACCTTAATTCCAGTGTTATCTGCTATTGTGAAGTTAAATTCAATTGAACAATGGGTTCTGTATGTTTTATAATTTAGCAGCATGTTGTTTAAACACAGTGGGGAAAATTAGTTCCGTAACGTACACGTCTGTTTTTTGCATTCAGGGTGCTCTTCGTGAAAAAGTATCTATCAGCAATCTAGGGAAGGCCAAAAGTGGACCCAAGCTGGAAAAAGGTGGACAGATTATCTTGGAATATGTAAATGGTTCTGTGTGTACCAAATCTAATGGTGCACAGGACTCTTACACAACACGTATTCACCTGAGTTGTTCAACAGAGTTGGTAAGGAAGTTTACCTTTGACTGCCTCTCATGTGCATTCCCACTGTCAACACTTTAATATGTATTGAGATACAGTGTGGGACAGGGCCTCCAGCCTTTCAAGCCTCCCTGACCAGCACCAGCCTAATCACAGGACAATTTACAATGACCAACTAACCTGCCAATCAGTCTGTCTTTGGACTGTAGGAAGAAACCAGAGCACCCTGAGGAAACCCATGCGGGTATGGGGTGGGGGAACAGCAGGAATCGTACCGGCGGTCACTGGTACTGTAAAGCGTTGTGCTAACCACTACCCTGTTGTTATGCTTTCTGTAACAGGTTTGTCCTGCTTTACTAAAGGTGTTAATTTGTTTGTTCCTAATCAAACTGAGTAAAATTCAATCTTTTGAAGAGAATTTTCTTAAACTTCAATGCAAATGGCTTTATTCTTTGTTTTGTCACTGGATTTTAAAACACTTTTTATAAAGCTGTTTACGTTGTAACTACATGCTGATATTTATGCATTTGTGTACATCTTATTCCAGATCTGTACTTTAATCTCTAACTTTATTTTCATATAGAATTCTTTATTCTTTATAGTTGAATGATTTTAGTTGCAAGTCGCGCCTTGTCCAACACACCACAACAAATCAGCAAATTCCTAATGTGTAAATGTATATGGCAACTAAAGTTGATCCTTAGTCCTTAATCAATCAGTCAGTGGGTGCTGTTCCGAATCCGGGGTTGGTGGCTATGCACCTCCCTCTTCTTCGATCTTGCGACAGCATCGAGTACAGCCTCTCCTCCAGTCTGTGTGTGTGTGTGTGTGTGTGTGTGTGTGTGTCTCTTTCCCCCTCCAGTCCTGATGGAGGCTCTCGGCCCAAAACTTTGACTCTTTATTCATTCCACACCTGCTCCAGCATTTTATCTGTGTTGCTGTGAAAGTTACTCTTGTGATCTGTTTTGTACCAGTGTGTACCTTCCCTTCTCATTCACTTGAATTAATTTTGTTACTCCATGGCAAATATGCATTTCATCAAATTTGTATCTTATCAAGGTGGTGTGCTGGGGCAATGGCATCAACATGGGTGATGCCAACAGGCTCAATAAACTGATTAGAAAGGCGGGCTGTGTTACAGGAGTCAAACTGGACACACTGGAGGCTGTGGTAGAACAAAGGACACTATGGAAAATCCTGGCAATTCTGGACAATGTTTCTCACCCTCTGCATGCCACCTTGGCTGAACAGAGGAGCACTTTTAGTAATAGACTAAAACAACTGGACTGGTCCAAAGAGCACTTTCCAAGGACATTCTTGCCCTTGGCCTCCAGGCTGTATAATGAGTCACCCTTTAGCTGGGAAGTGATGACCCCCCCTCCTATTAGACTGTTTGAGGTAACTTTTTTTTTATTCTTTCCTACTTTTCTTCCAGTATTTGTATATTTGTGCACTTGTACTGCTACTATGACACTATAATTCCTTTGGGATCAATAAAGTATATATCTGTTTCCTTTCTCATCTCTAGTGTGTCCCGTAGCAGCCATTGTGGTTTCTGAAGGTCAGCCATAAGATACAAGATAGGAGCAGTGTTAGGCCTTTCAGCCCATCGAGTCATGATCGTTACTAGCTGCTAGGTATACCTTGAGGTTCTGAAACCACAATATGACTAGGGGTGTGGGTAGGCTAGGACTCAGTCATTCATTGTTGATACGCATCAGGAGGCCATTAGACTCGTGCTGTCTTGAGTAGAGCATCCCATCAGTCCCACTCACCTTCCCTTCTCATTTCCCTGTTCCCCCATAACATTCTGTCTGTGTCTGTGGCTCCCACTTGAAACTCTTGCCACTTCATTGCACTAAGTGTATTTATAGTAACCCATGTGGAACGAAACTGGATTACCCGGTAGAAATGTGTGGTTTTGGGAGAGCATGACGACTTAACACAGTGTGGGAGATCATGAATGAATCCAGGAGCCCTGAGGCAGTGGGAACTGCTGAATTATTGTGCAGCAGTAATACTGTGCTATTGCTTGCTTCAGTGAGTCATCGGCAGGAGCCTGTTTTTGTTATCTGCAGTTGCTTTTTCTGACAAAGCAGTGATACAGGAGTTAAACACCAACACACAAACCAAGGTTATTCTTTGTTCTAGAGTGTAATTTGGACTCTGAGAATTAATTTGAGATTGGTGAGCCAGCAAGTTGCTCACTGAACCTGGAGAGGTGATTAACTTTTTCTCAATGTATCACAGATTGCACAATCAAATGGACCTGGACTGTGGTTCTAAGCCTTTTATTAATCTTAAAATGCAACACTCATTGTTTTGGCCTAACCTTGTTTTCTCAGCAAAGTTCTAAATGTGGTTTTCCATTTGAATGGCATTATAACATTCCTCTGTACTCCATACAGTCTTCCTTGCAAGTTATTTCCAATTGTTGCCTGAGTGAGTTCATGGTTACTAAACACAAGAAACACTTAAAATTCATAAATCAAGCTTGAATTAGATTAAATTTCTGGTACCTGTCTACATAAAATTTGCCTGGGGTACTTCATTTAAGTATTATAGCTTCAGTACATGTAGCTTCAATCAATAATCATCTGACTGCAATTTTAAAAGGAATTTGTACTTTTGTGCTCATTTTTGTGAGGGGGGAATACTTGAATTTTGTAACAGATCTTAAGCTTCATTTGGTGTAGCTAATGTCAGAAGTCAAATGAATGCAGATCAATGCATACCCAGTGTTCAAGGACTTGGCCTTGAGGTTGGACTGCCCGTTGGGACGCTCTTGAATCTACACTGGTGTAAATAGAAACATGTATTCTTCAGCATGACTGTATCAGTAGAAATGGTGGTAAAAATCTACCTCGAGTGCTGATTGATCTTGTGTGTGTCTAGTCCACAGGTCCAAGGTTCATTGACCAGAAAAACTGTGTGGTCACCTTCCTGTGGGAAACTGAAGCAGCTTGTCCTGTCACCACAACCGAAGACAAGGTAATAGAGGTTGTCAAGCACGTTCATCTTCTATTGTGGATTTCTGTATCAATCCTACCCTTACCTCCATAAAAGGAGTTCGCAACCTTTTTATGCCATGGACCTATACCACCAAGCAAGGGGTCTGTGGACCTCAAGTTGGGAACACCTGGTTTAAAGTATAAAATTTAATCACACTTGTATGGTTTCAACTAAAAATGAATATATACAAAAAGGAAACCATGCTGGGTCAGTTTGGGAATTCCTGCTCTAAAGGAGGAAAAAAAACTGAAGACTTTAAAGCTTGCTTGTAATTACTCAGCTTTCAACCTCAGTGACAGCCCGGAGAGACGGCAACCGGGGCAGAACGGGCTGGCAACCCAATCTGTGTCCTCTGAGAGGAGGACCCCCACAAAAGCTATGATGAATCTAAGGGAAAGATACCCCCGGGGTGCCCGGGGGGGGGTGGCGGGGGAGGATGAGCACCCCAGTCGGACGGACACAATGGCATCAGAACCAGGCAATGAACAAACGACTATGAGGAAGCAGTGTGCATGTGGCAAAATCTGCAAGAATGATCGCGGCTTGAAGACCCACCAAGCGAGGATGAAGTGTCTGGCGGGAGCAGGAGCAGCACAACGTGCAGGTGTCCAACCTGGTGAGACGAAGGAGGTGCCAGGCCCGGAGTCACCCCATAGTGCCCGGAACCTCCAAGTGTTGCAAACTAATCCCTCTAACATCAAGCCTAACAGGAGGTGGATCAAATGGCCTGCAGCTAACATGACTTCACTGTGGAAGCAGGTTGAAGATGTTAACCAAATTCTGGAGGCAACGGCAAAGGGAGGGGTTGATAGGAAGCTGCAAGCCATGACAACAATCATTGTTAGCATCGCAGCTGAACAGTTCGGAGAAGGGGAGAAGGAAGGCTCCAAAACACCTTACTTGATTGCAGCCACCACCCTACGACCAGACATTGTCCTAGTGTCTGAGTCTACTAAACAAGTGGCGCTGCTGGAGCTGACAGTCCCATGGGAAGATAGCTTGGAGGAGGCCTTTGAAAGGAAGCTCTCCAAGTACGCAGGACTGGTCAGCAACTGTCAGCAGGCTGGATGGAGAGCGAGGTGTCTCCCAGTGGAGGTTGGTTGTAGGGGATTTGCAGCCCGTTCTTTAGCTAGAGCCTTCGGCAATGTGGGCATCGAGGGAGAGAGGAAGAGGAGATCCATCCGCAGTACCACCGATGCAGCAGAGAGGGCCTCAAGATGGCTGTGGCTCAAAAGAGGGGAGCCATGGAGTCATAAGTAGCTAGCCATCTGGACACAAGCTGGGGTCTGATCAGCCCCGGCTGGGTCACCTGGAGGAGGTTGTATAATGTTGAAAGACCCGAAACACCCGATGATTCCAGGAACATCACTGAAGATGTGTCCAGAAGCATCAGTAGATGTATGTACACAGCAGGAGTTGACTCCCTGTTAAATTGATTATTGACCTGGTGTCAATATACTCAATCAATGTTTTAGGAACAGCTTCTTCCCCTCTGCCATCAGATTTCTGAATGGACAATGAACCAACCTATTGACATAACCTCTATTTTTTGCTCTTATTTAATTTAATATAGTCTGTGTATATTCCTCATTGTGATTTATAGTACTTTTATCTGCTCCCACAAAACAATAAATTTCAAGACCTATGCCAGTGATAGTAGACCTGATTTTGATTCATTTACAGTACAATGTTGACAATTGCTGTGGCTAAGCCTCAGTTCCATTCAGTTTCAAATCCCCCATAGTCTTGCCCCTTCCTATCTAATTATTGGAATCAGAATCAGGTTTATTATCACCAGCATGTGACGTGAAATTTGTTAACTAAGTAGCAACAGTTCAATGCAATACGTAGTATAGAAGAAAAAAAATAAAATACAATAATAACTAAGTCTTATTCAGTATACTTTATACAGTATATGTATATTGAATAGATTAAAATCATGCAAAAAAGCAAATACTATTTTAAAAAAAAAAGTGAGGTAGTGTCCAAGGGTTCAATGTCCGTTTAGGAATCAGATGGCAGAGGTGAAGAAGCTGTTCCTGAATCACTGAGTGTGTGCCTTCAGGCTTCTGTATCTCCTACCTGATGGTAACAGTGAGAAAAGGGCATGCCCTGGGTGCTGGAGATCCTTAATGATGGACGCTACTTTTCTGAGACACCGCTTCCTGAAGATGTCCTCGGTACTTTATGGGCTAGTATCTAACTAAATTTACAACCCCCTACAGCTTCTTTTGGTCCTGTTTAGTAGCCCCTTCATACCAGACAGTGATGCAGCCTGTCAGAATGCTCTCCACAGTACAACTATAGAAGTTTTTGAATGAAACCCCTCAGCATCTCTCTCCTTTGTCTGGCTTAGCCTGTTCTTGCACTGAACAACTTCTCTTTTAATTGCACTCACTTCCTTCAGGCACAGCTTCAAGCCATGCTTGCCTCTGTGGGATATGGGGAACAGTCCTTGTTACATAGCTTTATAAGCTTCTATCAATGGTACTTCAGTTCTCACACAGGGCCCAAGCAACCTCACTGAAATCCATCGTCACCTGGGCCACCTGACCCATCACCTCCAATGCAGAATGGAATATCACTGGCATATGTCGTAAAATTTGTTGTTTTGCAGCAGCAGTACAGTGCGATGCATTGAAAAAAACTATAACTAAGGGATATATGTATGTACAAGTAGTGCAACAAGAGAGCAAAAAAAGTGAGTTGGTGTTCATGAGTTGGTTCAGAAACCTGATGGTAGAGGGGAAGAAGCTGTTCCTAAAACATTGAGTGTGTGTCATCATGCTCCTCTACCTCCTCCCTGATGGTAGCAATGGGAAGAGGGCATGTCCTGGGTGGTAGGGGAAGTCTGGGCCATTTCTTCGAAACCACAGCTAGATGCCATCTTGACCAGAACAATTGTTCATTTTGGCCTCTTGCATATCCTGGGAGTTCTCCCCCTTCCTTAGCGGCCACACTGACTAGATCAAGTCGGGTAGGTCCTACTTGGGACTTTCTGAATTCCAGTACTTTTTGGACAGCATGCTCCATCTGCGAATGCAGTGATGACATCATCTGTTTTATTATTCCCTTTATTCCAGTGGCTTCCATGTGTGCTGGGAGACTTGTCTTACATTCTGTTTCCACATGGAGTGATAACTCCATCTGAACAAGGTTTTCAAAACTTGGGACTTTCTCCAGGGTAGTTAACACGTATTTGGTGGTGGCCTTTGTGTATGTATCCTGGCTTCTTTAAAATAGCTTAGAATTTACTGCAGCAAAGATTTCTTTTAGTGCCATCATCATTTTCATTATGACCAAAGTCTGCTGGGAAGGAATTCACCAGTAAAATGCTGTAGATATTGGTAAACCGAAAGTAGTGCTTCTGGCAGTGATTAGGCCAGGCAGAATGTGGAAAGAGGAAAAGGTCATGAGGTCGAAACATGAACATTGTCTCTGCAGATCATGCATGACCTTAGTATCCACACTTTATCTTGCACGTGGGACCCAGTAGTGCATGCAATACGTATGACACTCTTCTGCCCATTCCAAGTAAGGAAATTGATTTCTGCGTTCCCTCAACCAGTGGGAATTCATCGGTTTGTCCCTGGTGTTAAAGACATTTCCACATAGAGCTGCAAGTCGTAGTTCTGTATATTTGGTTCAATGGTGGATAATTCTGCATGTATTTAATGCTGGCAACCCAACACCATGTGAAGGATCTCGACGCGTATATGTCGAGTGTCCATTTCCCACTACAGATGCTGCTTGACCTTAATCACTTGCAGTCTCATCCCCCAGTTTCTTCTGCAACAATTGCTCCTGTGATTCTTTCATAAACAGTACCTCCACCCTCTGGTAAACCTCTTCAGGTGCTCACCTCCACCCTAATGCTCCTTAAAATGCTTGTTAGACCACATTATAAAGCATGTTATCTTGCTGCATTGAAGGTCTCATTTCAGTCCAAACTAATGATTTTACATTTTTAACCTCTGTATGTATTTAAAAGTCAATACAACAATTTGTATTTCACTAGCGACATCTCTTTTCGTACTATTTGCATTCTTTCCGCTTCGTTAAAGTTTCTTTGAGGGGTAATACTGTTCCTGATACTTTAACCGCGGGTGTTCTTTCCACTGTGACTGCTTCAGAAGGAAAGTCAGCTATTATCAGGAATATTCGGATCAGGTGACATCTGTGTGCAAATTGGCTAATGCTTCTGAATCATGGCTGTTTTCCTGGACAGACTGTCTGAAATGAGTACGTCTAGCACAGGTTCTCAGCGTCTGAAAAGTTGTGCTTATGAACCTGCCCCGGTATTGCATTCTGCTGTTGAATCAAAATAATTCCACCCGGTCTGCTAAATTTGCGCCAGGTCGTATGTTCCCTTCGACCCCCATTTTGTGATGCACCGCAGAAACCGTCCTATATCCAGATGTATCCTGGCTTGGTATGGTAGCTGCTGTGCCCGTGACCACAAATTGCAGAGTATTGTGGCTACGACTCAGCATGTTACAGAAACTGGCCTCCCCTCTGTGGACTCCGTGCATCGGTAAAGCAGCCAGCGCAATGGACAGCCCCACCCACCCCGGGCTGCTGCTTCTCCCCCTCCCATGAGGCAGAAAGTAGAGAGGCCTGAAAGTATGTATGTTTAGGCTCAAGGGCAGCTCCTATCACACTGTTGCAAAACTATTGACCATTTCTTGAGTACAATAGTCTGTTGCTGGTGGTTTAGTGGCATCCGCACCAGACTTCGGGATTGAGTGGTCCCGGGTTTGAATCCGGCCTGCTCCTTGCCCGCCTTCCATCTATGCTGGGTTGAGTGTCGAGCGAGCAACTCGGCCTCGTGAAGCAGACACATGCTGAAGAAATGGCAAGGTTGTCACCTGATATACCAAATGAGGCATGGGGAGAAACTAGTTTTTTTTTTACCTGGTGTATTAAGATGGACTCTTGACCGTAATAACATAGCCTTGCACCTCACTGCGTGTCTGCATTGCATTTTTTCTGCAACACACACAAAATATAGGAGGAACTCAGCAGGTCACACAGCATCTATGGAACTGAATAAACAGGCAGAGACCTTTCTGCAGTACTGGAAAGGAAGGGGCAAAATGCCAGAATAAAAAGGTGCGGGGATGCGGAAAGAGGACAAGCTGGAAGGTGATGGGGTAGCTAGATGGGTGGAAAGGGGATTAAGAGAGAGACGGAGGTGATCGTGGGAAAGTCTAAGGGCTGGGGAAGAAGCAATCTGGTAGGACCATGGGAGAAATTGAAGGAGAAGGTGTTAGGCAGGTGAGGAGAAGAGATCAAACGCCAGAGTGGGGAATAGCAGAAGTGGGAAGGGAAAAGAGAATTTTACTGGAAGGAGAAATCGATGGTCGTGCCATCTGGTTGGAGGCTACCCAGATTAAATATGAGGTCTAACACTTCACCTCAGGATGTTGCTCCTCCACTGATCTCAGCATGGCTGAAGAGGAGGCCTTGGACCAGCCTTCGGAATGGGAATTAGGATAAGAATTAAAATGGTTGGCCACCGGGAAATTCCACTTATTGCGGATGGAGCAAAGGTGCTCAACAAAGCTGTCCCCCAATTTACGTTGGGTGTCACCGATGTAAAGGAGGCCACATTGGGGGCAGCAGATACAGTAGATGATCCCAGGTGAAGTGTTGCCTCACCTGGAAGGACTGTTTTGGGACCCTGAATGGAGGTGACGGAGGAGGTGAATATTTATGATTTACTTTTTTTTTGTATTCTATTATTGATTTCTCTTGTGGGCTGACGTGATGAAATGGTCTGTATGGATGGCATAAAAGCCCTGTTTCCACTGTATGTCAGTATACTGTATGTGACAATAATAAACCCGTTCAGTTGGAGTACAAGTCTATTTCATACTAAATTTTCACCCTTAGTAATGGTGTCTGTCTGACACCATTAAAGGGCAATGAGTGGATTTACTACTCTCAATCCCACTTTCCTCTTCAGTTGGATTGTTTATAAAGGTGCATCTCTCTAATACATTAGCTGAATTTGTATCTCATTACAAGATTTGATTTGATATAGGGTTGATGCAAATTTTCATCAAATTAGTGACACTTGTGTTAGACCATAAGACATAGCAGCCATTCAGCTCATCAAGTCTGTTCTGCCATTCCATCATGGCTGATCACGGATCCCACTCAACCTCATGCACCTGCCTTCTGGCCATACTGTTTGATTCCCTGACCGATCAGGAAACGATTAACTTTTGCCTTAAATATGCCCATGGACTTTGCCTCCACTGCAGTCTCTGGCAGAGCATTCTACAGATTTCGCTACTTTCTGGCTAAAATAAATACTCATTGCCTCTGTTCTAAAAGGTCATCCCTCAGTTTTGAGGCTGTACTCTCTAGTTCTGTAACGCCATAGGATTTTATCTTGTTAAGCAGCCTCATGTGCAGCACCTTATCACATGCCTTCTGAAAATCCAAGCAAATGACATCCATCCTGCTTGTTACTTCCTCGAAGAACTCGCTAACAGATTTATCGGGCAAGATCCCTTTATAGAAACCGTGCTGACTTTGACTTATTTTATCATTAGTCTCCAAGTACCTCGAAAACTTGTCCTTAATAATGGACTGCAATAATTCCTCCCGTTTTAGAGTGGGTGACATTTGCAATCTTCCAGTCCTCCAGGACCATGCCAGAATCAAGTGATTCTTGAAAGATCGTGACCAATGCATCCCTCATCTTATGAGCAACCTCTCTCAGGACTCTGGGATGTAGTCCATCTGGCCCAGGTGACTTATCCACCTTAAAACCTTTGAGCCTCCCTAGCACTTTTTTGTTGTTGGTGGCTATCTAGTGGTGTTTCATAGAAATTCTGACAAATCAAGAAGAACCTGTTGGAAATAGACTTGGCAGAAGTGCTCAACAGGTCTGGCAGCATCTGAAGAGCGAAAGTGAGTTAATGTTTTGTGTTGGCTACCCCTTCACCAGAATAGGAGAAATGAGTAGACACTGGTCATAGAGTGAGGGAGAGAAAAAGGGATCTCTGTAAAGGTGGAGACAGGTTATCCAGGTGATTTTGCTTTCAAAGCTTATCCAATTAATAGATGAACAAGACAATTACTTGAGCTCATCACCCCTACTGGGGGTTAGCAGCTACCCAAAATTCTATATCTTGGACCAGTCTTTCAAGTTGTCCCCAGGACTTCTTCCTCTTCCAGAGATGCTATTTGTAGCTCCTGGTTTTTACAGCATGAGATTACAACTCCATACCCAACCCTCCTCCTCTTGCATCCGGGATTGGGACTGGCCATGGCGGAGTTGAGGTGATTAGAGGGTTGAAAATGAAAGAACCTGCGGGACTGAGACTTAAAATACAGCAGTTGCAGGAATCCGGAGACAAAGCAAAAGTGGTAAATGCCCATAAGGTCAGGCAGCATGTGCAGCAAGAGAAATACTGAATTGAGGTGGAAAACTGTAACTTGTAACTGACCAGTTCTGACACAGATAGTAAGGGCTGGTTATCTGAAATGGCTGGATTAATTTTTGAGCCTGAAAGGCTGAATTGTGTTTCCATGGAACGAGATGTTGTCCCTTCATACTCTGTTCCACAGAAAATCAACATAGGGTGCCACTGACAAACATCTTGTGTTGACTGAAGAGTTTAAATGGGGGCTTGACTTGTACAGCCATATTTATGGATTGAAATGGTGTTGAATGGTATTCTGAAAATTTATTCCTTTTATAAAGAAATCTTTGTAGAATTAGTTGGTGTACTGAAATCTGCTTGTATTTCTTTCTAGGAATGCACAGTTAAAGATCCTAACACTGGTTTTGTCTTCAACTTTCTGCCTCTGGCTTCAAGTGAGGGTTATACAGTGTCTTCGAACCAAGTAACTTTTAAGGTTGGATTAATGTAAATGGTACCTTTTCCTAAATATATACACTTTAATATGTACTTCTGTATGCATCATAAGTGCAAATATCTAATCAGCCAATATGTGGCAGCAACTCAATGCATCAAAGCATGCAGACATGGTCAAGAGGTCTAGTTGTCGTTCGGACAGAACATAGAATGGGGAAGACGTGATCTCAGTGACTTTGACCGGAGAATGATTGTTAGAGCCAGACGGGGTGGTTTATGTATCTCAAACTGGTGATATCCTGGGAAATTCATGCACATCAGTCTCTAGACATTACAGTGAATGGTACAAAAAACACCCAGTGAGTGGCAGTTCCGTGTGCAAAAAATGCCTTGCTAATGAGGGAGGTTGGTGGAGAATGGCCAGACTGATTCAAGCTGACAGGAAGGTGACAGTAACTCGTATGTTCACCTATTACGAAGTGGTGTGCAGAAGAGCATCTCTGAACTCACAGCACCTCGAACCTTGAAGTGGATGGGCTACAGCAACAGAAACCCATGAACATACACTCAGTGGCTATTTTATTAGTTACAGGAGATACAATGCCTAACAAAGTGGTCACTGAGTGTACTTAAGTGTAAAATGGTAAAGTGGAGTGATCCTTATAACATAGTGTAGACTCAAACTATTAGATGCTTCCTGAGCTGTTGAGTTCATTCAGCATTGTGTGTGTTGCAGCAAATTTAAATATTCAGTTCAAGGAAACAAACTAGTTGAATGCTACAGCACTTAAGACCTTCTGCACCTAATCCTGGTGTCAGTTAAGACGTTTGACTGAGAGTCTTCACAGCACAGAAATTCAGATAATTTATATCCCAATTTGCAAATGCACTGAGTTCAATTTGGCAAGTGTTCGATGGTCCGTTGATTTTTGCAGTAAACATACCTCATGGCCAATGGTCACTAAAACACAGGACATTCTGCTGAGCTCTGATATCTGAGAATAGGAATAGATAACGGTTGGTTAAGCCGAGCAAAGGATTGTCAATAAACTGTGACACATCAGAACCATAAGCCAGGTAGAATATTTAGTTCTATATTGAATGTGGTATAGGTATGAAATTTGCTCATAAGTGGATTGAAAATCTAATACTTAAAATTGAAATATAAAACCAATAATTCAGATAACATTAATTTATAGTGCTAATGAGGGTTAAAAAGGAATTAAATCTTGTACTACAGCCAAGACAAACTTGATTCAACTATTTATTACAGCAGACATGGGGCAGAATATTTTATCTAATCCTTGGGCTTCAATGACCTTTGATACAAAAGGACTTACTGAATGGCAATTTCCAGTTTACTCAACAGCCTCTGTTCATGAGCACACGAGATTCTGCAGATGCTGCAAATCCAGAGTGACGCACACAAAATGCTGGAGGAACTCAGCAGGTCAGGCAGCATCTATGGAAAGGAATAAGCAGTCGACATTCCTGGCCAAAATCCTTCATTAGGACTGGAACGGGGAAGGGGAAAGAAGCCAGAATAAGAAGCTGGGGAAGGAGTACAAGCTGGCAAGTGATAGGTGAAGCCAGATCTGGGAGAGTGTAGGTAGTGGGGAGTGGGGGAGATGGGAGGAAGTGAGAAACTGGGAGGTGATAAGTGGAAATGGTAAAGGGCTGAAGAAGGAGAAATCTGATAGAAGAGTGGACCATGGGAAGAAGAAAGGACGAGGGGCACCAGGTGAGTTCATGTACCCTTTTTCAAATGTATCCCTGAGTTTGTATTATGTCCTAACAAAATGTATGGCTTGACACTTGGCTTCAAAAAGAGAGCTCTATATTCCTGCCCATTTCCGAACAGCTTTTCACAGGCCACTGCTGACTGACTGGATTTAACCATTACATAGCCAAGTTTAGTTAACTAACAACTGTATATATCAAAGACAATTGGTCCTTATTTCTGATCTGGAGAAGATGACGATATATTCTCACACATTAATTACCCTCAAAATTGGGCTGAGAAAAATTGCCATTAATCCCTACACTGTAGCTTTCATTTGATTTGTCAAGATTTCTCCTCATGATCAAACCTAAAGTCTGATTGATTCCAATTTCAAATGTATAATTAAGGTTTTCATCTTTAGTGATTATAAATATCTTTCATTTTTTTTTAAAGCTCAACATCTGTGGTGGTCTAGATGAATGTGGTAAAATAGGAAACAAGACAGCAACTGGCTGTGAAATGCATGAACAGGAGGCAGTGCGTCTAGTCGGACAGGAAACTGCATTTCAGGTTTCTACTGATGGTCTCATAACGCTCACGTACAAAGGTGCAATGATGATAGAGTCAGGTAAGGGCACGACCTAAGACAAGAATATTGTGCACCTCACTACAGAAATAGACCATTTTGACAGTTTGTCCAAGGCAGCATTCAAACCCTGGTGGTGTTTTCTTCTCGGGTAAGCTCGACCTGAATATTCGCAAGGGAAGCGGGCCAATGGAGGATCACGTGGCATTTGTCTGCTTCCCCAGTGAGTGCTGTGCTGCCTTTTAAAGGCTGAGTTTAGATCAGGTGGTCTTGAATTTTTAAAAAAAGTATAAAAATGTATATATTGGAAATATTCAGCAGGTTGGAAGATGGTCTCGCAGTTAACATTTCAGGTCCACAACCTTGCATCAGAACCAGAGCTTTATGACTATCATCACTGGACCATTCCTTGTTTCTCCACTGATATAATCGCGGGAGGAAGTGGAGTAGGCCCTTCAGACCCTTGAGTCTGCTGTTCAGTAGGGTCATGGCTGCTCTGATATTCTTCAGGTCCACTTTCCTGCCCTTTCCCCTAACTTTATTCATTAGAAACCTAGTTGAACCTTAAACATCCCCAAAGACTGCCCCCCGCAGCTCTCTGTACTAAGAAATTGCAAAGCCTTGCAGACAATGAAAGAAATTCTTCCTCACCTTAAGGTAGTTCTTGTTGTCTCAGGTTCTGGGAACTCGTATGAGAGGGGCACGCCCTCTCAGCTTTCACCTTGGTTCAGCTGCTGAATAATCTCTTATTTCAGTAAGATTCTTCTGAACTCCACCGAATGGAGTCCTAGCTGATTTAACGTTTGCTTAGAGGCAATCTCTGGACACCCAGGATCATACTGAGCCTCTGAACAGCCTTCAATGAGATAAGAAGCCCAAATCTGTTGACTAATGTTGACGTGGCCTCAATGGTGGCTCGTGCAGTTGTAGAAAGGTCTCCCTCCTTTCGTACTCTGACCTCCTTGGCCATTTGCCTTCCCTATTACTATTTGTACCTGTGTACAGTACTATTTTTGACATGTCCAGGCATCCTCAAAATCTTTTCATGCTCGGGGCGGTACGGTTGTGTAGCGGTTGGCGTAACGCTCTAAAGCGCCAGCAGCCCAGGCTCAATTCCTGTCACTGCCTGTAAAGGACATTGTCTCTGTGACCATGTGAGTTTCCTCTGGGTGCTCTAGTTTTGTCCCACATCCCAAAGATGTACAGGTTAGTAGGCAAATTGGTCACTTAGCTATACTTGGGCAGCGTGGACTTGTTGGGCTGGTAGGACTGTATGTCTAAATTTTTAAAAACTGCAATATTTGTCCAGAATGAATTATACATTTCCCTGTATTCTCATTTTACCAATTATTTGTCTACTTGCTTCAAACTATCAATGTCTTAAACTGTTTGTATCCTCTGGCTGCCTGCCTCTGTTACCATTTGGAAATTTTGTTATTGCACACTCACTGTTTCCATCAATATTATAAACAGTTGATTCCTGTACTGTGATATCCCATTGTACTCACTGCTTCCTGTCTATTTGCCAATCCTCTATCCATGCCAGTACATCCAAAGTTAAAAGTAAGTTTGTTATCAAAGTAAGTATATGGTGCCATATACTATGTTTCATTTTCTTACAGGCTCTCACAGTAAGTACAATCGAATCAATGAAAAGCTACACACTAAGATAGCAAAATAACCAATGTACAGAAGATAACATTTAGTGCAACTACAAAAAAATTTTTAACAATTTAAATAAGTGATAATTAATATTGAGAACATGAGTAGTAGAGTGCTTGTCCATAGGTTATTAACAATAATAACTAATTTCTGGAGCACTTTTCATACTATATTGTTCAAACTCCTTTACAGTGGGATAAAGTGCAACATGAAAATAAGTCAAAAAGATGTCGGTTAAAAACAAAGTTCAATTAATAGGTTCTGAGCTGGCATTTAAATGTCAACGGAGTCTGCATCCCTTATAGTTTTAGGTCTTGAATTCTACAGTTTGGGTGAGTTGTTTAAAAGAGCTGACCTGCCAGTTTCCTGTTGATGGAGACTCTTTAAATTTAAGAGACCAACTGAAGAAGACCTAAGAGCTCAAGCAGTATTCTATGTTGTCCTCTGGTCCCAGACCATTGAGAGCTTTAAGAACAAGTAAGAGAACTTTTAAAATCGATTCTAAAAGATACAGGAAGCCAGTAGACAGTAGCATTCAGGTTGTGTTCAGTGTTGAAGTGACTGAAGTTATCCACACTGATTGGGAAGCCTGATGGTTGAAGGATAATGACTGTCCTTTAACCTGGTGTTGTGGGACGTAAGGCTTCTATACGTCCTTCCTGTACCTCTTTCCTGATGGCAGTAGCAAGAAGAGCACGGGCTGGTTGGTGTTAACCTTGTTAGAGACACCTTGTCAGACTGTATAAAGTATATAAACTGGTTCTCCTCCATTAACTCTTGTTCAGACTGTCAAAGTCTTAAATTTGAAGTAATGAAGCCACCTTGAATCGGTCTACGGTTTTCTGATGGTGCTGCTTTTACTTAATTAATTTAAAATTTTTCTAGTGGTAAATGATAGGCTAATTGGCCTAATTTCACTTTATGCCTGCATGCTCTTAAATAGGAGTGTAACACTGGCAGTTTAATTTCAAGTTTATTGTCTTTCAGTGATACACATATATACATCTAAATGAAACATCGTTTCTCTGGGGCCAAGGTGCAAAACACTGTACATACAGTCACACACAGCACATATAAGTGCAATCCAGCATATAAAGTCACAGGATAATATTACAAGTCCCTGACTGGCATGGCCTGAAGATTGACAGGTTGACGTAAAGCATGAGTTGCATGTTTATGTGAGACAGTGTAATGTTACTGACGCACTATTATAATAAAACAAGTAGTCATAAGAGTGTGAAACGGCAGCAATAAAAGATGAAAAGTGACCAGTGCAGGATGACTGTGTGTGTGTGTGAGTTGGCATGCGGCATGGCCAGGCATTCAAAGAAAGTGTACGTGAAAATTGGGTTGGCGACATGGTGTTAAAAAAGTCCAGCAGTCTGCGGGAAGAAGCTGTTACCCAGTCTGACAGTTCTGGTTCTTATGCTGCTGTACATTTTACCTGACGGAGGTTAAAGAGATTGAGGGAAGGGTGGGAGGGGGCTTTGCCAAAGCTGAAGGCACTGCTTTATGCATGCCTCTGATGTGTCCAATCCTTGTGCAGTTTGTCAATCCTCCGGCACTCCTCCGGGATCTCAAAGTTCAAGTGCATTTATTACCAAAGTACAGTATGTATACTATATACAACATTGAGAGTCGCCACCTGACAGGCAGCCACAAAGCAAAGAAACTCAGTAGAACCCATTCAAAAAAAATCACCCGGTGTGCAGGAAGGAAAAGCAAGTCATGCAAACTATAAAAAGTAAGAAAATAACATTCAGAACTGAAGTTCAGGAAAGTGAGTTCACAACCATGAAGCTAGTCATGACCAGCCCAGGAGCCCATTCGTTGCAGGCTACAGCCTTAGTTCAGCCCAGAGACGAGTAAACCTCGCAGAGTGGCGAGCTGAACCAGCTCGTCCCTTTCCTCTGGCCCTGACATCCTGACCTTTTCAATCTGGTCTGGCACTTAAATCATCAGGTCATTCATCACTCTTGGACTTGGGGCCCCACTGCCTCAATTTGGCCCGAACTTGACCTTTCCAATTCGAAGTATTTTTCAAAGATTATAGCTAATGCGTCCACTGCTTTGGCAGCCATCTCACTTAAGATCCTAGGATGCATGCGGTCTGAGTCAGGGAATTTATTAGCCTTTTAGCTCCCATTAGTTTTAGTTTTGTCAAATACTAATTCTCAGTGTAACTATTTAATTATTAAGATGTCCTGACTGGTCCAGTCTTACAACTGTTTCCATTTCAGATTGATGGCATCTGCTGCTATTTTTTTTGCTTTGCGTAGTTTCAGTGTCTGTTTGAATCAAAGGGATTTGAATCTGCAGTTGTTCCTAGTGAGAGTAACAAGCTGAACTTCTGATACTTGGTGTTTCAGCTGCACAGAAATGAAGCAGTAATACTAGGAATTCAGCTCTATTTTTGTTTATATTCCAAACAGGATGAGCATTTTATCTAGTTACTTGGACAACATGTTCATTTTGTCTGATGATACAAGACACTATGGCAGCACAATAGTGAAGTGGTTGCACAACACTTTACCATACAGGCATCTTGGGTTCAGTTCCTGCCACGGTCTGTAAGGAGTTTGTATGCTCTCTCTGTGACTGCATGGGTCTCCTCCCACAGACCAAAGATGGTTGATGGGTAATTGGTCATTGTAAATTGTTCCGTGATTAAGTTAGGGTTGAATCGGTGATTTCTGGGCAGCTCAGCTTGAAGGGCCTATTCCGTGCTATATCTCAATAAATAAGTAAGAGATGTTTAATATTCTATATGCTTAGTAAGTCTGCAGAATGCATAAACGATAGCAAGGAAGGTTGACCAAGGCTACGACAGGATATAGACTAAGATAAAAGTGAGCAGAGTAATGGCAGATGGAGTGTGATCATAACAAGTGCAAGTGAGAAGTCGGATAGAGGTAGAACATGCATGATCACTTGTAGGACACTAAGAAACCTTCGGGGTCCCTGGAAGTGAACATCATAGGTGGTTAGGGTGGCCAAGAAGGATTATGGTGTGCTTGCCTTCGTATGTCAGGGCATAGAATATAAAAATTTGGAAGTCATGTTTCAACTTTGCAAACCATTCGTTAAACTGCACTTGGAACATGTGCAGTTCTGTTTGCCACACTGTAGGAAGGACGTGGTTGCTATGGAGAGAATGCAAAGGAAATTTTCCGGGATATTGCCTGGATTGGTGGATTTTAGTTACGGGGAGGGATTGGATAGGCTGGTCTCTGCCCCCCCGCCCCCCCAAAGAAGTGGAAGAGGCTGAGGAGTGAAAGTGTGAATAAAATTGAGACATGTATGAAGTAGATGGTCATAATCTTTATTCTCTGGTAGGAGTGCCAGTAACAGAGGTTATAGGTTTTGGGAAGGAGTTTTATAATGGTCTGAGAGGAACTGTATTACACTATGGTTGATATCTGTAATTTGCTGCCCAAGTAGGTGATAGAGTCAAAAACATTCAAGGTATTTAGACAAGTAAACACAGCATAGTAGAATATGAATTTGGGCAAATAGGGTCCGTGTGGATGGGCGAGGAGGTTGGTATAGACATGATGGGCCAAAAGACCATTTTCTATGCTTTACAACTATGCATTGTGATTCGAAGCTTTATCTGTCTTGCAGTAGAAATGTTTGCATAATTGTTTTATTAATTAATGTGCAGGATTGTGGGATACATTTATTATCCGTTTTGTCTGTGACACTAATTCCTATCCTGGAAGCATCGTCTTTCTGCGAGAAGAAATTGGGACTGCAACACATATCCATGACACCTTCTTTGAGTTTTATACATCACTGGCTTGTTTCCCTGCTCCAGTTGCTTGTCTTGTCAGTGGTAAGCAAGTGATATTCAACTCTTTTGTAATTGAAGTCACTTCCTAATTGTAGATTATTTATGCTCAAATTTTTTGTCAAGATGGTGGTGGGTGGAGCATTAAAACTTCTTGCACTGTTGAATTCTCAGTGCTGTTTGGGAAATCTCTGTTAATAAAATCGTCCCATTGGGAAGTTTGTGTGCTGCATTTTAAGTTAGTAACTGATCTAAAGGGAGGTTGTTTCCCTGATTAGCTTGTCATGAACTACATGAGGTTTCCTACTCACTATAATAAAATTCATCAATATATGAACTGTCTTTGCAGGCTGAATTTTGTCCCATGTAGCTTGTAGAGTATTTTAAAATTGGCCTTGAGAAATGATCTTCATAAGATCTTTTGAGTCATCGATGTAACGGACACCGGATGTACTCTGCGTGTTCCTTTTATGGCACCAATATCATCTAGCTGAACAGAAACATCTTTATTCTGCTCGTTCAGTAAGGTGTATAGTGAAATCGATATGTGTTTTTATATTCATTCATGATTTAAAATAGTACAACTGGGTTATGTAAGAAAACTTTCCAAGTAGATTTTGAAAGGAGTGACAATTGAATCCTTTTGTTATTTCATCGTACAGCAGAGTCTGCTGAGCCTTATGAGGCAATTATGATAAAATTCCACTTCAAAACAATGCTTTTCTTGAACAGTAGGGAAAGCAAGTGTGTTTCTTCAGTACAGGTTAGGTACCCCTTACCTGAAGTTCCAAAATCCAAATTTTTTTTTTTTTTGAGCGCTGACATGACATCAGAAAAGAGAAAATTCCAGAAGGTGCTGGGTAGGTTCCCAGGTGACGTGCAGGTCACTGTGCACCACAGGCCGTTGTTCAGAAAAATTGCAGAAGATGAAAAATGATCTGCATTGTGTGTCGTCAGTATCGACTTAAAGGTTTGCTGATCCTGAAACAAGCAAAGACCTATCAGGACAAACTGAAAATTGAAGGTAATTGTGAATATTCAACAGGCAGGTTGCAGAAATTTAACAAAGGGCATGGCATTAAATTTTTTAAGCATCTACTGATCAGAAAAATCTAGCCCCATTACAAGTCTACAATGCTGATTGTTTTTACATCTGCATGAAACCTGAAAAAAAAGTAAAATACAAATACAGTGTATTGTAACCTTTTAATCAAAACATGGCATTGTATGTGGAGACTGAAAGCTTGCTGTTGTGTTGTTAACAGATGTTTCAGGTATTCTCCCAATGCTGCTGTGCTACTTTTGTTACCCTACATGCATTATATTTTCATTTTTAATGGTATCGAATAATTTTTACAGTTAAGTACGCATGTGTGATGAACAAGAGTAAGACAAAGACTGCTAACCAATAGCACATAAATTCTAAGTTAGAAATGATGGCAACCCCAAGCTATCTCATTATACCAAAATCCAAAACACTTATAGCCCCAAGATTTCGGATTAGGGGTACTCAACCTGTACTAAGATGTGAATAAAAGAAATAGAAAAGGGAAGAAAGGATTGAGAAATGAGACATTCAAAATACGGTTGCAGATAAACCCTACACTAAAAATGCAAAGGAATGAAGCTCATATTTGTAGCTTTTCAGTGGCTGAGCAGTTCTGATGGAGACAAAGACTTCACATGTTTTTTTTAATAAGTCATCGAAATGACTAGGCCTCAACTTTTTGAGGTGTATTTGCTGGTTACCTAGTGATTAAATACAAGTGCATTCTGTAGAGTAGTTTTGTGTGAAAGAAGTTGACAAGCCAATAAACTTAATGATGTTTCTGTTTGATGTTTGTTTTGGTGGGAACTTCTCTGATGTACTCCAAAATAAAGGGGTCCAATTTTTTCATCTTCCAAAGTGCAGACTAGTGTATTAAAGCTGAATGAGTTGAAGCTTTTTGTGTAAAAATTGTATTTTTTTTCCCTTGTAATTGGGAACGTTAATGCATTTGCCCAACTGGTTCCTCCACAATTGAAATGTATAACGAATCCACATTGCTGAATGGTTTCAGATGCAGCAGGCAATGAATATGACCTGAGTGAGCTTGCGAGGGACGATGATCCTTGGATTGCAGTTGATACAGCCGAAGGTGGGAAAAAACGCATATTTTATCTAAATGTCTGCAAGCCCTTGCCTCCAGTTGAAGGTTGTCCAGGTGAGTGTAAATGTTAGGCTATGAAATCTTTGACTCAGTGTGAGTTGAGGAACTGCTGTATACTTGTTCTTATAGAAACGTGCTTCAGGACAATATCCCATGCACCATCAATCTTTAAATCATACCACTTAGGGACTTGTGTTATATTACTTTGTGATTGTATGTGCTAGCATTGTTATGTGTTGCATGTGACTGCATATGTACCGTGGTTTTGCATCTTGGCTCTGGGAGGAACACTGTTTCATTAAGCTATATGCTTGTGTATGGTTGAACTGGAACATTGATCTCTGTGAAGCTGGTTCTTGAGGCTGCACAGAGCTTGACCTTGTGTTTTCTGGGACTACAGTTACTGAAATTGGTTTTCATGAAAATTAGCTCAATTCTTTTTTTTTCGGAAGGTACCCCAATCAGATTATCAGTGATCTTAAAACAAGTGTGCTGTTTTATTGAGCACACAAGTGAAAGAGCGAGTACAGGTTCACTTCAGACTTTGAGGGAGAGCCAAGCAGCATCCATGTTTACATTAAGGCTGTTAAATTCCACTTTCATTTATTCCTGGGAATTGTACAGTTTTGTTTTGGGAACGAGTTGCCTTTGTCTCCTCAGTATTTCAAGATGCTGGTAGGTATGTAGTGAACTCGCCATTCCCCATGAATGGTGGCAGCATTAAGCCTCACTGGACAAGCAAAGTACGTCTTGTATATGACTGGACATTTACATTTACAGAATAAGATTTTATTCAGCTCCATTAACTTTATCATTTTCTTTGGTTCTGAAAAATAACTAGATTTTTAAAAACATTCTTAACTAGATCCTAGGATTTGAAATGTAGTCGTTGGATCCACTGTGCAGACCTCAGCTGTTTGTGGCATCGGTCCCTTCTATAAGCAGGTTCTATAAACCCTGATTATAGCCACACATAATTTGTCTGTACATTTATATTTCAGCTCAGGGACTTGACTGAGATATTAAACAGCAAATCAGTTTGTACTCTAAAGCCAGGAAGAGTGGTGGATAGAGCACCACATACACAACCAATAAAGACAAGGCTATCTGCTGAAATAATGCTAGTCACAGGATATGCAAACATACTGTATTTCCCATTCTGCAAGTTCACTCACCATTCGAAACATAACTTACCTGGACATTGGTGGGACTTGAGGACCTGTGTAATGGGGAAAGGTTGAGCAGGTTCGGACTTCATTCCCTGGAGTGTAGGAGAATGAGGGGAGATTTGATAGAGGTGTGCAGAATTATGAGTATAGATCAGGCAAATGCAAGCAGGCTTTTTCCTCCGAGACTACAACTAGAGGCCGTGTGTTATGGGTGAAAGGTGAAATGTTTAAGGCAGGGGTTCCCAACCTGAAGTCCATGGACCCCTTGCTTAATGGTGTTGGTCCAGGACATTAAAATAGGTTGGGAAACACACGATGGGGAAACTTCTTCACTTAGAGGGTGGTGAGAGCGTGGAACAAGCTGCCAGGGAAGTGGTGCATGTGGATTCGATTTCAACATTTAAGAAATATGGATTGTGGGGTGGGTGGGGGAGGTATGTAGGGCTATGGTCCAGGTGCAGGTAGATGGCATTAATGGTTTGGTACAAACTAGATGGGCCAAAGAGCCTGCTTCTGTCCTCGTTCTTATACAGCAGTGCCTTCTGCCTGACGGTAGGAGATCAAGGAGGTTGTGGTACGGATGGGAGGGGTTCCTCTGTCAACACAGTGGTTCTGGTTTATCCCCTGGGTTGGGGGGAGGGACCCTCACAATCTGTTGCAGGGACTTGCAGTCAGATGCCTTGTAACCCCCATACCAGATGGTGAAAGCTGGTCAGGGCACTCTCGATGGTGCTCTGGTTGAATGGGGAAGGGGAGCCTTGCCCGTCTCAATCTCCTGTTTACCCTGCTTGTTGCAACATGCAACTTGAGCTATCATCAAAATTCAGATTGCCAAATGAAATCCAGCTTTCTCTGCTGGGTCTCTGCTCTTGGTCTTCCATGATCACTTGACATTCACAAGGCACTTGCTTTGTTTCACAATATCCATTTTGAAGCTGGATCCCAGCAATTTCTCTGACTTCCTCTCTTTTTATGAAAGCAGGACTTTTTTCCTCTCCTCTGCTCATTTGTAGAGATCCAGGCAAAAGTCTTTGATCAGTCTAACTGTGGCACCAGGCAGGGCTATAAGTGTACTATTCCTCACTTATAAGTGCTTTAATCTTTGCTGCTCATCTTAATCCATTGTTTGTTTCTTTGCAAATATATTCTACCCTCCTGGCTTTGTGCAAAAGGATTTTCCCAGAAGTCCCGCAGCATCAGGTTTAAAATGAAGTTGGGCAATTTTCTTGTTCAGGCTGGGGGATGTGCAGGCAGGCAAAACCAGAGCACCCTGTGCTTGTAATTGTCTCTTGTCTTTGCGTAACAATAATTGGTGGATACCACTTGGCTGCTTACCTGGCTGGAGTCTATACGAACAGCAGCATGAATCGGAAGGATTTTAAGCTTGGTGGAAACCATTGAGAAGATGGATTTCAAATGGCTTGGTTTTGTTCACCAGGTGGTGCTGTAGGATCCTGTATGAAATATGCTGATAAGGGTCAGAACTTGGGTTACATTCAGATGCGTCCGCAGGCTGGGACTGATGGCTCCCTGAGCATTGCCTATCGGAATGGCGACAAGTGCAAAGGCGGTCTGCAGTATTCCACACGCATCCTCTTCCAGTGTGATGAAGTCCCAGTAAGTCTGTATTTTCCTAAGTGTTTTAGAGAATGTAATTGATACTTTGTGAGAAACGTAGCAAGCTGTATTAATGAGCAGAGATTGATGCAACTTGGAGATTAACATTTCAAAGCTTAGTTACTAGGAAGACTATTGCACCAATGTGAAGTACTTTGACATTGTCAGAAATCCATGAATCTGAACTACTTGTATTTTTTCAGATGCATTATCTAGTGGCTCATTCGCCCAATCATTAGTTTGACCTCTTTGCACCATGTTTAGTTTTAGTCACTTGTATGTGTTTCCAACAGTATTGTTAAAATTAAACTAGTTAAGACTGTAGATCACCAATATAGCTAGTTTTTTTTGCCATTGTTTTTGTGCAGTTCACTGCAGTTCACTCTTCCTCTGGTCAATAAAGGGGATGAATTGGCTTTGTATTTACTTGATACGACATGCCCTCCTTGTCTTGTTAACTTGAAGCTGTCAACTAAGTATGGCTGCAAAATGTGATTATTTATTGAAGTACAGTGCGGAATAGGCCCTTCGAGCCTCACCACTCATTAATCCCAGGTCTTAATCCTAGCCTAATCACAGGACAATGTGCAATGATGAATTAACCTGTCTTAAACCTGTGTGAGGAAACCAGAGCACCCGGAGGAAACACATGCGGTGATGGGAAGAACGTACAAACTCCCACTTTTTCTTGCTTAGTAGGGTTTTTTTATTATCACCAAAAATTTTTCAATCTTCAAAATGTTTTTTTTTCTTGAGACATTGTAAGTGTTGCTTACTTCGATGTACTCATGTTAATTTTGGATAATAATAATAAAAAGATTTGACAAGACAAAACTCCCTGCAGACAGTGGCAGGAATTAAACCCAGGTTGCCTGTACTGCGAGGCATTGTGCTAACCACTACGCTACCACACAAGTGAAGCAGGCCTCAATTGTTTCATGTGACATATTTGGATTCCATTGGTACAACAATGCAACATTGTCAACATGAACCAAGCACATAAGGGTGCAGAGTTAACTTCTGTCAAATGTAATGTGTTCTTTGTAAATAAATGCAAGTTTCTGATTTTCCTTTGAGAGGGAAGAATTTAATTGACCTTCACTTTCATATAACACTTATCAAAGGGAGTCAGTTTAGGCCTGTGTGCTTCTTCTGGTGTTTTTAAATAATGCTTCCGTGCTCCTCTCCATACCCCTACAAATTGTATTCTTCCAAATGTATTCTGATTTCCTTTCTGCAAATCACTATTGTATGAGCCTTTCAGTCAGTGCATTCTAGGTCACCAGCTGTGCTTAGAGGAATAAAATTCAATTCTCTGATCAAAACAAAATTTGTCTGTTTACACAAGTTCAAAATGGTTTCAGCAGATGGACTTCAACTGAGTGAAGAGCGGGGAAGCTAGGATTGTTCTCCTTCAAGGAGATTTAAGAGGTACTCAAAGCCATGCAGCTTCTCTAGGTCATTAGATGAGGAAAGTCCCACTGGTTCTTTAGAAATTCGTTTAAAACCTGATTACCTTTTCTCCTGCAGAAGGGAAAATGTTAGGTGCGGCATGGTTGTATAGTGGTTAGCAGGACCGGCGACCCAGGTTCAGTTCCCACCGCTGTCTGTATGGAGTGTCTGACCATGTGGGTTTCCTCCGGGTGCTCCGGTTTCCTCCCACAATCCAAAGGCATCCAGTTAGTAGGTTAATTGGGTGTAATTGGGTGTTGCAGGCTTGTTGGGCCAGAAGGGCCTGTTAGAACATAGAAACATAGAAAACGTATAGCACAATACAGGCCCTTCAGCCCACAAAGCTGTGCCAAACATGCACAGATCTACCTAGGTTTAACCCATACCCCTCTTAGAATAATAGAGTCTCTTAAAAGACCCTATTGTTTCCACCGCCTCCACCACTGCGGGCAGCCTATTCTATGCACTCACCACTCTCTGCGTAAAAAAAACTTACCCCTGACGTCTCCTCTGTACCTACTTCCAAGCACCTTTAAACTATGCCCTCTTGTGCTAGCCATTTCAGCTCTGGGGAAAAGCCTCTGACTATCCACACGATCAATACCTTTCATCACCTTATACACCTCTATCAGGTCACTTCTTATCCTCCGTCGCTCCAAGGAGAAAAGGCCAAGTTCACTCAACCCATTCTCTTAAGGCATGCTGCCCAATCCGGGCAACATCCTTGTAAATCTCCTCTGCACCCTTTCTATGGTTTCCACGTCCTTCCTATAGTGATGCAACCAGAACTGAGCACAGCACTCCAAGTGGGGTCTGACCAGGGTCCTATATAGCTTCAACATTACCTCTCGACTCTTAAACTCAATCCCACGATTGATGAAAGCCAATGAACTGTACGCTGCCTTAACCACAGAGTCAACCTGTGTAGCAGCTTTGAGTGTCCTATGGACTCGGACCCCAAGATCCCTTTGATTCTCCACACTGTCACGAGTCTTACCGTTAATGCTATATTCTGCCATCGTTACCATGCTGTATTACTAAAATTTTAAAAGTTAAATGTTTTATATTTAATGCACTCAGATATTTATGATTTTTAAGTGTTTCTTAAATTTGAGTACCTGAAGGAGAACAACCCCATCTTCCCTGCTCTCTTCCCCCACCCCAGTTGAAGCTGCTGTTGCCATTTTTGATCTCTTTCTAAGTCAGTAAACTTTGTTCTTGATCAGGGGACTGTTTCTAAAGGATGTTGTGCCTTTCCGAATTGCCTTGCCATAAATTTGCTCTCTTCCACTGCAGGGCTCCCCTGTATTTGAAGACTTTGATGATTGCGAGTATCTTTTTGTGTGGCGTACTCCTGCTGCATGTCCGGTTCGCAGGGCCCAAGGTAAAAGTTTGTGGATATGACAATATAACTAATTTATAAGTTAAATCTTGTTCTTAGTGAAGCCTGTTCATTTTTAGCCATCGGGAACCACCTCTATAAAGAACTTAGGTAAACTGGTCAGGATTTATAAAAATTGATTACTCGGAATCAGGTTTAATATCACCGGCATGTGTTATCAAATTTGTTTTGTGACAGCAGCACGTTGCAATAGATAAAGTTGTAAATTACAGTAAGTGTTTATACTGTGTGTTTAATAGTTAAATAAGTAGTGCAAAGAGAGAAAACGGAAGTAGTGAGGTGGTGTTCATGGGTTCAATGTTCATTCAGAAATCTGATGGCAGAGGGGAGGAAGCTCTTCCTGAATCGTTCAGTGTGTCTCCTCAGGTTCTCATTGATGATAGCAATGAGAGCAGGACATGTCCTGGCTGATGTGGGGTCCTCAATTATGAATGCCCCCTTTTTCAGGGGCTCCTTGAAGATGTCCTGGATGCTGGGGAAGCTAGTAGCTATGACTGAGTTTACAACTTTAATTCCTTTATACTTAAAATTTTGTCCAGTTAACTTACAGATCATAGTTCATATCGTTCAGATCTTCTGTTGCTGAGGTTTACCCCATCTTTCCTCATTGTCGAGCCTTGGATAACTAGATATAGTCATATAGTTCTTTTGGACATGGTTCCCAGTACTGGGATGTTATGGGAACTTGATACAGTACTTTGGTCAGTTCCATGAAGACTTCTGACTGTACTTCAGTACTTGCAACAACTTAGCTAATTGCAATGCATGAAGTGTTCAGTTTGTTAAGACTTGGGTTGCTTTCCTCTTGGGCTAGTTTGACACATTTCATTGAGTTGGAGAGCTTGCCTTGATTCTTTTATGTAGAAATCAATAGTAATAATGTGTTGGATAAATTTATGATGTATACAAGAAATTTCTGGATTCGTGTATTGAAGAATTGACAAAGGATGAGTCCTTTTTATTATATTACACACAGTGTGTAATGAAAGGGTTAATTGCTTTAAAGGACATTTCGGAAGTCATTGAGTTAAAGGTCATTTAGGGAGTAACATTAGAAAGAATGCTTAGTTAGAAATGAAATGACAGAATTAAGTCTGAATAATGCAAACCACACAGGTATGAAGCATAAAATGGAAATAGTAAATTGTACAATGCAACATTAACAAGAATGTGTTTGCTCCTACAGGTGAAAATTGCCAGGTTAAAGACCCCAAATATGGTTATGTACTTGACCTTCGCTCACTCGCAAACAAAAACTATCAGGTTAATGTTGATGAATACACATATTACTTCCGAGTTTGTGACCAGTTGAGAGAATTCAAGTGTGGAAATGACACAGGCAATCGGGCAGATGCAGTTTCAGCATGTCAAGTGAAAGGAAATACTCACAAGATTGCTGGTATGTTTTTCCTTTAGTGTATTGATATACGACAGCCGAGAATGTTCTAGGGAAGATGTCTATTCTGGGAAGAGGAAAAATATAAACAATGATTTTGGTAAATGGACACGGGTCATTTCTTCTTCCGAAAGAGAAATCTTGGCATTTGATGTCCGCACAGTCCTGTATTTGTTAACATGGAGCCTAGAGCAAGTCTGTAATTCTGATGGGAGCAGAGGATGTTGGGAATGGTGAGGGTGGAGCACCGCAGGAGGGGTGTGGGACAGGTGGCAGACAAGGCGTGCTGGGCGCTGGCAGGGTGGCACGGCTGCAGACACAGTCCTGAGACACCAGACAAGGTCATTTGGTTACAAACAATTGGTTTATTGATCATTACAGAATGTCTTTCTGGTGCTTCCCACTCCCTCCTCTCTCCCCTTTTTCCAAACATGATTCCCCTCTCCTTGCCTCCTTCCCTCTCAGTTCACAATGGAGATCCATGTCAGAATCAGGTTTATCATTACTCACATATGACGTGATTTTTTTTGAAGCAGCAGGAATACAGTGCAGTGCATAAAATTATTGCAGTACTGTGCAAAACTCTTAGACACCCTAACTATATATTTGCTTAAGGCTTGCGCAGTACTGTATCTTAATTTCAAAAGTTCAAAATAAATTTATTATCGAAGTATGTGTAGATGTCACCCTGAGAATCATTTCCTTGCAGGCATTCACAGCAGAACAAAGAAATACAATAGAATCAATGGAAAACTTCACAAAGTCTAACAACCAATGTGCAAAAAAAGATGAACTGTACAAATAAAATAAATCAAATGGTAATAAATATGTAAATAAATAATGCTAAAAACTTGAGTTAAAACTTATTGAAAGTGAGTCCATAGGTTGTGAAAAGTGTTTGGTGTTGAGGTGAGTGAAGTTATCTACACTGGTTCAGGAGCCAGATGGCTGGTATGGTTAAAAACTGTTCCTCAACCTGGTGGTGTGGGACTGAAGGCGCCTGTGCCTCCGTCCTGCTGTGGAAGTGTGGAGTCCTTGACGATGAATGCTACTTTCTCCTGGCAGCACTCCGTGTAGGTGTGCTTTTAATGCTCTGTCTCGATTAACCATTGAGAAGCTTGAAAGCGAGCGCAGCTTCCTGTAGGCCAGACGTCAAGAATGATGGGAACAGTCATGAAAACATCTGAGCCATTTTCCTAGCGGAATACATAGGAAAACGCAGTCCAACATCTCCCCCTCTTTCTAAGTTGACTCTTCAGTGGAAAGCCATCCTTCCCAATGGAGCTTAATATCCCCGCCCACCCGCTCAGATGGAAGTTGGAATTTGCTCTGTTTCCTGCAGGTCTTGGTCTTGGCTTTTTGTCAGCACTCCACAGGGAAGAGCTGAAACTCAGGGTTTCCTAATGATACTGTGGTAGCAGCAGTTATCTACTCAGTACCGGTACCTGTTTAGACGACATTGCCCTGTGATTGCATCTGCTTTACAAAGACCCTATTCTGTAGGGGGTAATGGTTCATCAATGGAGGTGATGTACAGTGTAACCTTGTAGTTGCTATTTGTTACTTATAGAAATTGCTGCAGCTCTATAAAATTCTGGCTAGACCATACTCAGTATTGTCGCAAACAAGAAAATCTGCAGATGCTGGAAGTCAGAGTAACACATAGAAAATATTGCAGGATCTCCAGCAGGCCAGGCAGCATCTATGGAAAAGAGTAAACAATCGACATTCTGGGCCGAGACCTTTCATCAAGACTGGAAAATAAAAAGATGAGGTCTTTCTCATAGATGCTGCCAGTTCTGCTGAGTTCCTCCAGTATTTTGTGTATGCTACTTGGAGTATTGCGTTCAGTTCTGGTGGCCACATTGTGGGAAGGACTTCATCGAGACCTGTGTGGATAAGTGTGTGCCTTTGCGAACATACCAAATATCTCCAAACAAAAACCCATGGATGAACCAGGAGATCTGTAGTCTGCTGAGGACTAGATCAGTGCATTCAAGACCGATGATCTATAACTATACAATAAATCAAGGTACAGCCTACAGAAGGCTAACTATAATTCTAGATCAAGCTAAATCATCTACACGGCCTACAGAAGGCTATTTTAAGAGCGAAACAACAATTCTGATTGAAGTTGGAGACAAAATCCAATGCATATCAGCTCTGGCAATGTTTGCAGGGCATTACTTCCTACAAAGTGAAAGCTAACATCACGAATGGTTGTGATGCTTCACTCCCAGATAAGCTCAACACCTTTAATGCACACTTGGAAAGGGAGAATAAAACTACACTGTGAATCCCTGCAGCATCTGGTGACTCTGATCTGTGTTGGAGGCTGATGTCAGCCAACATCTTTTAAGAGGGTGAACCCACGCAAGGCATCAGGCCCTGATGGTGTACCTGGTAGGGCTCTGAAAACCTGTGCCAACCAACTGGCAGGTGTGTTCAAAGACATCTTCAATCTCTCACTGCTGTGGTCGGAGGTTGCCACCTGCTTCAAAAGGGTGACAATCATACATACCAGTGCCCATGAAGAGCAGGGTGAGCTGCCTCAGTAACTATTGCCCAATTGCACTTACATCTACTGTGATGAAGCAAGGCTAGGATCAACTCCTACCTTAGTAAGGACCAGGACCCACTACAACTTGTCTATCGTGTATGCAATCTCACTGGCTTTCCACTTATCCTTGGATCACCTGGATGATGATTAAACATCAGGCTGCTGTTTATTGATTTCAATTCAGCATTCAACAAAATCATACCTTCAGTACTACGCAACAAAATCCAACACCCAGGCCTCTGTATCTTCTTCTTCCATTGGATCCTTGACTTCCTCACTGGGAGACCATAGTCAGAGTGGATTGGAGATAATATCTCCCCTTCACTAACAATCAACACTGGTGCATCTCAAAGATTTGTGCTTGGCCTACTGTTCTACTCTCTCTACACCCAAAACTGTGTGGCTAGACACAGCTCAAAGACTATCTTTTCCTTTGCAGATGACACAGCCATTGTTGGCAGAATTTCAGATGGTGACAAATAGTGAGATAGGTCATCTGGTTGAGTGGTGTTACAGCAACAATCTTGCACCCAATGTCAGTAAGACTAAAGAAATGATTGTGGACTTCAGGAGAAGGAAGTGGAAGCAACACGCACCAGCCCTCATCAAGGGATCAGCAGTGGAATGGGTGAGCAGTTTCAAGTTCCTGGGTGTTAACATCTCTGAAGATCTATCCTGGGTCCAACATATTGATACTATTACAAAGAAGGCACAGAAGACGGTGGCTATATTTCATTAGGAGTTTGAGGAGAATTGGTATGTCATCAAAGACCTTACAAATTTCTACAGATGTACCGTGAGGAGCATTCTAACCATTTGCATCATTGTCTGGAATGGAGGGGCCACGGCACGCTATTGGAAGAAGCTGCAGAAAGATGCAAACTCAGCCAGCTTCATTATGGACAGTAGCCTCCCCAGCACTGAGGACATTTTCAGAAGGCGATGCCTCAAAAAGGTGACTTCTGTCATTAAAGACCCCTATCACCCAGTGCGTGCCCTCTTATTGCTACCATCTGGGATGAGGTACGGGAGCCTGACAAGACATACTCAGTATTTCGGGAACAGCTTCTTCCCCTCTGCCATCAGATTTCTGAATGGACAACAAACCCATGGACACTACCTCAGTATTGTTTACTTTTATTTTGCTTTTTTTTTGCACTATTAAGTTTTTTTTTATTATGTATTACACTATATAACTGCTGCAAAGCAACAAATTTCACCTGATGTTAAACCTGATTCTGGGGAAGCTTTGGAGATGGCTGAAGAGATTTACTAGGATGCTGCCTGTCTTATGAGGATGGATTGTGAATAAGCTGGGACTTTTCTCTCTGGAGAGAAGAGGAATGAGAAGCTGATAAGAAGCATAGATCAAGTGGACAGCCAGAGACTTTTCCCCTGGCCAGAAATAACTAATATGAGGTGGCATAATTTTAAGGTGTTGGGGGAAAGTATAGGGGGGATGACAGAGGTGAAGTCTTTTACTCAATGGTTGAGCATGGAATGCACTGTCAGGGATGGTGATAGAGGCAGATACGTAAGGATATTTAAGAAACTATTAGGTATATTGATGAAAGAAAAATAGTTGGGGGGGGAGGATTAGATCTTAGAGTGGGTGAAAGGGTTGGCACAACGTCATGGGATGAAGGTGCTGTACTGTCCCATGTACAAAGTTGACATTCTCAATAGTCTTAATTTCATTTATTTCCTTATTTTAAATTGTACAACTTATCTTTGGACATGGATTAGGCATGAGCTTCGGGTTGAAATTAACAACTGGAAGGCCAGCATACCCACTTATGTGACCAGTTTGCTGTATGATCAAGTACAGTGGGCATGTTATATTTTGGTGCCCCAAACATTCAGGGAGCTCAAAAGTCAAATTAATCTATCTGAAGAATCTTAATCATTCTGTCTGAAGTTCCACAACAGAATATTTGGAATTAAGTATTTGTACCTTAAAGTTATAACTCGCTCTGTGGAAAATGATGTTGGAAATCGTTTGTGGAAAGAATTACATTCAGGCCATTATTTAGAAATGTAGTGGAAACACAAAGCAGCAGATGCTGGCATTCTGAAAACAAATGCTAAAAACACTCAGGAGGCCTGGCAGCATCTGCAGCGTAGTTAATATTTCATGTCTGCTTGGTTATTGGAATGGCTATTTGTATTTTTATTGCACTTTTTAAAATTACTTGACAATCCAAATGACCTGGTTTTAAGCTGCCTTACTTTAGCCATTTAAAGCAGTTCCTTTGACCTGATTGTGGTGGATTTAATATTAACTTTATTTAAAAAAAGGACGATTTACTCAGAAGCTAACCTACGAAGATGGGTTGATAATGATCAACTATACCAGAGGAGACATTTGCCACAGAATCTACCAACGATCGACAGCCATCCTGTTCTACTGTGACCACAGACAAACCCCGGTAAGTGAATTGCTATTGCACAGTGATTTGATGGTGCAATATTAATTATATATTGCATGAAGTTTACAAAATCAACTCTAGACACAAACTGGCTTCAGTTTAGAATGTGAAATATCACTGTGTGCATTACATTTCCCACGTTCTAGCTGGAAGAACAGTAACCCGCATACATTTGGAAGAACAGTAAACCTGCATAAAAGAGAAAATGGATCAGCTGTGATGAAATGGCAGAACAAACTTGATGGGCCAAATAGCCTAATTCTGCTCCTATACCTTGTAAATTTAGTACAAATTTCTTGAATTCCAGCAGCTGGTAGAAACTCTTGGACCCATGAATACTACCTTTTTCCTTTACCTCTGCACTTTAATTTTTGTAATTTATAATAGTTTGTTTTTGCATTGTACTGCTGCTACAAGCCAAATTTTACAGCACACTGTTGCAAGAAAAGGTTTGTGAACTCTGCAATTACTTGGTTTTCTGCATTAATTATTTATTAAATGTGGTCTGATCTTCAACTAAGCCACAATAATAGACCAACACAATCTACCTAAGCTAATAACACAATCAATTTTACATCTCATATCTTCATTGAACACGTTCTTTAATCGTTCATAGTCCAGGCTGGAAAAAGCAAGTGAATCCTTGCATTTAATAACTGGTAGAACCTCCTTTAGCAACAATAACCTCCACCAAATGCTTCCTGTAACTGCTGATCAGACTTGCACGATAGTAAAGAAGAATTTTAGACCATTCCTCCATACAAAACTGTTTTAGTTCATCAGTATTTCTGGGATACCTTGCATGAACAGCCCTCTTCAGGTCATGGCACAGCATCGCAATTGGGTTAAGGTCTGGACTCCGACTTGGCCATTAAAAAACATAATTTTCTTTTTAAACCATTCTGTTGTTGATTTACTCTTGTATTTCAGATCATTGTCTTATTGCCATCATCCAACCTCTATTATGCTTCAGGTGATGGACCACTATCCTGACATCCTCCTGAAAAACGTCTTGATATAATTTTGAATTCATTGTTCTCTCAACGATTGCAAGCTGTCCAGGCCCTGAGGCAGCAAAGCAGCCTCAAACTATGATGCTCCTTCCATCATACCTCACAGTTGGGATGAGGTTTTGGTGTTGGTGCCCTTTTTCATCCAAACATACTGGTGTGCATTTCTGCCAAAAAATTAAACTTTTGTGTCATCTGTCCATAGAACAATGTCCCAGAAGCATTGTGGAATATCCAGAACACGAGGAATTCTGCAGATGCTGAAAATTCAAGCAACACACATCAAAGTTACTGGTGAACGCAGCAGGCCAGGCAGCATCTATAGGAAGAGATACAGTCGACATTTTGGGCTGAGACCCTTCGTTAGGACTAACTGAAGGAAGAGCGAGTAAGAGATTTGAAAGTGGGAGGGGGAGATCCAAAATGATAAAAGAAGCCAGGAGGGGGAGGGATGGAGCCAAGAGCTGGACAGGTGATTGGCAAAAGGGATATGAGAGGATCATGGGACAGGAGGCCCAGGGAGAAGGAAAAGGGGAAGGGGGGAAAAAAACCCAGAGGATGGGCATGGGGTATAGTCAGAGAGACAGAGGGAGAAAAAGGAGAGAGAGAAAGAATGTGTGTATATAAATAAATAACATGGGGTACGAGGGGGAGGTGGGGCATTAGCGGAAGTTAGAGAAGTCAATGTTCATGCCATCAGGTTGGAGGCTACCCAGATGGAATATAAGGTGTTGTTCCTCCAACCTGAGTGTGGCTTCATCTTCACAGTAGAGGAGGCTGTGGATAGACATATCAGAATGGGAATGGGATGTGGAATTAAAATGTGTGGCCACTGGGAGATCTTGCTTTCTCTGGCGGACAGAGCGTAGGTGTTCAGCAAAATGATCTCCCAGTCTGCGTCGGGTCTCGCCAATATATAGAAGGCCACATCGGGAGCACCGGACGCAGTATATCACCCCAGTCGACTCACAGGTGAAGTGTCGCCTCACCTGGAAGGACTGTCTGGGGTCCTGAATGGTGGTAAGGGAGGAAGTGTAAGGGCATGTGTAGCACTTGTTCCGCTTACAAGGGTAAGTGAAAGGTCACACATTTTAATTTCACATCCCATTCCCATTCTGACATGCCACGGTCTCCTCTACTGTAAAGATGAAGCCACTCTCAGGTTGGAGGAACAACACCTTAAATTCCGTCTGGGTAGCCTCCAACCTGATGGCATGAACATCGACTTCTCTAACTTCCGCTAATGCCCCACCTCCCCCTCTTACCCCATCCGTTATTTATTTATATATACACATTCTTTCTCTCTCTCTCCTTTTTCTCCCTCTGTCCCTCTGACTATACCCCTTGCCCATCCTTTGGGTTCCCCCCCCCTCCCCCTTTTCCTTCTCCCTGGGCCTCCTGTCCCATGATCTTCTCACATCCCTTTTGCCAATCACCTGTCCAGCTCTTCGCTCCATCCTTCCCCCTCCTGTCTTCTCCTATCATTTTGAATCTCCCCCTCCCCCTCCCACTTTCAAATCTCTTACTTGCTCTTCCTTCAGTTAGTCCTGACGAAGGGTCTCAGCCCGAAACATCGACTGTACCTCTTCCTAGAGATGCTACCTGGCCTGCTGCGTTCACCAGCAACTTTGATGTGTGTTGGTCGAATATCCAGATGGTCTTTTGCAAACTTGAGACATGCAGCAATGTTTTTTATTTGGAGAGCAGTGGTTTCTTCTGAGGTGTCCTTCCACGAACACCATTTTTGTTCAGTGTTTGTTTTACAATGGATTCATGAACAGAGATTTTAGCAAATTCGAGAGATATTTGCTGGTCTTTTGCTGTTACCATTGGGTTCTTTTCCACCTCCTTCAGCATTGCACTTTGTGCCCTTGATGTGATCTTTGCAGGACACCCACTCCTAGGGAAAGTAACAATACTGAATTTCCCCCATTTGTAGACGGTTTCTCTTACTGTGGACTGATGTACACTCAGGTCTTTAGAAATGCTTTTGTAGCCTTTTCCAGCTTCATACATCTCCACAATTCTTCTTCTGAGGACCTCTGAAAGTTGTTTTGATCAAGGCATGGTACACATAACCAGATCTTTCTTGAGAAGAGCAGGCTCTGTCAGTAATCTGACTTCATTGTCTTTTTTTTTAAAAGGGCAGGGCGGCCCTACAACCCACATCTCCAATCTTATTTCATTGATTGGAACACCTGACTCCAAGTAGCTTTTGTAGAAGGCGCATTACCCCAGAGGTTCACATACTTTTTTGAACCTAGACTGTGATTGTTTAAATGGTGTACTCGGTATTGACGAGAAAATGTACAATTGTGTGTTATTAGTTCAGGTAGATTGTGTTTGTCTATCATTGTGACTTAGATGAAGATCAGTCCACATTTTATGAGTAATTAATGCAGAAAGGTAATTGCAAAGGGTTCACAAACTTTTTCTTTCAACTGTAAGTCTGATTCCCAAATGTAGTTTTGGGGCCATCAGTAGGGGATCATTGGTTGGCACTGCCCTGACAAAACTGGAGCTGTGCTGACAACAGGTTCACATTGTGAAGCTGTTCAGAATCATTGATAAAAGCAACAAAAATTCTGGATTAACTCAGTGCATTAAAGATCCAAGACTGTAAATGCCAAATCCATCCCTCATGGGGCCTGTAAAAATAAAGCAAAATCTTCAGATGCTGTAATTAAATTAAAAACAAACAGAAAAATGTAAATACTTAATAGACAAGTCAGCATCAGTGGCAATGTACAGTTCACCTATCAGGTCAAATATTTTTCGACATAACTTCAAATAAAAGTTTGCCAACCTAAAGCACTCTCTCCTGATTTGAGCCATCCTCTCCAGTAAAGTATTCTCTCCAAAGATGTGCCTGACCTGAATATTTCTGACATTTTCAGTCCCTGTGCCAATTTAAAAAGATGTCTTTGTCAGTCACTGGATTGTTGTCATATCTGGAAAATTGCTCAGAGATCATAGCAGACAGGCAAATAATATTTTCCCACTTGTTCTGCCTTTATTGGATCTGACTGTTTTGCTTAGGGAATAGCTGAATCTCTTAGAAACACATTCCCACGCACAGGAAGTATTTGGTAGACATCCATTTTGCTTTTATTGGCAGGCTCAATGAGATAATGTGTGAGCCTATTATATGAACTCCTTTTATGGGATATGTGTTTACTTGCAAGTGGAAGACAGACTAATGAAAGATGATGCATCTTTGCTATGAGCTTTCGTGCCAGTCTCTAGAAGGCCCCATTTCTCATGCGTTGAGAACAGTGTAACATTGCAAACTGCATGCTTTCTCTTCAAAGTGCAGGAGTTCACATTTTGTCCTCTTTGATCACAGGGCAAGCCAGTGTTTCTGAGAGAAACCCCAGACTGCACATACCTCTTTGAATGGCGCACGTCATATGCTTGCCCACCTTTCCAATCCATTGAATGTACTGCACGGTATGTTCTTTCAATAAATTTCTAAATAATATTAGAAATGTTTAAATGTAATTGTTAAGATGATTAATGAATTGCAAATTGAATACATGCGAAGTGCTGGAGGAACTCAGCAGGTCAAACAGCATCATGGTGAGAAATAAACAGTTGATGTTTTGGGCCAAGACCCATCACCAGGACTGGAAAGGAAGGGGGAAGAAGCCAGAATAAGAAGGTGGAGGAGAGGAAGATCTCTTTATTCCTCTCTGCAGATGCTGCCTGATCTGAGTTCCTCCAGTCCTTTTGTGCGTGGCTCTGGATTTACAACATCTGCAGAATCTTGTGTTTTTGAATTCTAGCAGGTTGTATTGGGGCATTGAAGGGCTGCTATAGCAGCAGGCTTTGCCGTTGGGCTGAAGTGTCTGGTGAATACTGGTTCTGGAGCTGCTGCCGTTTACTTGTTGAAACAGCAGTGGACATCACAGACTCTATCCAGCTAGTGCTATTGAGCATAGAGATCTAGGGCTTGTAGATCAGGTATTCTGAACCTGAGAGTGTGCATTGTAGTGAAGCGGAGACTCTCCCTTGCATTTACATAGAAACATAGAAAATAGGTGCAGGAGTAGGCCATTCGGCCCTTCGAGCCTGCACCGCCATTCAGTATGATCATGGCTGATCATCCAACTCAGAACCCTGTACCAGCCTTCCCTCCATACCCCCTGATCCCTTTAGCCACAAGGGCCATATCTAACTCCCTCTTAAATATAGCCAATGAACTGGCCTCAACTGTTTCCTGTGGCAGAGAATTCCACAGATTCACCACTCTCTGTGTGAAAAAGTTTTTCCTAATTTCAGTCCTAAAAGGCTTCCCCCTTATCCTCAAACTGTGACCCCTCGTTCTGGACTTCCCCAACATCGGGAACAATCTTCCTGCATCTAGCCTGTCCAATCCCTTTAGGATTTTATACGTTTCAGTAAGATCCCCCCTCAATCTTCTAAATTCCAATGAGTATAAGCCTCGTTGATCCAGTCTTTCGTCGTATGAAAGTCCTGTCATCCCAAGAATCAATCTGGTGAACCTTCTTTGTACTCCCTCTATGGCAAGGATGTCTTTCCTCAGATTAGGGGACCAAAACTGCACACAATACTCCAGCTGTGGTCTCACCAAGGCCTTGTACAACTGCAGTAGTACCTCCCTGCTCCTGTACTCGAATCCTCTTGCTATGAATGCCAGCATACCATTCGCCTTTTTCACCGCCTGTTGTACCTGCATGCCCACTTTCAATGACTGGTGTATAATGACACTTAGGTCTTGTTGCACCTCCCCTTTTCCTAATTGGCCACCATTCAGATAATAATCTGTTTTCCTGTTTTTGCCACCAAAGTGGATAACTTCACATTTATCCACATTAAATTGCATCTGCCATGAATTTGCCCACTCACCTAACCTATCCAAGTCACCCTGCATCCTCTGAGCATCCTCCTCACAGCTAACACTGCCGCCCAGCTTCGTGTCATCCGCAAACTTGGAGATGCTGCATTTAATTCCCTCATCCAAGTCATTAATATATATTGTAAACAACTGGGGTCCCAGCACTGAGCCTTGCAGTACCCCACTAGTCACTGCCTGCCATTCTGAAAAGGTCCCATTTATTCCCACTCTTTGCTTCCTGTCTGCCAACCAATTCTCTATCCACATCAATACATTACCCCCAATACCGTGTGCTTTAAGTTTGCACACTATTCTCCTGTGTGGGACCTTGTCAAAAGCCTTTTGAAAATCCAGATATACCACATCCACTGGTTCTCCCCTATCCACTCTACTAGTTACATCCTCAAAAATTCTATGAGATTCGTCAGACATGATTTTCCTTTCACAAATCCATGCTGACTTTGTCCGATGATTTCACCGCTTTCCAAATGTGCTGTTATCACATCTTTGATAACTGACTCCAGCAGTTTCCCCACCACCGATGTTAGGCTAACCGGTCTATAATTCCCCGGTTTCTCTCTCCCTCCTTTTTTAAAAAGTGGGGTTACATTAGCCACCCTCCAATCCTCAGGAACTAGCCCAGAATCTAAAGAGTTTTGAAAAATTATCACTAATGCATCCACTATTTCTTGGGCTACTTCCTTAAGCACTCTGGGATGCAGACCATCTGGCCCTGGGGATTTATCTGCCTTCAATCCCTTCAATTTACCTAACACCACTTCCCTACTAACATGTATTTCCCTCAGTTCCTCCATCTCACTGGACCCTCTGTCCCCTACTATTTCCGGAAGATTATTTATGTCCTCCTTAGTGAAGACAGAACCAAAGTAATTATTCAATTGGTCTGCCGTGTCCTTGCTCCCTATAATCAATTCACCTGTTTCTGTCTGTAGGGGACCTACATTTGTCTTAACCAATCTTTTTCTTTTCACATATCTATAAAAGCTTTTACAGTCAGTTTCTATGTTCCCTGCCAGTTTTCTCTCATAATCTTTTTTCCCCCTTCCTAATTAAGCCCTTTGTCCTCCTCTGCTGAACTCTGAATTTCTCCCAGTCCTCAGGTGAGCCAATTTTTCTGGCTAATTTGTATGCTTCTTCTTTGGAATTGATACTATCCCTAATTTCCCTTGTCAGCCACGGGTGCACTACCTTCCTTGATTTATTCTTTTGCCAAACTAGGATGAACAATTGTTGTAGTTCATCCATGCGATCTTTAAATACTTGCCATTGCATATCCACCGTCAACCCTTTAAGTGTCATTTGCCAGTCTATCTTAGCTAATTCACCTCTCATACCTTCAAAGTTACCCTTCTTTAAGTTCAGAACCTTTGTTTCTGAATTAACTATGTCACTCTCCATCTTAATGAAGAGTTGCACCATATTATGGTCACTCTTACCTAAGGGGCCTCTCACGACAAGATTGCTAATTAACCCTTCCTCATTGCTCAAAACCCAGTCCAGAATAGCCTGCTCCCTAGTTGGTTCCTCGACATGTTGGTTCAAAAAACCATCCCGCATACATTCCAAGAAATCCTCCTCCTCAGCACCCTTACTAATTTGGTTCACCCAATCTACATTATAACTGCTGTTCCTTTATTGCACACATTTCTAATTTCCTGTTTAATACCATCCCCAACCTCACTACTACTGTTTGGTGGCCTGTACACAACTCCCACCAGCGTTTTCTGCCCCTTAGTGTTATGCAGCTCTACCCATATTGATTCCAAGGCTTATGTCCTTCCTTTCTATTGCGTTAATCTCCTCTCTAACCAGCAACGCCACCCCACCTCCGTTTCTTTCATGTCTATCCCTCCTGAATATTGAATATCCCTGAATGTTGAGTTCCTATCCCTGGTCACCCTGGAGCCATGTCTCTGTGATCCCAACTATATCATATTCATTAATAACAATCTGCACTTTTAATTCATCCACCTTGTTACGAATGCTCCTTGCATTGACACACAAAACCTTCAGGCGCGCTTTTACAACTCTCCTAGCCCTTATACAATTATGTTGAAAAGTGGCCCTTTTTGATGCTTGCCCTGGATGTGTCGGCCTGCCACTTTTACTTTTCACCTTACTACTTTTTGCTTCTACCCTCATTTTACACCGCTCTGTCTCTCTGCACTGGTTCCCATCTCCCTGTTGTGAACTAACCTCCTCTCGCCTAGTCTCTTTAACTTGATTCCCACCCCCCAACCATTCTAGTTTAAAGTCACCTCAGTAGCCCTCACTAATCTCCCTGCCAGGATATTGGTCCCCCTAGGATTCAAGTGTAACCCGTCCTTTTTGTACAGGTCACGCCTGTGCCAAAAGAGGTCCCAATGATCCAAAAACTTGAATCCCTGCCCCCTGCTCCAATCCCTCAGCCACGCATTTATCCTCCACCTTATTGCATCTGACAATATTTGGAGGTAATTTCAAGTTCTGGATCCTTGGATCCAAAAATGGAAAAAAAGGTACATGTTGGAAATCTAAAGTAAAATCAGAAAATGCTGGAAATATACACCTGTGGGAAGAGAAATGTTTGAACTTCAAGCTCTTCCTTAGAATTACAAGGTGACACTTCACCTGTAAGTCTTTCAGGATCATTTGCTGTATCCAATGTTCCTGGTACGTCCTTTGCATTGGTTAGATCCAACATAGATTTGGGGAGCCATTCATCGAGCACCGGCACTCCGTCCACCACAAAAGGCGTGATTTCCCAGTGGCCACTCATTTTAATTCTGCTTCCCATTCCCAATCTGATATATCAGTCCATGGCAGTCATGGTAACCTCCAATCTGATGGCATGAACATGGATTTCTCTAACTTCTGGTAATTTTTCTACTCCCCCTCTCATTTTCCATTCCCCTTTCTGGCTTCCCTCTTACCTTTCTCCCCACCTGCCCATCACAATCTTCTGGTGCCCTTCCTCCTTCCCTTTATTCCATGGTCCACTGTTCTCTCCTATCAGGTTCCTCTTTCAGCCCTTCACATCTTCCACTGATCACCTCCCAGCTTTTCACTTCATTCCCCTACCCTCCCCCACCAATCTTCCACCTCACCTAGATAAGACCATAAGGTAAGACACAGAAGCAGAATAAGACCAGTCTGCCCATCAAGTCTGCGCTGTCATTCCACCATGGCTGATTTATTGTCCCTGTCAACCTCATCCTCTTGCCTTCTTCCCGTAATCTTTGAAACCCTTGCTAGTCAAGAAACTATCAACTTCCCCTTAGAGTACTCGGCCTCCAGATCTATCTGTGGCAAATTCCACAGATTCATTACCTACTGGCTAAAGAAGTTCCTACTCATCTCTGTTCCAAAGGGACGTCCTTGTATTCTGAGGCTGTCCCCCACTATAGGAAACATCTTCTCTATGTACACTCTATCTGGGCCTTTAAATATTCAATAGATGTCCATGATACCCCCCTCATTCTTCTAAACTCCAGCAAGTACAGGCGCAAAGCCATCAAACGCTCCTCATAACCCTTTAATTCAGGATCATTCTCTGGACCCTCTCCAATGCCAGCACATCCTTTCTTAGATAAGGGGCCCTCAATTCCATCATACATTGATGTGCATCATAAAAAGCAGTCCCAACACCAGCCCTTGTAAAACTTCACCAGGCAACCAGAAAAGACCCCCTTTATTTCCACTTTTTGCCTCCTGCCGGTCAGCCAATTTTCTGTCCTTGCTAGTAACTTTCCTGTAATATCATGGGCTCTTATTTTTTCCAATCGCTTGCCAGCCTGTACTTCTTTCTCCTACCCCCCCCCCCCCACCTTATTCTGGCCTCTTTCCCCCTTCTTTTCCAGTCCTGATCAAGGGTCTTGGCCTGAACTTTTGACTGTTTTCCCCTTCCTGCCTGACCAGCTGAGTTTCTCCAACGTTTTGTGAGTGTGTGTGTCTGTAGATTTCCAGCTTCTGCAGAGTCTCTTGTGTTTAATATGAAGCATTAACTCTCTTTCACTCTCCACTAAAGTGGCCTGAACTGAGTGTTTCTGGAATTTACTTTTTTATTATCTCTCAGATCCATTGTTGTAGAGATGAGATGCAAAAGTTGAACCTATCCTTAACTATTCATCTAGTTTAATGTTGGAGTGTTTTCAGTGCTTTTAGTTGTATTTTACACTTTTAAGTTAATAAATGTCTAAACCATTTAAAGTCTACTGCAAGACAGTTCTCTGTAGCAGACTGAACTAATGGGGCTTTGCCAGATTTGTTTTCAAATGGGGCATCTGTAGTGGGAATGTGGGTCAGAAGAATGGAGGACGCTCTCTCCACACTCCCAGTTCTGTTTAAGTTCAACTTTCCCATGCAGGGTAGGTCCTTTTCACCCTGAACGGTTAGGTGTGGATGTGAGCAGTGTTTGAGTGATTATGGGTAATGAACCAGTTACCTAAAACCTGAGTAACACACACAAAATTCTGGAGGAATTGTCCTGTGTGTCCTGTGTTCTGACAAAACATCAACTGTTTTTCCACATAGATGCTGCTGACCTGTTTTGTTCAGCAACACTTTGTAGTGCTCTGGATTTCCAGCATCTGTGCAATCTCGTGTGTCTACTTAAAACTTGACCAGTTGGATCAGCAATTGTGCCTTTCCAAGATTGGGGGATTTTTGATTTGAAATTTAAATGTGTAACAAATACAGATCTTCCCCAGCTAACAAATGCTGGTATGAGTACAGGCGTACATATGATCAGGTGATAGGATGAATTTGCTGACTGCTGCAGGGCTGCAGGTGTCTTTTTCAAATTTGGAAGCTCAGTTCATGCCAATAGCTTTGCATCTTGTATATAAAAAAAACCTGTTTGAGTTTCATCTTCAGAGTTTCAGGAACAGCATCTACCCCTCCACCTTCAGATTTCTGAATGGGCAATGGACACCATCTCACTAGTTTTGCTCTCTTTTTGCACTTCTTGGTTAATTTTAAAATATATAAATAATATTTTTTTATTTCAAGGGCTGGACTATAAAAGCAAGGATGTTATTTGTGTGTGTATACGTATGTGTATACATATCTGACAATTCATGTATTGCACTGTACTGCTGCTGCAGGACAACAAATTCCACGATGTGTCAGTGAATACAAACTCGATTCTGATTCTGAAATGCCCTTGTCTGGCCCTTGGTTTTATTTAAATATATTTCAGGGCAGCCACGTTCCTGGCTTGCAAACTGTTTGGTTTATGGACGGTTCCTGGAAATGGAACCTGTTGTAGCCTACACAAGCACACTGTGTCAACCCACGCAAGGCAGCTGTAAAATATGCCTGAATGGTCCTGCTTGTGGGGAGAAAGTAAAGTGGGCCGGGTCAGATTGAGGAATACACAACTACATGATGTTAAAGGAAGATGTCTCGGTAGTGATTTTATTGATATGTGTGGAATATTAGTGGCCAAATCGTTAACTAGGCAGATGGAATACAGTGTAGGGAAGTGTACGGTCATGCACTTTGGTAGAAGGAATAAAAGCATTGACTGTTTTCCCAGCGTGGAGCAAAGTCAGAAATCAGAGGTGCAGAGGGACTTGGGAGTCCTTGTGCAAAAGGTTAACTTGCAGGTTGAGTCAGAGATAAAGAAGGCAAATGCAATGTTAGCATTTATTTCGCGAGGACTAGAATATAAACGTAAGGATGTAATGCTGAGGCATTGGAAGGCATTGGTCAGACCACACTTGGAATATGATGAGCAGTTTTGGGCCCCTTATCTAAGAAAAGATGTGCTGGCGTTGGAGAGGGGCCAGAGGAGGTTCGTGCGAATGATTGAGGGAATAAAAGGGTTAATATATGAGGAGCGTTTGATGGCTCTGGGCCTGTACTCACTGGAGCTTAGAAGAATACAGGAGAATCTCATTGAAATCTATCGAATATTGAAAGGCACAGAGTGGACGTGGAGTGCATACTTCTTTCAGGAGCGATAGACATGAAAGAAAAGGAGGTGGGGTAGCATTGCTGGTTAGAGAGGAGATTAACGCAATAGAAAGGAAGGACATTAGCCGGGAGGATGTGGAATTGATGTGGGTAGAGCTGCATAACACTAAGAGGCAGAAAATGCTGGTGGGAGTTGTGTACAGGCCACCTAACAGTAGTAGTGAGGTTGGGGATGGCATTAAACAGGAAATTAGAAATGCGTGCAATAAAGGAACAGCAGTTATAATGGGTGACTTCAATCTACATTTAGATTGGGTGAACCAAATTGGTAAGGGTGCTGAGGAAGAGGATTTCTTGGAATGTATGCAGGATGGTTTTCTGAACCAACATGTCGAGGAACCAACTAGAGAGCAGGCTATTCTGGACTGGGTATTGAGCAATGAGGAAGAGTTAGTTAGCAATCTTGTCGTGCGAGGCCCCTTGGTTAAGAGTGACCATAATACGGTGGAATTCTTCACTAAGATGGACAGTGATATAGTTAACTCAGAAACAAAGGTTCTGAACTTAAAGAAGAGTAACTTTGAAGGTATGAGACGTGAATTAGCTAAGATAGACTGGCAAATGATACTTAAAGGGTTGACGGTGGATATGCAATGGCAAGTATTTAAAGATCGCATGGATGAACTGCAACAATTGTTCATCCTAGTTTGGCAAAAGAATAAATCAAGGAAGGCAGTGCACCCGTGGCTGACAAGGGAAATTAGGGATAGTATCAATTCCAAAGAAGAAGCATACAAATTAGCCAGAAAAAGCAGCACACCTGAGGACTGGGAGAAATTCAGAGTCCAGCAGAGGAGGACAAAGGGCTTAATTAGGAAAGGGAAAAAAGGTTGAGAGAAAGCTGGCAGGGAACATAAAAACTGACTGTAAAAGCTTTTATAGATATGTGAAAAGAAAAAGATTGGTTAAGACAAATGTAGGTCCCCTACAGACAGAAACAGGTGAATTGATTATAGGGAGCAAGGACATGGCAGACCAATTGAATAATTACTTTGGTTCTGTCTTCACTAAGGAGGACATAAATAATCTTCCGGAAATAGTAGGGGACAGAGGGTCCAGTGAGATGGAGGAACTGAGGGAAATACATGTTAGTAGGGAAGTGGTGTTAGGTAAATTGAAGGGATTGAAGGCAGATAAATCCCCAGGGCCAGATGGTCTGCATCCCAGAGTGCTTAAGGAAGTAGCCCAAGAAATAGTGGATGCATTAGTGATAATTTTTCAAAACTCTTTAGATTCTGGGCTAGTTCCTGAGGATTGGAGGGTGGCTAATGTAACCCCGCTTTTTAAAAAAGGAGGGAGAGAGAAACCGGAGAATTATGGACCGGTAAGCCTGACAACGGTGGTGGGGAAAATGCTAGAGTCAGTTATCAAAGATGTGATAACAGCACATTTGGAAAGCGGTGAAATCATCGGACAAAGTCAGCATGGATTTGTGAAAGGAAAATCATGTCTGACGAATCTCAGAATTTTTTGAGGATGTAACTAGTAGAGTGGATAGGGGAGAACCAGTGGATGTGGTATTTTTGGATTTTCAAAAGGCTTTTGACAAGGTCCCACACAGGAGATTAGTGTGCAAACTTAAAGCACATGGTATTGGGGGTATGGTATTGATGTGTATAGAGAATTGGTTAGCAGACAGGAAGCAAAGAGTGGGAATAAACGGGACCTTTTCAGAATGGCAGGCAGTGACTAGTGGGGTACCGCAAGGCTCAGTGCTGGGACCCCAGTTGTTCACAACATATATTAATGACTTAGATGAGGGAATTAAATGCAGCATCTCCAAGTTTGCGGATGACACGAAGCTGGGCGGCAGTGTTAGCTGTGAGGAGGATGCAGGGTGACTTGGATAGCTTAGGTGAGTGGGCAAATTCATGGCAGATGCAATTTAATGTGGATAAATGTGAGGTTACCACTTTGGTGGCAAGAACAGGAAAACAGATTATTATCTGAATGAAAACAACAGGAATTCTGCAGATGCTGGAAATTCAAGCAACACACATCAAAGTTGCTGGTGAACGCAGCAGGCCAGGCAGCATCTGTAGGAAGAGGTGCAGTCGACGTTTCAGGCCGAGACCCTTCGTCAGGACTGACTGAAGGAAGAGTGAGTAAGGGATTTGAAAGTTGGAGGGGGAGGGGGAGATCCAAAATGATAGGAGAAGACAGGAGTGGGAGAGATAGAGCCAAGAGCCGGACAGGTGATGGGCAAAAGGGGATACGAGAGGATCATGGGACAGGAAGTCCGGGAAGAAAGACAAGGGGGGCAGGGGGGATGAACGTCGACTTCTCTAACTTCCGCTAAGGCCTCACCTCCCCCTCGTACCCCATCTGCTACTTATTTTTATGCACACATTCTTTCTCTCACTCTTTTTCTCCCTCTGTCCCTCTGAATATACCTCTTGCCCATCCTCTGGGTCCCCCCCCCCCCCTGCCCTTGTCTTTCTTCCCGGACCTCCTGTCCCAAGATCCTCTCGTATCTCCTTTTGCCTATCACCTGTCCAGCTCTTGGCTCCATCCCTCCCCCTCCTGTCTTCTCCTACCATTTTGGATCTCCCCCTCCCCCTCCAACTTTCAAATCCCTTACTCACTCTTCCTTCAGTTAGTCCTGACGAAGGGTCTCGGCCTGAAACGTCGACTGCACCTCTTCCTACAGATGCTGCCTGGCCTGCTGCATTCACCAGCAACTTTGATGTGTGTTGCTTTATTATCTGAATGGTGGAGGATTAGGAAAAGGGGAGGTGCAACGAGACTTGGATGTCATTATACACCAGTCATTGAAAGTGGGCATGCAGGTACAGCAGGTGATGAAAAAGGCGAATGGTATGCTGGCATTTAAAGCAAGAGGATCGAGTACAGGAGCAGGGAGGTATACTGCAGTTGTACAAGGCCTTGGTGAGACCACAGCTGGAGTATTGTGTGCAGTTTTGGTCCCCTAATCTGAGTAAAGACATCCTTGTGATAGAGAGGGTACAAAGAAGGTTCACCAGTCCTGGGATGACAGGACTTTCATATGATGAAAGACAGGATCGACTAGGCTTCTACTCTCTGGAATTTAGAAGATTGAGGGGAGATCTGATTGAAACGTATAAAATTCTAAAGGGATTGGACAGGCTAGATGCAGGAAGATTGTTCCCGATGTTGGGGAAGTCCAGAACGAGGGGTCACAGTTTGAGGATAAAGGGGAAGCCTTTTAGGACCGAGATGAGGAAAAACTGCTTCACACAGAGAGTGGTGAATCTGTGGAATTCTCTGCCACAGGAAACAGTTGAGGCCAGTTCATTGGCTATATTTAAGAGGGAGTTAGATATGGCCCTTGTGGCTAAAGGGATCAGGGGGTATGGAGAGAAGGCAGGTGTAGGGTTCTGAGTTGGATGATCATCCATGATCATACTGAATGGTGGTGCAGGCTCGAAGGGCCGAATGGCCTACTTCTGCACCTATTTTCTATGTTTCAGTGCAGGATTCTTGAGCCAGTGGGTGCAGCGTCAAAATAGAGGGGCATCCCTTTAGAACAGAGATGTGGAGAAACTTCAGCTGGGGGGGGGGAATCTGTGAAATTCATTGCCACAGAAGGTGGTGGAGGCCAATTCATAGGGTGTGCCTATGAGATTAGGGTGGAAGGACAAGGGCAAGATGCTATGTCTTCTGAGTTGGTGAGGAAGGACAGGCAGGGGACAGAACATAAATGTAGCCAGTTAGAGAGGTTGAAATGTGTCTATTTCAATGCTAGGAGTATTAGGAATAAAGGGGATGAACTTAGAGCATGGATCAGTACGTGGAACTACGATGTTGTGGCCATTACTGAAACTTGGCTGGAGGAAGGGCAGGATTGGCTGATGCAGGTACCGGGGTTTAGGTGTTTTAAAAGGAATAGGATGGGAGATAGAAAGGTGGGGGTGGGGGGGGAAGTAACATTACTGGTCAGGGATAGTATCACGGCTGTAGAAAGGGAGGATGCTGCAGAGAGAGTGTCCACTGAGTCAGTGTGGGTGGAAGTCAGAAATAGGAAGGGATCAATCACTGCACTGGGAGTAGTCTATAGGCCCCCAAATACCCCTCGGGACACCGAGGAGCAGAGGAGCAGGCAGATTTTAGAATGGTGCAGGAAATACAGGGTTGTAGTTATGGGTGATTTCAACTTCCCTTATTTTGAACTGGCACCTCCTGACTGCAAGGGGGATAGGTAGGGCTAAATTTGTCAGGTGTGTTCAAGAAGGCTTCCTGACACAGTATGTGGACTGGCCGATGAGAGGAGAGGCCATACTGGATCTAGTTCTGAGTAATGAACCTGGTCAGGTGGGGGAGCATTTTGGTCAGAGTGACCACAACTCCCTTAGCTTCAGCATAACTATGGAGAAGGATAAAAACAGACAAAATGGGAAAGTGCTTAACTGGGGAAGGGCTAACTATCAAGGGATGAGGCAGGAACTAGTGAGAGTAAATTGGAAACAGATGTTCAAGGGTGAAAGCACTGAAGTAATGTGGAGGAAGCTTAGGGACCACTTGTGCTGGGTTCAGGATAGGTTTGTCCCACTGAGACAAGGAAAAAATGGTAGGAATAGGGAAGCGTGGCTGATAAAACACGTGAGGCAACTCGTCAAGAGGAAGAAGGAAGCATATGTTAGATATAAGAAGCAGGAAGCAGGAGGGGCTCATGAGAAATATAGGATAGCCAGGAAGGAGCTTAAGAAAGGATTTAGGAGATCTCAAAGGGGGCATGAGAAGGCGTTGGCATGTAGGATTAAGGAGAACCCCAAGGCGTTCTATGCGTATGTAAAGAACAGAAGGATGACAAGAATAAAGGTGGGGCCACTAAAGGATACAGAAGGCAATATGTGCCTGGAGGCGGGGGAGGTTGGAGAAGTCCTAAATGAATACTTTGCTTCAGTATTCACAAGTGAAAAGGACCTTGATCAGGGTGAGGTTGAAATAGAACAGGCCTGTGTGCTGGACAATGTGATTAAGAAAGAAATATTGGATCTTCTTAAAAACATGAAGATTGATAAGTCCCCAGGGCCGGATGTGATATACCCCAGGTTGCTGTGGGAAGTGAGAGAAGAGATCGCTGGAGCAGTACCTATGATCTTTGAATCCTCTTTGGCTGCAGGGGAGGTGCCAGAGGATTGGAGAATGGCAAATGTAGTACCCTTGTTTAAAAAAGGTAATAGGGCGAATCCTGGGAACTATAGACCAGTGAGTCTTACGTTGGTGGTCTGCAAACTATTGGAAACGATTCTTAAGAATAGGATCTATGAGCACTTGGAGAAGTACAGTCTACTCAAGGATAGTCAACATGACTTTGTGAAGGGAAGGTCGTGCATCAGGAGCCTAATTAAGTTTTTTGATGAAGTAACAAAAGAAATTGATGAGGGTAGGGCGGTAGATGTGATCTACATAGATTTTAGCAAGGCAAATGACAAGGTCCCCCATGAGAGACTCATCCAGAAAGTCATGAGGCATGGGATCAGTGGAACCTTGGCTGTTTGGATAAAAAATTGGCTTAAAGGAAGAAAGCAGAGGGTAGTAGTGGAAGGAAAGTATTCTGCCTGGAGGTCGGTGACTAGTGGAGTGCCGCAAGGATCTGTCCTGAGACCCCTGCTCTTTGTGATTTTTATAAATGACCTGGATGAAGAGGCTGGGTGAGTAAGTTTGCGGACGACACGAAGATTGAAGGAGTTGTGGATGGAGCTGTAGATTATCGAAGGTTACAAGAGGATATAGACAGGATGCGGAGTTGGGCAGAAAAGTGGCAGGTAGAGTTCAATCCGGGTAAGTGTGATGTATTTTGGAAGGACAAACCAGAAGGCTGAGTACAGGGTTAATGGTCAGTTACTTAAGAGTGTGGATGAACAGAGGGACCTTGAGGTTCAAATCCATACATCCCTCAGGGTCGCTGCACAGGTTGATAGGATAGTTAAGAAGGCCTGTGGGATGCGAGGCTTCATTAATAGGGGGATTGAGTTCAAGAGTAGAGAGGTCATGTTGCAACTCTACAAATCTTTGGTGAGACCACACTTAGAGTATTGTGTTCATTTCTGGTCACCTCACTATAGGAAGGATGTGGAAGCTATGGAGAGGGTGCAGAGGAGATTTACCAGGATGTTGCCTGGATTGGAAAACAAGTCTTATGAGGCAAGGTTAGCAGAGCTGGGACTTTCTCTTTGGATGAGAGGGGACTTGATAGAGGTCTACAAGGTTTTGAGAGGCTTAGATAGGGTGGATAGCCAGTACCTGTTCCCCAGGGCATGAATAGCAAACACCAGAGGGCACATGTACAAAGTTAAGGGAGGGAAGTTTCGGGGAGACATCAGGGGTAAGTTTTTTTACACAGAGGGTTGTGGGTGCCTGGAATGACTTGCCAGGGTGGTGGTGGAGGCTAAAACATTAGGGGTATTGAAGAGCCTCTTGGACAGGCACATGGATGAAAGAAAAATAGAGGGTTACGGGGTAGTGTAGGTTTAGTATGTTTTTTTAAAGAAATATATGGATTGGCACAGTATCGAGGGCCGAAGGGCCTGTACTGTGCTGTAGTATTCTAGTGTCTAATATGTTTAAAGTGGAGATTGGTAAGTTCTTCAGTAAGAAGAATGTCTAACGTTAACAGAGAAGGAAGGGAAATGGGGTTGAGGGAGGCAACATTTTAGCCATGATAAAATATTAGAGCACACTTGATGGGCTGAATGGCTTAATTTGGCTCCTATGTCTTTATGGCCTCATAACTACAAGGTTCTATATAGAGCAATTAGATTTTAAAGCTTATAATCATTTGTATGTCTTGCAGAGATTGCACCTGCAAAACAGATTTCACTGCATATACAGCGATAATAACCCTGATTCTGATTCCCTTTCAGGGACAGCAATGGAAACTCCTATGACCTCTCTTCCCTATCACAGTCCCACGCGAACTGGGAAATAGATCAGCAAGCAAATGTCGAACAGAAGTACTATATCAATGTCTGCAAGTCGTTGGTTCCACAAAATGGTGCGTGCGCAGGAGGATGAGCTTTGGTGGGCTAATGCCAAACAATTATTTGATATTTTTTTGGAATAGTGGGGTTAAACAGGTCTTTCAGCTCATGGTGGCTGAGCCAGCCCTGATGCTGATGTAAGCTCGCCCCATCTGCCTGTATGTGGTGTCTGCCAAATACCTGTCTGTCCAAATGCCGCTTAGATGTTGTGATTATATCTGTTTCAAAAGAATCTCTGGTCTGTTCTTGGCACCTACCATTGTCTTTATTTTAAAAAGCCTCCTAAATCTTGTTCTTTCTCCTTCTTGCCCTGTAACTAGGTTTTATTGCATATTGTACTATACTGCTGCCACAAAATAACAATTTTGATGACATGCTAGTGATGTTCAACGTGATTCTGATTCGTGCTCTCTAATATTTGACATTTCCACCCTGGGAAGGAGAATCTAACACCTAACCTATCCCTGTCTATTGAGGAATGTGTGGGTGGGGGCAATGGTCTTGTGGAATTAGGACTGTTCTGTTCTGAACTGTATTGTTCTATGATATCTAGTAAGCAATCCTCCTTATCCATAAAGTTTATGCCTTGGATTAGTTTCAGGTCACATTCCATGTGTAGTTTGTGCATTAACTGTAATGGAAAAAATTGAAAAGGTGTATGTAGACACGCTTCTGTTGTATATAGACACTGGTTTTGCCTTCATTCAAATGTTGTCCCATGAATTCCCCAAGGCATTCCCACTTTGAAGAAATTCCACCCCCCCTCCCCCACACCCATGTCATGCATGGTCTCGTCCTACAACAGCAACAAAACCACAAGCTGTTTGTCACCGCGGATGCTGCCTAACCTGCCGGGTTCTTCCAGCATTTTGTCGGGGCTGGTTTATGGAATGATTTTGAAGTTTGCGGATTGATTCCCAGAGGTTGTTTAAACCAGTTTCTCTCTGTCTGCAGGCAGCTGGGAATGTCCCTTCCGAGCGGGAGTCTGCCTGAAGGACGGCAGCAAGTACACCAGTTTGGGAGAGGTGGTTGCTGGGCCCCGGTGGGAGGATTCTGGAGTGCTCACCCTGCAGTACGAGAATGGAGACCTATGTCCTGATGGAATTCGCAATAAAACAGCCACCATACGCTTCAAATGTGATGAAAATGCTATCGTAAGTCTGCATTTTAATAAAACATGGAAAAACTACAGCACAGTACAGGCCCTTCGGCCCATGATGTGCTGACCTTTTAACCTTTAATCTAACCCTACATAGCCTCCATTTTTCTGTCATCCATGTGCCTATCCAAGAGTTTCTTAAATACCCCTAATGTATCTGCCTCTACCACCACCCCTACAGGGTGTTCCACCCACTCACCACTGTTTTTTTAAAAACCTGACTTATTATCCTCCCTATAATCATTAGTCTGTAATTTCATCAGATAGGAATCTGCCTAATGCGGTGTACACCTCGCAGTCAGTGAGATACTGGCCAGCTTCAACATAGAGCAGAGAATGTTACAGCACAGTACAGGCCCTCTGGCCCACGATGTTGGGCCTATCTTTTAACCCACTCTAAGATCAATCTAACCCTTCCCTCCATTTCCCTACATTGCCCTCCATTTTCCTTTCATTCACGTGCCTTTTGGAACTTAAGTTTTTGGGAGTAAAGTTATTTTTTGTAATTAAATAGGAATTAAGTTCAATCAAATCGTTGTGGGGAAACTCTCTGGTATTAGGAAACTTTCTTCCTGTAGTTCTGTTTGGTCTAGTTTTCTTGCTATCTGAAACCATGCTTTAGTAGTAATTTCTGGATGTGTCATGCACCAACCAGGAGGGTAAGAATAGGATAATTTGACAGATAAATGCTTGGCTGAGGAACTGGTGCAGGGGGCAGGCTGCAGATTTCTGGATCATTGGGGTCTCTTCAGGGGAAGGTATGACCACTACAAAAGGGATTGGTTGCACCTGGATCCGAGGTGAACCAATATCCTTGTGGGCAGGTTTGCTGCAGCTGTTGGAGGGTTTAAATGAATTTGGCAGTGGAGTGGGAACCAGAATGATAGGGATGAGGGTGGGGCAGTTGATGCACAGTGAGACTGTCAGGAAGGACAGGCAGATGATAGGCACATTTGCAGTCACTGGGATGAGTTGCAGTGTAACATAGGGACAAAATCAAAAAGGATGATGAGTACAGGACTGCAGGTTTTATATTTGAATGCATGCAGTATACAGAATGAGGTAGATTATCTTGTATTGCAGTTAGAGATTGGCAGGATGACTTTGTGGGCATCACTGAGTAGTGGCTGAAAGAAAATCATAGTTGGGAGTTTAACATCCAAGGATATATTGTATTGAAAGAACAGGCAGGGAGGCAGAGGGGATGAGGTGGCTCGATTGGTTTAAAAAAAAAAATGAAAGCAAATCCTGAGAAAGAGGTGACATAGGATCAGAAGATGTA